>NC_063345.1:4447364-4506689 GCF_021869965.1 Rhincodon typus
TCCTCTGATGCTGCTTGGCCTGCTGTGTTCATCCAGCTCTACACCTTAATATGTTTTCCACCCAGTTTAACTTGTTGAGGCCCCAAGTAGGAGGAGTCACATGAGGTCCAGTAGGTGAACAGAGATAATCAGGAGGCAGAGTTATTCCAGGTCCCCTGGTCCTCAGAATCAACATCATTAAAGCAGAGCATGGTCACATTGTTGCTTGTGAGAGTTGCGTGCACATTTCGCGCAGTGTTGCCTGCATTACAACAGTGACCAAAACTCTTTCATTATCTGTATAGTCCTTTGGGACATCTTTGATGGGTGCTACATAAATGTAAGTCTTCCCTGTTCAGTCACTGCTCAGTATGTCAATAAACCAAAGACCAGGATGGTACCACATGACAAGCACCCACGAGGACACCATGCAACATCGGCTGGGAAGCACCAACATGTTGTCAATGTTTTGATGCATAGCCTCCACTTCTGGAACCAACTGCTGTATGTGGACGTCAGAGATCTGTGCAGCAGCAACAAAAATTACAGTGAACATTAGTAAGGAACAATATGCACATTTCTCTGGAAATACAAATTGCCAATTTGCTTGTTAAGTAGCAAGCCTGTTTGAAATTTTCAACAAAATTGAACCATCCCAATCCAATACGAGAGTGGTATTTCTGCTTTAAGAAGAACAACTTAAGAATGCCACATTCCCCTTCTAATCTTGTCTAAAATTTTTATTTTAGGCTTTCAGAAATTGGGGAATATTTCTCCTGGAGTCCCAAGGATGCCTTGTAATGTCTTGAGGCCTGGCTTTAGAGTATTGCTTTATCTAATTGTGATCAAAGTCTTTCCCGGTCCGCAATCCCCTCCAACAACATACCCAACCCCTGTATTCCACAGCTAGCCACTGTTATAGAGTCATAGAGTCATACAGCATTGACGCAGACCCTTCAGTCCAACCAGTCCACACTGACCATGTTCCCAAACTAAACTAGTCCCACCTGTATGCGTACGGCTCATAGCCCTTCAAACCTTTCCCATTCATCTACGCATCCAAATCTTTTAAACATTGTAACTGTACCTAAATCCATCAATTTCAAAGAAAGTTCATTCCATGCACAAAACACTGCCTGTGTAAAAACATTTTCCCTCATGTCCCAAGGAAGAAATGGCCTAGTGGTATTTTTGCTGGACTGTTAATCCAGAGACCCAGGTAATGTTTTAGGGACCTGCATTCGAATCCCACCACGGCAGATGGTGGAATTTGAATTCAATAAATGTCTGGAACTTAGAGCCTAATGATGACTGTGAATCCGTTGCCGATTGTTGGAAAAACCATCTGGTTCACTAATGCCCTTAAGGGAAGGAAACTGCTGTCCTTACCTGGTCTGGCCTACATGTGACTCCAGACCCATAGCAATGTGGTTGACTTATAACTGCCCTATGGGCAATTAGTGATGGGCAATAAATGCTGCCTGGCCAGTGACGCCCTCATCCCACGAATGAAAAACTAACCTTAAAAATGTGCCCACTAGATTTGAACTCCCCCACCCAAGGCAAAAGACCCTAGTCATTCACCTTATCTATGCCCCTCACAATTTTATAAACTTCAGTTAGGTCACCCCATCAATCTCCTACGCTCCAGTGAAAAAGGTCTCAGCCTTTCCAGTCTATTTTTATATCTCAAACTCTCCATTCTCGGCAGCATCCTGGTAAATCATTTCTGAACCATCTCCAGCTTAATGGTACCTTTTCTCTAATACGGAGACCAGAACTGGGCACAGTACGCCAGAAGAGGCCTCACCAACGTCCTGTACAACCTCAACATGATGGCCCAACCCCTACACTCAAAGGACTGAGCAATGAAGGCAAGTGTGCTAAATGTCTTCTTAACCACCCTGTCTACTTGTGACACAAATTTCAAATCAAATCCAGATTGACATTCTAATTAATGTGCTATAGTTACTGTCATTTTTCATGAGCTAATCACCTAATGGCTGCTGTTTGTATAGGAAAATACACTTTGACATGGTTTTCAAGATGACTCATATGTTCGACAAGGTACCTCACAAAAGGTTAAGTCATAAGATAGGAGTCCAGCTGTTGAAGGTTGTATATTAGCGTGGATAGAGAATTGGCTCATGGGCACGAAACAGCGAGTGGGATTAAGGGACACACAATGTGGAGCTGGAGGAACACAGCAGGCCAGGCAGCATCAGAGGAGCAGGAAAGGTGACGTTTTGGGTCAGGGCCCTTCTTCAGAAATGATTTCTGAAGAAGGGTCCAGACCCGAAACGTCAGCTTTCTTGCTCCTCCGATGCTGCTTGGCCTGCTGTGTTCATCCAGCTCTACACCTTGCTTTCTGAGATTGTCCAGCATCAGCAGTTCCTACTATCTCTGAAGCAAATGGAGTATAATGTGGGAAACTGTAAGTTGTTCATTTTGAAAGGGAGAACCAAAGAACAGAGTATTACTTGAATGGCTAAAAACTTGCAACAGTTGCAACGCAAAGGAATTTGGCAGGACTTGTGCACAAAACACAGAAAACTAGCACACAGGTGCAGCAGGTAATCAGAAAGGTTAATGGAATGTTGGCCCTTATTTAAGGGGTTTGGAATATAAGAATCCACTGCAATTTACAAGGTTCTGGTGAGATCACATCTAGAGAACTGCAAATAATTTTTGTCCTCTATTTAAGGAAAGATATCATTCATTGGAGGCAGTTCAGAGAAGTTCATCACTGGGACATTCCTGGTATAGAGGGATTGTCTTAGGAACAAAGGTTAAACAACTGGGACTCTACTCACCGCAGTTTAGAAGAATGAGAGGTGATCTCATTGAAACATACAGGATTCTTAGGAAGCGTGACAGGGTAAATGCTGAGACAATGTTTTCCCCTCATGAGAGAGTATAGGACCAGAGGGCATAGTTTCAGAACAAAGGAATACCAATTTAAGATAGAGATGAGGAGGATATTTTTTCTCAGAGGGTTGTGAGCCTTTGGAACTCATTGCCACTGAGATCTGTGGGGGAAGAATCCTTGTGTATATTTAAGGCTGTGATAGATTCTTGATTAGTTGGGGAATTAAAGGTCACAGTGGAAAGGTAGGAAAGTGGGTGTGAAGAATATTGGATCAGCCATTATCCTATTGATTGGTGGAACAGGCTCAAGGGGCTGAATGTCTTACTCCTGCTTCTATTTCTTATGGTCTTACGGCCTGAGGAATAATCCCAGCCAAGATAACAGGCATTGTCTAAGATACAATTTACATTACATTTGCAGACAATTGTTGCAATGTATCAAAAGTAGTTAATTGTTTGGAAAAGGTGCTGGGAATACAATAAGGGCTTTAGAATGGTCTAGTTTCTGACATTGGGTCAGTTTAACTGTGCATTTTCCTTTGGGAATCTATAAGAAGTCAACAAATATCTACTACCCCTTTCCTCACAGACCATGTGCCCAGGATTTGTGATATTGTTTGCTTGTGTTTCACATGAATTTTACATCCTGATTGCTTATTGGATGGTCTTTCTGTAATAACTCTGGTCTCTCCTCCACCCTCCGGTTTCCATGTTTGTACATGGGTCTGACAGGTTTAATGCTGAGCAGTACTGTAAGCACCACCCACTGTGATCATGTCACATGGACTTGTGGGTAGAACAACTTAGGACAGTGTGAAGTGAAGCCAAGCATCTGGTGCTCCTCATAGTCTCTGCAATACTGTCTATCACCTCAAGGGTAACCTGTAACTATTGTTAACATACATTATAAAAGCATCTTTTAGTTGGAGCAGGAATTGGTTTTCCTCCTCCATGCTGACCAAACAGACCATGTAGATCCCTACAACTAAAGGCCATGGTGGCAGCAAACCTAATATGCAGTGAGGAGCACGCTTGGTTTACCTACACATATAGTGCCCATTATTGTACCATTGGTGACCTTTCCTTTGCCAATTCTTTCCAACTTCCTGAAAGTTCTCCCATAAAATGTCCCATGTCTCTATTTCTCACTCCTCCTCTACAATGCTTTGGTCATGTCTTATCTCGGGTCTGTGCAATGTCTTTTGTAACAAGGCTCCTGTGTGGTAGCTTTCCAATATCAAAAGCGGTGTTATAAATAGGAGTTGTTATTGGTTCTGCAATGCTACTCTTGCTGCTTGTGTACCTGTAAAGTAGGACCGCTGTCACATCACAGCACCATATCTGACTTCTCCCCTGGTTTTCATTCCTTTGTTTCCTTGGCCTCCTCTCTTTCCTTGATGCGATTATGTTCAAGTGTTCGTGATGAAGGAACCTAACGGAGGCAACAGATGTCATCATCACAAAAGTATCGTGCACTAACTGGAAAAGTAGCTGCTTTTCAGTGCTTGAGAAACATATGGTAACTTTCACTGTCTATTTCCAAGTGATTGAAAACTCCATTGTGTCCCCGTCATCTTGCGTACAAAGAGAACAGACATACATTAGAACAGTGATGAGCCAGGGATAATAGCCTTTTATGCAGGCATTTAATGGACGAATTCAAAGCGATACCACAAAGTGATGTTAATGTGACTCCAGCAAATGCTAATAGCTTCAACTTTATTGGTTACCTTCTGGTTCATTGAGTCAATGCTCCCAGAAAGCTCCTCTTGGGTTGAATTTGTTCTGCATCTGGTTGATGGCCCATGCTCTTTGTGACTTCTTTTACTCTGAATTCTTAGGGTGCAGGCATCATTGGTTAGGCAAGTACTTATTACCCAGTCATAATTTTACTTGACAAGGTGGTCATGGACTGCCTTCTTGAATACAGCAATTTTCATAGTGTAGTTATACTGTAACGTAGATACACTGTTATACAGGTATGCTATTATGCACACTATTACACATAGAAAAATTGTTACATAGATACACGCTTACATAGTTACGATGTTAGGAAAGATTTCAATTATTTTGATGCTGCAATAATGAAAGAGTGGCTGATATATTTCCAAGTTGGAATTGTGAGTGATTTGGAAGAGAAAATGGAGGTGAAGGAGGTGATCTTGAGGTCAGAGTATAGAGTCATACAGCATGAAGACAGACCCTGTCTTCCAACCAGTCCACGCCGACATGTTCCTAAACTAAACCAGTCTCACCTACCTGCGTTTGGTCTATATCCTTCCAAACCTTTCCTATTCATGAGCTTATCCAAATGTCTTTCAAATGTTGGAACTATAACTACATCCATCATTTTCTCTGGCAGTTCATTCCACACACGAACCACTCTCTGTACAAAAAGTTGTCCTACATGTCCTTTTTAAATTTTTTTCTTCTCACCTTAAAAACATGTTCCCTAGTCTGGAACTACCCCCTCCCTCAGCAAGAGACCCTTGTCATTCACCTTATCTATGCCCCTCATGATTTTAAAAACATCCTAACCTTTTCAGAGAGATAGCAAGAACTGCAGATGCTGGAGTCTGAGATAACACAGTGTGGAGCTGAAGGAACACAGCAGGCCAGGCAACATCAGAGAAGCAGGAAAGTTGGCTATTCCCAACAACATCCTCTTAAATCTTTTCTGAACCATCTCCAGTTTAATAATATTCTTCCTATGACAAGGTGAGCAGAACTGCACACAGTACTCCAGAAGAGGCCTCATCAATGTCCTGTACAACCTCAACATCTTGTCCCAACTCCTAAAAAAGGTCTGAGCGAGAAAGGCAAGCATGCTTATAGCCTTCTTAACTACCCTGTCTACCTGTGATGCAATATCTCACATTTATCCAAATTAAACTCCATCTGCCACTCCTCGGCCCATTGACCCAACTGATCAAGATCTTTTTGTAATCTTAGATACCCTTCTTCACTGTCCACTGTACTGCGAATTTAGGTGTCATCTGCAAACTTACTAATCATGTCTCCTATATTTTCATTCAAATCATTTTTCATTGCTGGAAGTCACCATGATGGCTCTGGGAAGCACTCTGCTTCCAGTTATACCTCTACAAATCAATGGTCAGACCACATCTGGAGTATTAAAATCCTTCCTTAAATAAGGTACCCAGAATTCAGCACAATACTCCAGATGTGGACTGATGGGTCTGTTTCCGTGCTATAGAATTTTACAACTCTATGACTCTGAGAAAGTGGCTCACTCACCCCTTCTCAATCGCAAATAAGGGTGGTTGGTATATTTTGTGAAATAAACTGAAATAAAATTCTGTTATGGTTACTGGAATCCCAGGCTAGGTACGGACAGTACTTTTCCTTTACCAAAGAACATAATTCATCAAGAGATAGCAAGAACTGTAGATGCTGGAGTCAGAGATAACACAGTGTGGAGCTGGAGGAACACAGTGGGCCAGGCAGCATCAGAGGAGCAGGAAAGTTAACGTTTCGGGCCAGGACCCTTCTTCAGAAATGGGGAGGGTGTAGGGAGCTGGGAAATAAAAAGAGAGAGGAAGGGTGAAGCTGGGAAAGGTAGGTGGGATGGTGATAAGTGAATGCAGGTAGGCAGGAGTGGGGATTGGTCAGTGGGATGGGAAGAGTGGATAGGTGGGAGAGAAGATGGGCAGGTTGTGTCAGGTCAAGGAGGCGGGGATGAGAGGGAGGGTTGGTCATGGAATGAGGCCAGGGGTGGGGAGAAAACTGATGAATTCCATGTTTAGACCATCGGGCTGTAGGCTCCCGAGACAGAATATGAGGTGCTGCTCCTCCAGTTTGTGGGTGGCTTCATTGTGACACTGGAGGAGGCCCAGGATTGATATGTCACCCAGAGAGTGGGAGAAGGAGTTAAAATGATTGGCGACTGGAAGGTGTTGTTTGTCATGTACAGATTGCAGAAGCTCTACAAAACGGTCTCCAAGCCTCCACTTGGTCTCACCAATGTGGAGGCAGTGACAACGGGAACAGAGGATACAGTAGACCAAGTTGACAGATGTACAGGTGAACCCCTGTCTGATGCGGAAGGTTTGTTTTGGGCCTTGAATGGAAGTGAAGGGGAGGTTTAGTGGCAGGTGTAGCACTTCCTGTGGTTATGGGGAAAGGTGCTGGGTGTGGTGGGGCTAACGGGGAGTGCGGAGCGGATGAGGGAGTCACGAGAGAGCGGTCCCTCCAGAAGGCAGGTAGGGGTGGGGAGGGAAATATCTCTTTGGTTGTGAAGTCAGATTGTTAGTGGCGGAAGTGGTGGAGAATGATACACTGGATACAGAGGTTGATAGGGTAATATTTGAGGACGGGGAAATTCTGTCTTTATTTTCGTTGGGCAGAGGGATTGTGAGGGCAGGGGTGTGGGAAATGCAAGAGATGCGGTTCATCAAGTTGGGTTTAGCTCAAAACCCCTCAGCTACATGGGTACATCTACTGTGTCCAATATTTTATTTCCAGATTTATTTTAAATTAAGTCTGAATTACCATTGTGGAACCTGAACTCAGAGTAGTACGGATGAACTTAAAGGATTCCATACCCACAACCAATAAAACTAAAGTAATGTACAAAATACCGTACAAGGACTGTGAGAAACATTACTTCAGCCAAACTGGAAGAAAACTGACAATAAGGCTACACGAACACCAACTAGCCACCAAAAGATACGACCAATTCTCACTGATATCAATATACACGGATAAAGAAGGACACGAATTCGACTGGGACAACACATCCATAATAGCACGAGCCAAACAGAGACACACCAGGGAATTCCTGGAGGCCGGAACTCCATCAACAAACACATTGAACTGGACCCGATATACAAACCGCTGAAAAACAGAACCGGAAGTAATGCCAACCACCCCAGCAAACCGAGGCAGATAAATAACAAGCGGGACAGAACACCGACGCTTCACCGGAGGCGCACTGATGATGTTACCCAGCAGGGGAACGAAACAACTGCAACCAAACACACTGGCTCAGCGAGCAAGTCTACAACATCATCCACAACCCGAGCTATAAATCTTCTCAAAAACTTTAAACCTGCCATTGGCCCATATGCCTTAATACATTTGCTTAGCAAAAAACAAAAAAAATTCTATCTCAGATTCAAAATTAACAGCTGATCTAACATCCAGTGCCATTTGTGGAAGAGAGATCCAAACCTCCCCCAGCCTTTGTGTGTAGAAGTGCTTCCTAACATCTCTCCTGAATGGCCTGGCCCTAATCTTCAGAAATGCCCCTAGTTCTAGATACCCTGAGTGGAAATTTCAGTGGAAATAGTTACTCTTTACCTACCCTGTCTTTCCTGTTCAGGAATAATATCTTGAATAATATCTAATATCTTGAAGACTTCTGTCATATCACCCATTAATTTCCAAATTCTTGAGAAAACAGGCCTAATTTGTCCAACTTAACCCCTGAACTCTAGTTATCATTTTTGTAAAATTTGTTGTACTCCCTCCAAGGCTAGTTCTCTCAAGGGCCGCTAGAGATGGTAAGAAATGCTGGCTTTGCCAGTGATGACTACATCTCACAAGAAAAAAAAAGCTAAATAAACAAATAATTATTATGACACCATCTCATACTCTACACATCAGAGGGCCATACAGCTAGTCGAATGTTACCACTGAGGTTAGAGGAGATCACTGTCAATCTAGTCCTGCTGCTTCATAGGTCACAACATAAAATAAAAATACTTTTTCCTCTTACTGAGATGATCAGTTAACTATCTTCTCTATAATTGGGATGTAAACCACAAAATCTATCAACCAAGTTTCTTAATGAACATTATTGCTGATTTCTCAAGAAAACATC
Organism: Rhincodon typus; assembly: GCF_021869965.1. NCBI lineage: Eukaryota > Metazoa > Chordata > Chondrichthyes > Orectolobiformes > Rhincodontidae > Rhincodon > Rhincodon typus. Next base: position 4,456,057 of record NC_063345.1, read on the forward strand.
ATTTATTGAATAGACATGGAATTAACAGTTATCACAAGCACCCAGAATATTAAAGTATATTGGTCTGATAGGCCCTAAAACACACACTCTTCAGGAAAAGACAAAAAAAAAAATTCTTCTGCAGAGATTGGCTTTCCAAAATGAAAATTAGCCAATGGGTTATATTTGAGGGGAAAAGAATGAAGTATAGATTATTCTGTGGTATTCATGTTCTGGTTGGTGTGGTGTAGGTACTAAGTCCAGCATGGTTATCTCTGAAGTTGTACAGATACACCTTGCTCAGGCAATATAACTTTGAGATAGTTCTTCTATCACTTTCAAGAGAAGAATAAGGTTACACCCTGAGCTCTGCAAGAGTACTTTCTTTTCATAAAGGAAAGCTTTCAGCTGGGCAGTTTGTATTTAGCAGGCTTTCCTTTAACTCAAACAAACACAGAAAAGGCTGGAGAAGCACAGCAGGTCAGGATTAGGGTTAGGGTTAGACATCATCTGTGTAGAAAGAAAGGGAGTTAACATTTCTAGTTCAATATGTCTCTTCTTCAGGCTTCCTCCAACTCAGTTTTTTCTTTGCAGTCTTCCTTCCAACCAAACAAGGTAAAAGAATCAACAGCACTGTGGATGCTATAAATCAGAAACAAAAACAGACATTGCTGGTAAAGCTCAGCAGGTCAGGCAGCATCTATGGAGAGAAATCAGAGTTAATGATTTGTGTCCAGGGAGCCTTCCTTAGAAGGTAAAAGAAGAACCTCATTATTAATCATTATTCTTATAGTCTTCACTTCACCTGATGAAGGAGCAATGCTCCGAAAGCTTGTGATTTCAAATAAACCTGTTGGGCTATAATCTGGTATCTTGTAACTTCTGACTTTGTCCACCCCAGTCCAACACCGGCATCTCCACGTCAGAGTCATCATTCAAACCAGTTTCATCAAGGATCGATAGTAAAGCAAGCAGTTATCACCAGTCATGTTGTTTCCAAGGTACCTTATTAAAAAAAAAGCATCCATGACCTTTTTTTTTCTAAAAAAAACCACAGTTTATTCCCACAAAGTTGGAAATACATCCATTCTCCACAGTCCTTCAAAGCGTAAGTCCTGTGAGCAATACTAAAAAGTGTCTTGGCAATGCTAGGTAACTTGAAATGTGTAGCTTCAGGAGTGTTCATTTTGGACCAACACCACAAACTGCAAGCTGTCACAGCATTATTGCTCCATGCATGATTTTTGGGATTTGAGAAATCTTGGCTCCTTTGACCCTGAATCGCTTTTGAGGGGATGTAATGACCTAATGGTATTATCGCTGGATTGTTAATCCAGAGACCCTGATAACACTCTGGGGACCTGGGTTCGAATCCTGCCACAGCAAATGATGGAATTTGAATTCAATAAATATCTGGAATTAAGAATCTAATGATAACAATGAATCTATTGCCGATTGTCAGAAGAAAAATCCATCTGGTTCACTAATGTCCTTTAGAGAAGGAAACTGCCATCCTTACCTGGTCTGGCCTACCTGTGACTCCAGACCCACAGCTATGTGGTTGACCCTGAACTGCCCTCTGGGTAATTAGGGATGGGCAATAAATGCTGCCTAGCAGTGACGTCCTTATCCCATGAATGAATAAAGAAAAAAAAAATCAATCTACATGTGATGAAGGAGCGGCGCACTAAAAGCTTGTGATTTCAAATAAACGTGTTAGGCTATAACCTAGTGTCGTGTGACTTCTAACAGTATCAATCTGACAATGAGCTTTAATTGAGGGACATAAGGTGTTAAATGGGATTGACAGAGTAAACGCAGAGAGGAAGTTTCTTTACATGGGCCATCTAGAATGAGAAATCTTAATTTTAGGCTGAAGGGTAGCAAATTTAAAACAGAGATGAGGAGGAATTACTTCACTCAAACACTCATGAATCTGTGGAATTCACTACCCCAGAGTGTGGGGGATGCTGGAACATTGAATAAACTTAATGAGGAGATAAAACAACTTTTAAGTAGTAATGGATTAAAAGGGTTATGGGAAACAAACAGGAAAGTGGAGTTGAGGCTAGGGTAGGATCAGCCATGATCATATTAAATTGCAGAGAAGGCTCACAAGGGGTTGAGTTAACCACTCCTCCTCTTGGTTCTTATGTGGGAGGAGCAGCTAGTTTCTCCTGCAGGATGAGGAGCAATTACATGGGTCAATAGAAAAGACTGATTGAAGATAAGGTGAGGACTGAAAGATCATGCTCAAGAGGAGTCAGAAGGAAATGTGGAGGTTAGTGCAAAGGCCAGGGGTATTGGGATTAGAAGTCACAGCGATTGTTATAAGTAGTTACCCATAGTTAACATATGTGCTGCTAAGTGTGTAATATTCTAAATGGACTAATACCTGCTACCTTTGGGTAAATCTAACTGGTAAGTCTAATTGGGGAAGCAGACCTCTTGTTGCAGTCAAATACCTGCTTCTTGTGTTATTTGAAAAATATCTCTTGCTTGTCCACAACCCATATACCAGTCTTATACCCATCTCTTTCCCACCATTCTGATGCTTTAGAAGGCTGCATCATAACTGAAAAATGAAGGGATAGATCCCCTGCTTGTCCCCACTGCTGGACTTCCACAAGTGTTGGGTGCAGGTTAGAAAAATTTGAATGGAGCCAACTCTTTTCCCAATGAAATGCTTTTACACTTCAATTGGGCAGTAAATCACATTCGAAGAGGTGTTAAATGCTACTCTCACACACTAATTGCTTCTGATGCATGAATGATTTGCAGCAATGGTCCCTATGATACTAATAGCTGTACTGCAGTGCAGAATAAATGGGAGAAAGGGCAGGAGGGTGGATATCTGTTTCAGGGAGGTCACAGGTCAATAGCTCCTGATTCGACAATAACAGAACCACAGTTAGATGGGGCCATCATCTTATGAGATCACTGACCTGTGCCATCTGTTTTGGACAGTCATTGAAGCACTTGAGGTTAATTGCAATCCGTGTGAAATCTCCATTTGGGCATTGTGAAGCAGCATCATACAGATATTAACTGGGTTACAGTTCTGATGTGCACACACATAATGACTCATTGTCAGTGATCTACATCCCTCTCTAGATTGCAACCTTCTCGGAACTAAAATACAAGTTATCTCTAGTAATGTGCCCAGTACCGTACTGAGGGCAGAAAGTGTACTGAATAAATATAGGATTGATTGGCACTTTGTTACATCACTATCTCAATGTTCTGTCCCAAATGTCTTTAGATAATATACATCTCTCTCTATTGTTGATGAAGTCATTTCACACAATAGCTCTTCAAATGCTATTGTCACTGACTCAAGGTCCCTTAATAACTATTGTTTCTTGCTCCTGTACATGGCTGTTATTCTGATTAACTGGTAGGCGTATGGCACGTCACAAAAGAACAATCCTTTCTTCCCTCTATTCTGCTCCTGTGTGATTCATGCTTTTCCAGGAGTATAACTACATGCTACCTTGAATTTTAATGAGATATTGTTTCCTCACGCTTGATGTGTGACTGTTTGGTACAGCCCATGCCTACCCATAAAAGTAGTTTGCTTGCAGCAGAAAGGTTAGATATCTGTATTGTGCAATTATTGCAATGTCCCTTGTCAGTCGATCTACTCTCCATCATGAGCACTGTATTTTTTAACAATGATAGAAAGAATGTTAATGTATGTGTATTATGTATCATAAAATTGCACATTGGTACGGCCATTGTAGAAAGGAGCGCCAGCATTATAAATATTGTGTCTTCCATGACATTAGGATATTTTGCAATAATTAATACTTCTGAAGAATAGTCACTTTGGTAACAGAGGAAATACAGCAGTCATCTGAGCATAGCAAGATCCTACAACAAACAATGAGAAAATGTATGATCAGATCATTTGTTTCAGGGATACTGTTTTAAGTTAACTATTGACCCAGGGCTCCAGGGCCCATATGCCTACTCGTTGCCATGGGATCTTCGTTGCCATCTGAGAGTGCTTGGTCTCCCTTTCACATCACATTCCCCCGGAAGATTATGCACTATCAGAGTGGGCCATGAACCCAAAAGCTTTTGATTCAGAGTTTAGAAAGCTGTGGATCACTGATACTTTTGTCCTTCAATTTGGTCCAGTAAAATAAAGGTAAAACACTGTGGAAGCTGGAAATTTGAAACAAACACAGAGAAAGCTGGAGAAAGAAGTTTTGCAAGAAACAGGTTCTGAAGAAGAGTCATATCGAACTTGAAATGTTAACCGTTTCTCTCTCCAAAGATACGGTCAGGCCTGCTGAGTTTCCCCAACATTCTCTGAGTCATAGAAGTCAATACCATAGAAAAAGATCCTTTGGCCCGTCTTGTCTGTACTCGTCAAAAACAATTATTTAGCTATTTTAATCCCAATTCCCAGCACTTGACCTATAGCTTTGCATGCCTTGGCATCACAAGTATACATCTAAATACTTCTTAAATGAGAGTTTCTGCCTTTACCAGCCTTACAGGCAGTGAATTCCAGATTCATACTGCCCTCTGGTTAAAAACATTTTTCTTCACATCTCCACTAAGCCTTTCTCCCTTTACCTTCAATCAGTATGCCCTGGTCACTGATCCCTCCATCAAGGGGAAAAGTATTTCCCTGTCTATCCTATCTATACCTTTATAAATTTATACATCTCAATCCCGACTCCCTTAGTCTCCTCTACTCCAAGAAAAACAACCCCAGCCTGTCCAACTTCTCTTTGTAATTGAAACACTCCAACTCAGGTAACAGAGATAGTAGGAACTGCAGATGCTGGAGAATCTGAGATAACAAGGTGTAGAGCTGGATGAACACAGCAGGCCAAGCAGCATTCAGAAATTTCTGAAGAAGGGTCTAGACCCGAAACGTCAGCCTTCCTGCTCCTCTGATGCTGCTTGGCCTGCTGTGTTCATCCAGCTCTACACCTTGTTAACTCAGGTAACATCCTGGTAAACCTCCTCTGTACCCTCTCCAGTGTAATCACCCCCCTCCAATAATAATGTGGATTCCAGAACTTCACATAAAACTCTCACTGTGTCCATGTCTGTTTCAAGCTCCTTATTCAGAGGTAACAAAACCACAATCGTATCTGTTCAACATGGTGCAAAACTTATCATTCCAAAGGGGGTTACAAATGGGTATTAAATTGCCAGTTACATCTGAGAAAGGATGTAGAAAATGTTTTGGAGCGCACGCCCTGATCAGAATTGAATAGCGTGGGCCTGTTCAGGTTCTGGTTGTCACCAAATCATAGTCACTTCACAGAGACATCTCGGGACTAAAGCCAAAGTGGACAGCTTGATGGTTGTTGACCGGTTTCCAGTTCCACCAGGAGCTGTCCACTGTCACAATTCCAGGGACGGGGCAAATGCCCCACCTCTGACAGCCGACAGCCAATCAGACGTTGATAGATCACTGTCCCATCAGCGCCACAACAATTGATGGCCACTACGGGTATGGCAGATTATTTCTGGAGTCGCTGGATGAATGGAGTGGGGCAACGTTGGCAGGGTCACTCAAGGAGACCCTGACGAGGGTGAGGAAGGGGCAGGTCCCTCCTATGCTGACAGTGTCTGTGTATAATGAGTTGTCCACAAGGTATTACCTGGGATTTCAGAGAGACCTGTCCCTGGCCATTTTGAATATTATGTGCTTTACGATGCGGCACAAACCCCTATACCATCATCCCCCCAACTGACTCTTTGAGCGTTAAATCCCACTCCATCTTGGGAGGGGGCTGGGGAAGTAGACCATTAAATTCTATGTTGGGAATGTGTTCCACTTGCCTGTAGTCCTGTTAGTTGTGAAGTGCTCAGGAAAAGTTAAAATCCTGTGAGCTCATTCAAAGATAGAGTAATACTGCATAGAAACAGGCCCTTCAATCCACCATGTCTGTACTGAACAATAAACGTCAAACTACACTAATCCTATTTACCTGTGCTCGGTACATAGCCTACAATGCCATGGCATTTTTAAGGACTCATCCAGATGTTTCTTAAATCTTTCCCTATCAGGCAGCATGTTCTATATTTCTACCAACATCTCGATGAAAACTTTTTCCCATAGAATCCCTCTTAATCATTTGCTCCTCAACTTAAACATATGCCCTCTGGTCTTCAACATGCCTGCCATGGGGAGGAGATTGTCACAATCTACTTTGTGTATACCTCTCAATTTTGTCTACCTCAATCAGATCCCTCCTTAATTTCCTCTGCTCCAGGGAAAACAAACCCAGCCTTACTCAGAGTTTCTTCATAACTGAGACATTTCATCCCAGGCGAAATCCTGCTGGATATCTTCTGCAACCTCTCCAGTGCAATCACATCCTTCTGATAGTGTGGCAACCAGAACTGCACACAACGTTCCATCTCTGGCCTAACAAATGTTTATAAAGTTGTAACAAGACTTTCTTGCTGCTATATTCTATGCCCTGGCTAATGAAGGCAATCATTATGTATGCCTTTCTCAGCAACTTGTTCACCAGCGCTGACACCTTCAGGGATCTATGGACTTGTATACCACAATCCCTTTGTTTCTCCGTACTCCCTAGGAACATTAAATTCATGTTGTACGTCCTTCCCTTATTAGACCTCCCAAAATGAATCACCTCACGTTTATCAGGGTTAAATTCCATCTGCTATTACTCTGCTCAATTTACTATCTGATCAATATCTGGCTGTTGCCTCAAACCATCCTCCTCAGTACAAACAACACCAATAAATTTTGTGTCATCTGCAAACTTACCAATTATATCTTCTACATTCACATCCAAGTTATTAATGTGCATAGTAAACCATAAGGATCCCATCACGGATCCCTGTGATGTACCTCTGGTCATAGGCTTCCAACAACAGAAGCGACCCTCCACCATTGGCCTTTGCTTCCTATTTGTAAGCCAGTTTTGGATCCACTTTGCTAACTTGCCTTCAATCCCATGGGCTCTTACCTTTTAGATCAACATTCCATGTGGTACCTTGTCAAAGGCCTTGCTGAAGTTCGCATAAACCACACCAACTGCATTACCCTCATCAATATATTTAGCCATTTTTTCAAAAATCCCTTTTAGTCAGACAGGATCTCTCTTTAACAAATCCGTGCTGACTGATCCTGTTCAATCTTTGTCTTTCTAAATATTGATTAATCCTGTCAGGACGTTTTCCAATAATTTCCCTACCACTGACATCAGACTATCTGGTCTGCAGTTACCTGGTCTACCCCTTCTCCCGTTCTTGAACAAAGGAGCCACATCAGTTATCCTCCAGGCATCTGGTACTTCACCTGTAGCCAGCAAAGTATTAAATATCTCTCCAGTGACCCAGCAATCTCCTCCCTCACCTCCCACAGCAGCCTGGGGTACATCTCACCAGGCCTTGAGGATTTCTACACCTTTATGCCTCGGATAACCTCCAACACCTTCTCCTTATTAATCTTCTTAAACAGATTCTAGAACCATCCCAATTGAAATGTCCAGCTCCAATATTTTTCTCCTCCGTGAATATAGATGCAAAATATTCATTTAAGACCTCACCCATGTCCACTGTCCCAGGGTATACATGCCACCTTTGGTCTCTAAACAGTCTCACCTTTACCCTAGCAATCCTCTTACTCAATATATTTATAGAAAGCTAGGGTTTTCCTTGACCTTATTTGTCCAAAATATTTCATGACCCTTTTTTGCCCTTCACATTTTCTTTTTAAGCAACCTCCTACACTCTCTAACCCTTCGAAAGGACTTCCCTGATTTTAATGGTCCAGGACATAGAACGTAGAACAGTACAGCACAGTACAGGCCCTTCGGCCCACGATGTTGTGCTGACCTATTATCCTACTCTAAGATCAAACAACTCTGCATACCTTTCATTTTACTATCCTCCGTGTGCCTATCCAAGAGTCGCTTAAATGTCCTTAAAGTATCTGACTCCACTACCACTGCTGGCAGTGCATTCCACACGCCCACCACTCTCTGTGTGAAGAACCTACCTCTGACATCTCCTCTATTACCATCCTTCAATCACCTTAAAATTATACCCCCTCGTTATAGTCATTTCTGCCCTGGAAAAAAGTCTCTGACTATCCACTCTATCTATGCCTCTCAACTTCTTGTACACCTTTATCAAGTCATCTCTCATCCTTCTTTGCTCCAATGAGAAAAGCCCTAGCTCCCTCAACCTTTCCTCATAAGACCTGCCCTCCAGTCCAGGCAGCATCCCGTACCTGACATAGATTTCCTTCTTTTTCATTATTAAACTCTCCCCGGACTTGCTGCCCTTGCCCTGAAGAGGAACATGCTAGCTCTGAATTCTCACTGTACCATTTTTAAAAGACTCCCACTTTCCAAATGTAAGTAAACACTCCCAGCTACATTTGCCAGATCCTGTCTAATGATATTGAAATCGGCCTTTTCTGAATTTAGACACTTAACTTCCACACTTTCCTTATTCTTTTCCATAAAAACTTTGAAATTTACCAAATTATGGTCACTACTCACAAAATCCTCACTCACTGAAACTTCAACCACTTGACTGGTTTCATTCCCGAAGATTTTGTCTGGCACTTAACTGCATCTGTACAAATTTCAAAGAAAGTAGACATAGGGTTCTTTAACTGAAGGGTTGTGGTGTATTGATGCAGCATGGTATCTTGAACCGAATGAAGATTGTGAAAGTTGCAAGTTGTTGGTGAGCATGCTGGGATAACAAATGAAAGGGAAACAGAGAGGGAAATGGGACATAGCCCTGGTCAACTACCAGTTTAATAGGAAGTAAGCCAGAGGATGAACTACCCACTATATAACTCAAAGATATACAGGGGAATGTGATATGAAAATAACATTGGTCGGAGGTAACCTATGTGGAATTGTACAATTAATTCCAGAATATCTCTAAAGTTTAGATAAATGTCCAAGCCAATGACAAATAACACATGAGAGCGTCCTAAAGCAACGTTCCTGATATGAGCAATATCATCTGGAAGATTATCACTAGAAGAGATAGTGCCATAAACTCTATTGACAATGATGGATGCAGCTCATGTGTTGAAGCTGACGAATACTTTGAGTGGTAATTTCAGAACTTGAAATCTCTTTCAAGTGGAGAAAGTTTAGGTGTGATCAGAATTCTAAGAGCAGTTTTAACTCATGGGGCCTCAATTAAATGTGGCATCACTGACTCCCACCTGAAGATGTTAGAGAGGACGTGGGTGCCAGTGGGAAATGGCTTTGGCTGCAGGGTGCCACTGTGGAACAGAGGGGTATTTCTCATAAGCTGGGCAGCAAACCCTCTGGTTTAACCATAGCCACTTCAGTGGGGAACGTAATCCTATATGTGAAACCCAGAATAGCGAACTTCCTGAGTTGCTTTGTTGGGCTGGGAGAGCATTCCAGTATAAATTCTCGGCCAATTATTTACATGACTGGAAGCAAGATCCAAAGTGAAATAAAACAATGTAGGTACTGGTGAGGTTGAGAGGACAAATCAGATCCCCAGTCAGTGGTGATACCATCTCTAAATTTAGCACCATCACTTCCTTGTGGTTACCATTGACCAGAAATTGAACCGAACCAGTCGCATAAATACTGTGTCTACTAGAGGCAGGTCAGAGGCTGGGAATTCTGCAGGAAGTAACTCACATCAAAGTCTGTCCACCGTCAATAAGGGACAAGTCAGGAGTGTGTTGGAATACTCCCCACTTGCCTGGATGAGTTTAGCTCCAGCAACATTCAACAAATCATCATCATTGAGGGGAAAACAGCAGGTTGATTGGCATTCTTCATCCAACGCATTGAACATTCACTCCCTCCACTACTAATGCACATTGGCAACAGTGAATACTATCTACAAGATGCAGTGCAACAATTCACCAAGGTTCCTTAGACAACACATTCCAAACCCAAGAACTTTACAACTCAGATAGACAATAGCTGCAGATGGGTAAGAGGAGCACCACCAGAATGTTACCATCCAAGTCATACAGCATTCTGACTTGGAATTACATCACAAGGGTCTAACAGCCTACTCCTGCTCCTATTTCCTATGTTTCTATTTATTCACTGTCACTGGGTCACAATCCTGGAATTCCCTCCCTAATAGCATTGTGGGTCAACCCACAGCAGGTGGACTGCAGCGGTTTAAGAAGGCAGCTCACCCCCACCTTCTCAAAGGTAACTAGGGATGGGCAAGAAATGCAGGACCAGCCAGCAACTCCCACATCGGATGAATGGAAAAAAAACAAAAAGAGTAAATGATAAGTGTTCATGAACTCTAAGGCAGACTTTTAAAAGCCTACATTTCATTTGAAGAATGACAAAGCAAGAAGACTATTGGAATTCTTAGTGTGTGATTTAATTCAATTCAGTGAGGATTTGGTGTTGGATTTTGCAACTGAATAAGAAAAGCAGAGGAAAGTTTGGAAGACTGATGATCGTTATAATGTTGTTATGATGGAAAGAGCAGGCCAGAGAAAGAGGTTGGAGGCTATATACATTTGAGAGATTATCTATCAGTTATTGAAAAATAGATTTTAGTTTTCCCAGAGATAGTAGGAACCACAGATGCTGGAGAATCTGAGATAACAAGGTGTAGAGCTGGATGAACACAGCAGGCCAAGCAGCATCAGAGGAGCAGGAAGGTGTTGGTCTCGGAAATGGAGGCGGTGGCATCAGCAGTGATGGCGTTCGCTGTCCCGGAAGTGGGGTACCCGGCGGTGGGCGGATGTGACGTCGTCTGTGGGTTCTCCGACAGTGGTCTCATGGCCAATGGCAGCGGGCATTTTCTGATGAAGGGTCTAGGCCCGAAACGCCAGCCTTCCTGCTCCTATGATGCTGCTTGGCCTGCTGTATTCATCCGCTCTACACCTTGTTATTTTAGTTTTCCTAGTCCAGATTGTGATAGAAGCTTATGGAAAAATGCTTCAGAGAGTTGTGTGATCATGGAACTTTGTCTCTGAAGGTGATGGAGATGGGGTCATTGTACATTTTTAAGACAGAAGTAGAAAAATGTTTGTTAGAATTGAATGGTAGTCAAAGGTACTGTGGGAGATGGAATTTTTTTCCCCTTTATTCATTAACAGGATGAGGACATTGCTGGCTCGGCAGCATTTATTGCCCATCCCTAATTTCCCAGAGGGCTCATTGCTGGGGTCTGGAGTCACATGTAGGCCAGACCAGGTAAGGATGGCAGTTTCCTTCCCTAAAGGACACTAGGGAACCAGATAATTTTTTCCAGACAATCGACAGTCATCATTAGATTCTTAATTCCAGATATTTATTGAATTCAAATTCCACCATCTGCTGTAGCAGGATATGAACCTGGGTCCCAGAATATCACCTGGGTCTCTGGCTTAACAGTCCAGCGATAATACCACCAGACCATCACCTCTCCAGAATGTGGAATTCAAAGCACAAACAGATCAGCCATGGTTTTATTGAATGGCAGAGCTGTCTCGATGAGCTGAATGGTCTAATTTAACACCAATTTCATATGTTTGTATGAAGCCAGGAAGCTGTCACCTCTGTCAATAGCCCTGCTTAACTATTTGAATTCCTCGTGGGCCCTTGAGAATGAGGAGGAGATTTTTAATTTCCAAATGATCAAATTTGAAGAGATGGACATTACTGCACAGCTGTCAGTTGCAAAGCTTGGAGCATCAAAACTCTGCAATGCGGAAAGAGGCCATTCTGCCCATTGAGTCTGCGCTGACCCTCTAAAGAGCAAATCAACCAGACCCCATCCCATCCCTGTAACCCTGCATTTCCCATGGCTAATCCATCTAGCCTGCACATCCCTGGACACTATGGGCAATTTAGCATGGTCAATCCACCTAGCCTGCACATCTTTGGACTGTGGGAGGAAACCGGAGCACCCAGAGGAAACCCACGCAGACACAGGGAGAATGTGTAAACTCCACACAGATAGTGACCCGAGGGTGGGGAATCGAACCCGGGTCCCTGGCGCTATGTGCCACCATGCCACTCAGAAAAGTAACTCATAGAAGTAAGTATTTTTGATGACGAAAAGCATTGACCACTCAGGCACTTTTGTGTGAGACTGAGCACAGAGCCTTTGAGTTATTTGCTGTATGGCCAGGTTTCTGCATGGTGAGGCTACTGAAGTTAAATTTCTGCCTCTTCTCTTCTGCACAGCAACATCAGGCCCTATCACGGTCTCCATTTGCCTTTGATGCTGGTGCCTTGCAGCAAGTGACTGCGATCTAGTAACACGGAGCGCCAATAAAATGGACCCTGAGCTAGCATTACCTTTTAAGATAATTTGCATCAATGGCGCAAATGTGGTGACAGGTCACGAGCCAGAAATTTTCCACGCGCCCTGTCCCAACACCGGATTGAACACCAAGCCGCTAGAATCTCACTGAATGACGACTGGCCTCATAACCAAACTTAAGATGCAGCAATTTGATTTATGCCTGCAATAGACCTCAAGGAGCTGGACCTTTGAAAATTCAAAGGAAGGCATATTTTTAATACTTCATCAAAGAACATGGGAGAGTTCTTGATGTATTGATCCTACGTGAGCACCTGAGCAGAATAAAAAAGATTGAAGTATGATTGTTGATGAGTGTTGAATACAATGTCCCATGAAAGAGTGAGAAGGTTTAACTAATAAATGAAAGGGAATGTATGAAAGAAAAACAAATTGAGAGAGAGGACATGTTGATAAGCAACTCAGCCAGCTTCATGAATAATGAGTCAGTGAATGAGTTATCAACAGCGTAGAAGGGTCAGTTTGGCGATACATTTGATTGTCATGATAGTAGCATTGGTGAGAACCCAATGGAATGGCTCCTAACATTTAGAGCCACAGGCAGTAGGGGAGACTGGCAACCAGCTAAATGTGTGTAAAGTCCATTTTGCTACAGCTTTTTAGCTCAGCCATGGTGTCAGTAACTTGTTCCAAGTTTCCCAAACAACTAGACAGAGTGTGCATGGTCAAAATGTGTATCTATCTTTTAAAAATTTATTCATGGGATGTGAGCATCAATAAGTGGGACCCTGCCTGGCTGGGTCACTGCCAGAGAGGTAGAGACATGAGCACTGCGTCACAAGACCTCCAAGATTTATTTATTCACTCATTTGTGCATCACTGGCTAGGCCAGCAATTATTTCATGTCCCTTGTTGCCCTTGAGAAGGTGATGGTGAGCAGCTTCCTCGAACTGCTGCAATCCACAGGCTGGAGGTAGACCCACAATGCTGTTAGGTAGGGAAGTTCACATTTTGATCCTGCAACTTTCTGAAGGAATATCTGCTACTCTTGTCCTTCTCGATGGAAGTGTTTGTGCAATTGGATGGTGTTAAGCAATGATCTTTGTTGAATTTCTGCAGTGCATCTTGCAAATGGCACGCACTGTTGCTACTGATTGCCGGTGATGGAGAGACTGAATATTTATGGATGTGGTGCACCCATCCAGGTAAGTGGGGAGTATCCCATTACACTCCTGACTTGTGCCTTGTGGATGGTGGGGACAGGTTTTGAGAAGTCAGGAGGTGCGTTACTCACTACAAGATTCCTAACCTCTGACCTGCTCTTGTAGTCACAGTGTTTATCTGACTAGACCAGTTCAGTTTCTGGGTATAAAATATTTTAGTTTCAACTTTTGAAAGGACTCCAGGAAGGGTTGGAATGAACCCACTCATTAACTGCGAGGCCAGGTAGAGAAAACAACTCCACTGACAGAGTCTGAATGCATGGAGTACTAACTCTTCCATCTGCACTACCCCCTGCTACCTCTCTCATATATTCCAGGTGATTACACTGTGGACCATCAGAACTCAAAGAGAAATATAATTCTAAGCTGATGGGATGAAGGACCAAGCCTCTGAAATGAAGAAGCACAGCCAGAAATGGACTAGCAAGTGAGTAGTAAGGACATCCTGGTCTCCATGGATCCAACTTTACAAATTCATTGATCCCCATCAAATCAGGACAATTATCTCAATACCGGATTCACGTTGTCAATCCCAACGATCTGCCATTCCCAGAATTCTCTGTCACATCCCTCAGTGACAACAGAATGTGGTCAGCCTGACTGGAGATTTCCTCTGAGTGAGATTTCCTTCGAGTGAATAAACCTAAGAATTTGGTTCAAAGGAGACTTTGGCATAGAGATGGAAAGGTGTGCATTAAGTAAGGTTTATTGAAAGAAGTACACTCTCCAGAGTGGGAGGAAGGGGGAAGGGGAGAAAAGGCTTGAATCAAGAGGTTGACACGCAGTGAGACAGGAGGCAGAGTGACATTATGAACCACAGCCTGAAACAACTACAGGGAAAACAAGTGATAAGAGAGCAGTATTGGTAAGCATTCCTGATCTTTAAAATAAAGGTAATATCTGCAGATTGTGTTTAAGTCTTTCATCTTTCTCTTTCCTTATAAAGATCTTGTTTAGTAGAAGATGAGATAGTAGTGTATCACTGGGAAAAAAGTTACAATCAAGTGTAAAGAGCAGGGATTCTAGGTTTGGCAAAGGCAGTTGTAATGTCACTAAATTTGTAATCCAAAACCACAGGCCAATGTTCTAGGAACATGGGTTCAAATCCTATCATGGCACCTGGTGAAATTTCAAATCAATAAATCTGGAATTAAAAGCTAGTCTAATGATGATCATGTTGTCAATTGTTGTAAAGACCCATCTTGTTCATTAATGTTGTCTGGTGAAGAAAATCTTCTGTCTTTACCTGGTCTGTCCTGTGCCTCCAGATCCACACAATGCGCTTGACTCTCAACTGATCTTGGGGCAGTTAAGTATGGGCAATAAGTGCTGGCTTAAGAAGTGATCCCTGCTCCTGTGAATGAATTTAGAAGTAAATTCTACAGTAATCAATTAATCAGTTAAATAAAAACAGTAGTGATGGTAGGATGGGTGATGTGTTGCTGCTGTAGTTTTTGGGGGCTGCTGGACACCAAGGCAAACATTGGCTTTAATTATTTGCAGCTTCAGATATGAGCTGAGGAGCTAGAGTCTGAGCTTGAAAGATTGCGCTACATCAGGGATGGAAATGTGACTCTCGGCTCCCAAACAATAACTAATACAAGAAAGGGAATACAGCTGAAGATGATGAGGGCGTGTCAAAAACTCATCTATCACCAGTGACTTTAATCTTCGTGCAGGGCAGGATGGTCAGATTGGCAGAGGTAGCCACAAGGAGGAATTCATACAATGTATGTCAGTTGTATGCCAATGTATGCCAATGAATGCCAGTTTCCTCAACAATATGTTATGGATCCAACCATGGTTTCAAACTATTTTGGATCTGGTAATGAGTAATGAGTAGGTTTAATAAATAATCCCAGAGTAAAGGATCCTGAGGAAACAGTGACTATAACAAGTTAAAATTTAACATTCAGTTTGAGAGTGAAAAGCTTGGGTAAGAATCAAATATGTTAAACATGGAGAAGAGTAATTGCAAAGGGATGAGGACAGAGTTAGCTGGTGTGGTTAGTGTGGAAAATGAGGTAAAGAGTAAAGAAAGTTAGTAAAGAAACTGAGTTCTGAGGAACGGTCACCGGACCCGAAACATTAACTCTGATTTTTTCTCCACAGATGCTGCCAGACTTGCTGAGCTTTTCCAGCAACTTCTGTTTTTGTAATCTCAGAGTAAGATTCACTCATTTAAGATGGAAATGCAGAGCAGTACTTCCTGTCAGAGGGTAGTGAATCAATGGAATTCTTCACCACAGAGGGCTGTAAAGACTGGAATGTTCAGTACTGTCAAGGCTGAGATCAACAGAGTTCTAATCAGTCAGGTGTTACGGGAAAAGGCAGGAAAGTGGAGTTGAAGATGACCAGCCATGATCTCATTGAATGGTGGAGCAGAGACAAAGAGCCAAATGATTTACTTCTGCACTTACACCTTATTCCCCTAAGGAAGTGTGGTATAATCATCTCAGATGTTGGATGAGGCCTCTCTCGATGTCTGGAGCAACTTGTTGAGTTTTAAAATCCTTTCCTTGACCTGATGTTCTGTGTTTCTCCAATTTATTTTGTTAATGGTTGCTTTGTCATTCTTCAGTAACTTGAGGGAGAGAGAGAGAGAAAGAGATAGAGAGAGTCTGAGCGTCTTCCAGCTGTGCTGTTACAAATCTATCCCAATATCTGCCAAAGCAGTTGCTTAAAATGTAACTCATTCAGGCGAGTCTTCCATCTCCAATATGTGATATCTATTATACAGGTGCAAATCAAAAATAACAGATGTGAGTTTCTTCATACCAGATTGGTTTCACTCTCTTTCAGTAGAAGAGTTAATTTCAGTTCAGGCAATGTTGTTTATTGTAAATTGGTTTCTTAGAGTTTGGCTTAATCCATGGTCAGGTGATCACTGTGACCATTTTATTCAGTGACTTAGAGATAGTAAGAACTGCCAATGCTGGAGTCAGAGTTAACACAGTGTGGAGCTGGAAGAACACAGCAGGCCAGGCAGCATCAGAGGAGCAGGAAAGTTGACGTTTCTGGTTGGGACGCTTCTTCAGATTTTCTGCCTTCCTGCTCCTCTGATGCTGCCTGGCCTGCTATGTTCCTCCAGCTCCACACTGTGTTATTCAGTGACTTTCCTTTTTGAGAATATTTCAGTCCACAAGAGTCCCAGGTATTAAAATGAGATGATGAAAGTTGAAAATTGATATTCTATGTTTTGCCAAGATCATGCCAAAGCCAAAATGTAGGTTTAATGCTGTAGTCCATTGGCTTTTTGGGCATCTTCAGACTGGCCTGTCCCATGGTGGTTTCTCATGGGTTTAAAATCACACACAAATATAATTCAGGAATTGGTGCTTCTCTATGGGGATCTGACTGTGTCGGCACTTTTTTTCCTTTCTTTAACCTCTCCAAGCACACTTACATTCCACACCCTTGCAGATTAAAATTCCTCCCCATATTCTGGCTCCCTGTCTGCAGTTGTACAATCAATGCCAGACTATCTCAACGGTTTAGGCAGATGCCCAAGCGTATGAAATATCACTCAAGGTAGTGTTTAACTCCCAAGGTGATTAATATCATCGACAATGTTAACAGTTGAAGAATTGTGTCAGAAGCTATATTGACAATCAATGATTGAGCTCAACTTACTAATTGATGGATACTTTGAGATTTAGCTTTCAGAACTTCAGAAACGTTAAGACCAGTATAGTGTTAGAAGGAGAAATGGGATCACCATCCTTAAGGGTAATGTGAAAATACATAAATGCTTCTGCTGCTTGTAGCTACTCCTACCAAAGGGCCTGCTGTCAGTACACACCATGTCCATTTGCCTTGTGCCAGCCACACACATCGCCTGCATCCCAACCGTAATCTCTCTGAGGCAACCAGATTACAACACTCCTGGCATTGACTCCTTGTTCCACTGACCTCCACTTTGTCCTTAAGTAGAGATCTCTGCAGCTTTTCAGCTCTAGTTAAATGGGTCAAAGTACTGACATTCTCATTTCTGAATGTCACCGTTTAGAGTTTCTTTCGGTCTAGAAATTTCATGTGCACAGGATTTGATATTCCCTTATTTAACAGACTGGGCAGAAAAGCAAGATATTTCTGATCAAGGCCCTGAGTTTATTGTTAGCTCAAAGGGCAGAGGCTGTGAGTAAGGTTCAAGTATGGTTTGAGTATGGTCGATATAACTCTTTGTCTAGTTTAAAGAGTTACCTTATAGCTTTATCAACTTCTTCAGCTGAGTCACATTCACATTTTGCGCTTTATTGGCTAAGTCACGTGGTTTGCTTATCTTTATGCCCATAGCTCCTTTGTGTCCTGTGATAGGATGATGTAGGAGACACGTGAGCCAATGAATGAAAGGTCCCAAGTTGCATCTGTGTCTGTTATAAACTCATTGGCAGAGACTTACTGCTATGAATAATCAATTAATCCTCTGTTATTGCATCATGTGAATAACTTTGTTGGTATAAATTGAACTTAAATCTTTACCTTTTGTTCTATATTGTTGATAAAAGACATATTTTGTCCATGGCAACAACTCTACCAATCAGAGTCTACTTGCCAACCAATCAGTACTCTCCTCTCATTCTGTATAAAAGCTAGTTTCCCTATATTTTGGTATTCTTGTGATTGTCCTGTTGAGGGCAAAATGAAAAGCTTTGATAGTTTGTGTCATTTATTCTGGCAATGCTCAGGTTTTGTATTGATGGGCTTAGTTTCCCTTCGTTCTGAGTGCCTAGATGAGTTAAAATGGGAAGACCATCTATTGGAATTATCCTGTTCTTTCTTTTCCTTTGTTTCATGTGTTAGAAGTGGAGGGTTTTCCCCTCACTCATGTGAGATATGAACCGTGCAGAAACAAAGATTACAACCTATGGGTGAGACTTGTACAAATTATGGCGGTAAAAATGCTAAATCTTTAATTAATCTACCACCATTCTTAGAAATAGCAAGAGCAGGACTGATGTGATGAGTTTGTAAACTCGCTGAACTGTGAAATGTCACTGTGTAGTAATTTTCTCATGTCATAGCTCTGATACTCAGATCTGTCTCTGTCAAATCCTTGACATGAACAGTGTAGAAAGGTTTGTCGCAACAGTTTGAGGGTTGTGCGAAATTTGTAGGGCAGTGGGTGTGGTATCTGTAACGTCAATCCCATAACAGTACGGTCAGATCTTATTAGCAAAACTTCAGTGAGTGCCAAAGTTCAAGGAACATTGACATGCAGGTTACAGTTAGAGGGAAGGCAATCTGAGTCACTCCTCTGTAATTCTGAAACAAACTCCTGTGTTGGAAGCAGTTCAGAGAAGGTTTACCAGACCAATTCCCTGGACTGAGCAGATTTTCTCATGAGGAAAGGCTAAACAGTTTAAGCATGTATCCCTTGGAGTTTAGAAGAGTCAGAGATGACTTCATTGAAACATATAAGATCTTGAGAACACTTGATTTTGTGAAGGTGGAAAGGATGTTTCCTCTTGTGGGACAATCTAGAACCAGGGGAAAGAATTTAAAAATAAGGGGACACCGATTTAAAGAAGAGATGAGTATACCTTTTGTTCTCTCCCAGAGTTGTGAAGGCTAATGAAATCTTGGCCCTTATTTCAAGGATGTTGGAGTAGAAAAGTGGAAAAGTCTCACTGCAACCGTACAAGGTGCTGGTGAGATGACATTTGGAGTACTGAGAGCTCTTTGGGTCCCCTTATATAAGGAAAGATATTATTTCATTGGAGACAGTTCATAGAAGGTTCGCAGAATGATCCCTAGTGTGGGGGGATTGTCGAAAGAGCAAATGCTAAACAAGTTGGGACTGGACTCACCGGAGTTTCGAGAATAAGAGGTGATTTCATTGAAATATATTGGAATGTTAAAGGGCTAGACAAAGTAAATGCTGAGAATATATTCCCCATCATGGGAGAGTCCAGGGCCAGAGGGCATAGTCTCAGAATAAAGGGGCACCAATATAACACTGAGATAAGGAGGAACTTCTTCTCTCAGAGAGTTGTGAGTCTTTGGAACTCCTTGCCACAGCGGGACAGAGTCATTTTGTATATTTAAGGCTGCGATAGATAGATTCTTGATCAACTCGGGTCAAAAGTTATGGGGTAAAAGGAGGAATGTAGACTGATAAATATTGGATCAACCACCATTCTGTTGAATGGTGGAGCAGGCTTGAAGGGCCGAATGGCCTACTCATGTTCTATTTCTTATAGTCTTATGAATTTTTGAAATTCCTTTCCACAAAAGACAGTAGATACAGAATATTTTTAAGGCAGCAATAAATAGACACTTGATGATGAAGGGGATGAAAGATTTTCGGGAATATAGTGTTCTGGTCAAATTCAGCTCAGCCACTATCTGATTGAATGTTGGAACATGCTCAAAGGGCCAAGTCGCCTACTTTAGTTTCTTGTTCATATGATTGAGTATTTGAGAGAGAGGAAATCCTTCAAGAATATATACAGGAATGGCTGGAAGGCTTTAAGTATTTTGTGGCAGGGGAACATATGACATAGGAGCAGTGTTAGACCATTCAGCCCATTGACTCTGGAGACCACAGTTTCATTGGACACTGAAAGCAAAATATGAAACCATAAGAAGATGTTAGGGCAAATGGTCAAACACTTAATCAAAGAATTACATTTTAAGAAGCATCTCATAGAAGTTTGAAAGATGGGCAATTTGAAAAGTTTGGAGATAGTATTCCAGAGCTTCAAACCCTAACTTCTGAAGGCATTTGTGGAATGATAATTGGGAGTGCTTAAGAGCCAAAAACAACACAGGTATCTCAGAGATTGAGGGAGATTACAGGAGGAGTGAGGCCATGAAAGAACTTTAAGACAGGAATGAGAAGTTTAAAATCTAGCTATTTCACACTAGGAGTCAATGATGTCAGCAAGCAGAGGGGAACGCGTGAATGTGACTTTTCAAAGGTAGCACATAGAAACATAGAAAATTGGATCACAAGTCCTTTAAGCTACTCCACTATTCAATATGATCATCAGTAATAATCCAACTCACTATACTGATCTCACTTTCTCCCCATAACCTTTGATCCCCTTAGCCCTAAGAACTCTATCAAACTCCTTCTTGAAAACATTCAATGTTGTAGCTTGAACCGCTTTCTAGGGCATAGATTTCTCTTCATCTCAGTCCTAAATTACCTAACACGAATCCTTTGACTGTGATCCCTGGTTCTGGGCTCCCTCATCTTTGGGAACATCTTTTCTATGTTTACCCTGTTTGGTCCTGATAGAATTTTACAAGGTTCTATGAAATCACCCCACCCCCCTCCCATTGTCCTAATGAGGTAGAAATTAGAAAGTCAGAGAGAACTGTATTTGAGTAGTCAAATCAAATGACGGCAAAAACCTGAGAGATGGTTTAATCAGTAGATGAGCTGAGAAATGAAAAAGTTGAGCAATGCTTTGGTTGTGGAATTAGATGGTTTTAGTGATGGGATGAATATAGTTTTGTAAGCTCATCTAACAATGAATTCCTTGATAAGTCCATTGCTGTTGTAGGTAAATGTAACAGCCATTTTCACACAGCGGTGCGCCACCAATATCAGTGATGAAGGATTGTATGATTATTTGGTTAGTAATAGTTTTCAGGGATATGGGGAAAAGGCAGGAAATTGGTACTAGGTAACACAACCAATGCAAACACAATGGGCAGAATTGCCTCCTTATTACAAACATAGAAACAGGAGTAGACCAGTCAGCCCCTCAAGTTTGTTCCACCATTTAATGAGATTATGGATGACCTAAGGCCTAACTGCATATAAGTGCCTTTGGCCCATATCCCTTAATACCTTTCCTTAACAAAAAATTATCCATCTTAGATTTAAAATTAACAACTGATCCAGCATCCACTGTAATTTGTGGAAGACGGTTCCAAATATCGACCATCCCTTGTTACAGCCTCCTGCACCAAATTAATTCTGTGATATGAAAGGTCAGACAGTCTGTTTCTCTTGGTGGTGGTGGATGAGGGAGAGATGTTGGCTTGACATCAGAAGGGTATCTTTTTTTCCCTTGGTACACATAGCACGCGATCCACTGAAATGGATTTTCATTGGAATGATATGCCTCTGACAATGCAACTGCACCGAATTGTCAGTTTGGGTTAATGTTCTCTGGAGTCTTATTTGAACCCACAAATTTGAACCCACTACCTATTGCAAAGTTCAAAGTTTTCAGAATAATACAGAGTTTTTTTCCTCAGCAAGAGTCAGTTAGTGTTAAATGTAATCTCAAGACATCCGATGTGGTTAATAATTCTTAATGCAACAGAAAAAGCTTTAATAACATAAGGGTTCCTTCAGACCTGCTGATGGTGGAGCCTGTGTGTGTTGTAGTAAAAGTCATAGAGTCATAGAGATCTACAGCACAGGAAAAGGCCTTTTGGCCCATCATGTCGTGCTAGTCAAAAACAATCATCTAACTATCAGGTCTGTGTGAGGTAAGTGAACAGTATCAGATTTTATAAAGCACAATGCAGAATACTAAACAGGGTGGGCCAGACCCTGTCTGAGATACAACACATAGAGATTCCAATTGCATTATTATGACATATCATAAGA
The DNA here is from genome assembly GCF_021869965.1 of Rhincodon typus. Classification (NCBI taxonomy): domain Eukaryota; kingdom Metazoa; phylum Chordata; class Chondrichthyes; order Orectolobiformes; family Rhincodontidae; genus Rhincodon; species Rhincodon typus. Next base: position 4,478,077 of record NC_063345.1, read on the forward strand.
ACATAAGAAATAGGAGCAGGAGTAGATCGTCTGGCTCCTCGAGCCTTCTCTGCCATTCAATAAGATCATGGCTGAACATGATAAAGCTCCATATGTATAGTCTGAGTAGCTACTGTTGGATGAAAAGTATAGTTAACCATTGACTCCACATATGTCAAGGGGAACTTGTGACTGCTGTAATACCGGAAATGCACTTTGCACGCAATGAACTCTCATACACAACAATGTGATCGAGGCCAGATATTCATCATTTTAGTGTTGTTGGTTGAAGGATAAATGTTAGCCAGAGTAGAATCCTCCAAGTCACTCACCATCCCGGCTTGGAAACATATCATTGTTCCTCCTGTGTCACCATTTCAAAATCCTGGAACTCTCTCCTTAACAGCAACTGTCTACCCCACCCAGGCAGCAATGGCTCAGGAAACGCAACTCACCCTCAGCTTCCAAAGGTCAATTAGGAATGGGCCAATAAATGCTGGCCCAGACAGCGATACCCCCATCATGTGAATGAATTATGTACAAATGTGCCCGTTATTCTCAAATAGTGAAACAGGATCTTTTAAGTTCCAGTGGAGAATGCTTTTCAGTTCTGGCTGAGATTGAAACTGAGTGGGTTGAATGTTTTTGCCCCACAGCACAGACTAAGAAGCAGTTAACATCTTTGAATCAATTGAATGTAATGGTTCAATTTTTAAATGAGCACAACAGGACTCCTTTATCTAACTTGGCAATGTTTCTTCTTGCTGTCAGCAGCCAATGTACTGTCATTTCATACAGTCTAACGGAGAAGTATCTCAGTCAGTGAATCTAGCTTCTCAAATAAACACAAGATCAGAATAAATTAGATTTTGAAGAAATTAATATTGCAATAGTGTCTCAAATTACCATTCAGGTTGAAATTGCAATGGTACTCATGGATAACATGGAGAGAATAAATTAGATTTGAGTAGGCGTTGTATATTCAAGGATAGCTAGAAGGAAGAAATCTAAGAGCAGTAAAATTTCAGAGGAGGCTGAAGTCTTGGATGGGGTTTGCGTTCTTGAGGCTGGAAATAATTTTACATCCTAGTGAGGGTTTATTCACTGAGTTGACTTGATTGTGGTGTAGAATTATACCAACAGGAAATGTTCAATCCCCACATTGCCCTTGGTATTTCACAGAAACCTGTCTCGCCACCTTACTCAGAAATCAGACGATCAGGTGAAACTTCACATGATGAGGAACAATGCTCCAAAAGCTTGTGATTTCAAATAAACCCCTGTGGTGCTGTGTAATTTCTGACCTTGTCCACCCCAGTCCAACACCGGCACCTCCACATCATCCTCACCTTAGACCATGCTTGATGCAGAGTGGGTCCCCTTAAATGTATTTATTCATGAATATCATTCTATAATGGAGAGAGATGCCTTTGGACTCATGTGGATTATGAATAATTGTCATTTTATACCCTCAAAATCCCAGGATTTGCATTTTAAAATTCCCAGGCTTTGACAACTGTTTAGGTTATTGACTGGTGACATGGACACCAAACTATTTATTGGGAATTGCTTCACAGCATTCTTGGGAGGCAGTGTTTGTGACAATGCTGTGGCTTTAAGAGGTGTGTTTCATCTCTTTTTTTGAAGAGAGGTTTTAAGGCAGAGGTGCTGAGCAGTCTACTAGAGCCACTGGAGTAAACAGCTTGTAAGGCTTTGGGTTTTTATTTTCAGTTGGAACAATAGAAGCATCCTGAATGGGTATGAATCAAGTTCTCACAGAACTAGAAGTTTTAGTTTTAACTTTCAGCAGCTGCTGTTGGGGTCTTGAAAGTATGGAAGATATTTTTCCCTTTTTTGTTGCAGTCAGAAGCTGGGGCTCCTCTGCCTGCTATGGGAGTTGCATGAAAGGCAATTTGAGTTCTGAATTAACCTTTTGCCAAGAGGGATGTTACTATAGTGGAGCAGCTAATGAGTCATAGTTACTATATCTATTATTCTGTTAAGTTTTCCAATAGAGTTAAGTTATTCCAATTCCTTCTTTTCTTTATTGTATTTTAACTATAGTGGATGAATAAAGTGTCTTTTGCTTTAAATCTGGTAGTTTGACCAATCAAATTTCATCTGGATCTCAACGCCTTGCGTTTACCTTTAAAATAAGGGAAAGTTAGGATCTAGACAATCTTCTGAATATTTTGAGGGTGTTTGGTATGATCCATAACAGTGATGCAGGGGAAATGTCAATGGACTAACAAACTAGAATCTCAGGCTAATGTTCTGGGATATGGCTTCAAATCCAGCAAATGGTGAAATTTGAATTCTGTAAAAATTAGGAATTGAAAGAAAGCTGGCCTAGTGGTGACTGTTGATTGCTGTAAAACAGGTAATAACCTACATATATAAGTGATAACCTAATGGTTTTATCAACAGACTATTAATCTTGAGACCCGGTTTAAATACAGCTATAGCAGGTGGAAGAGTTTGAATTTAATAAAATATCTGGAATTAAGAGTCTAATGACTGAAAAACTGTTGTTGATCATCGGGGGAAAATACTCACCCTGTCCGCTAATGCCCTTTAAAGAAGGAAATTTGCCATGGTTACCTGGTCTGACCCCAGACCCACAACAATGTGGTTGACTCTGAAATGGCTCTAACAAACATTCAAGTCAAGGGGTAATTAGGGATGGGCAATAGATGCTGTCCCACACCCCATATATAAATAACAAACAACTATTGGAGACAGCAGGGGAGTGGAACCACAGGGATGATGAATCAAAAGGCCTTCATTTGAGCTGTACAATTTTATGACTGATTTTGATTTGATTTATTGTAATCATGTATACCTAGATACAGTGAAAAGTTTTGTTTTGTGAGCAGTACAGCCAAATAATAGGAAACAAGAACATACAGATCATAGACTACTCAGACAGAGTGAGGCATACAGGTTACACTGCACAGGAGGTGCGCAAAGCAAGTCCAACGTTAACAAGATCAACATTATTTGAAGTTAGAGAGGTCCATTCAGCTGTCTAATAACAGCAAGAAAGAAACTGTTCTTGAGCCTGTTGGCACATGTGTTCAAGCTTCTGTGTCTTCTGCCTGATGGAAGAGGCTGTAGGAAATCATTACCAGGGTGCGATGTGTCTTTGATGATGTTGGCATCCTTTCCGCGGCAGCAAGCCGTGTAATTAGAGTCCATGGATGGAAGGTTGGCTTCTGTGATGGTCTGGGCTGTGCACACCACCTTCTGTAGTTTATTACAGTCCTGGGCAAAACAGTTGCCATACCAGGCCGTTATGCACCTGGACAGTATGCTTTCAATGGCGCATCTGTAGAAGGTGGTGAGGGAGCTTACAGACTTGCCAAATTTCCTGAGCCGCCCGAGGAAGAAGAGGCATTGTTGTGCCTTCTTGACTGTCACATCTACGTGGGAAGACCAGGGCAGGTTGCTGGTTATCATCACTCTGAGGAACTTGACGCTCTTGACGCTCTCCACCTCAGCTCCATTGATCTAGATGGGAGCACGTTCTCCTCCTTTCTTTCTGAAGTCAAAGATTAGTTCTTTTGTTTTACTGACATTGAGAGAGAGGATGCTATCATTGTTCCACAACACCAAACCCTCTATCTCTTCCTGGATTCTGACTCATCATTGCTTGATGTCCGTCCTACTACTGTCGTGTTGACAGCAAACTTGTAGATGGCATTCATTCGGAATTTAGCTACAGAGGCATGGATGCACAGGGAGTACAGCGGGGGGCTGAGAACGCATCCTTGGAGGGGGGGACTCCAGTGTTGAGGGTTATCGTGGAGGAGGTGCAGTTGTTTATCTTCACTGTGTGATCAGGAATTCTTACACTCAATGCAGCTCATGAGTTTTTCTACACAACGGTAACAGCTGGAAAATTGTTTTTTTTTCATGCAGTTCTCCAGATACAGTCATAAAAGAGGCAGGCAACCAGCTAGCAGAGGTTCGAATCACATCACTGCCACTTTGAGAATTTACGTTCAGTTTTAAACACAAAGCTGCTAAATAAAATGCTGGGATTTGTAAAAGTGGCAGTGAAAATCTTTCAACAACAACTTACTTTTTTCATGTAGCACCCTTAGCATAGTAAAATGCCCCATGGCATTAATTATTCACTTAAATTATTTAATTTGGAATTTCCTTCATTTTTATTCAGGTAAATCTGACTCTGAGCCACATCAGGCTATATAAGGACAAATGACAAAAAGTGTGGTTAAAAAGCTTGTTTTTATCAAGAAGCTCTTTAAACAGTGATAGAGAAATGTTAAGGTTTAGGAGCGAAGTCCAGAGTCATAGAGACATACAGCATGGAACCAGACCCTTCAGCCCAACTCATCCTTTCTGACCAGGTTTCCCAAACTAAACTAGTCCCTTTTGCCTGTGTTTGGCCTGTATCCCTCTAAACCTTTCCTATCCAAGTACCTGTCCAAATGTCTTTTAAATGTTGTAACTATTTTCATCTCTACCACTTCCCCTGGCGGCTTGTTCCATACATGCACTATTCACTGTGCGGAAGAGTTGCCCCTCTTTCCCTACTCACCGTAAACCTATGCCTTTTGGTTCTGGACTCTCCTACCCTTGGACAAAGACCTTGGCTATTCACCTTATCTATGCCCTTCTGATTTAATAAACTTCTATAAGGTCACCCCTCAGCCTCCGCCTTGGAAAAATGTCTTAGGACTATATCCAAGTTCTCTGTGCATTCATTATTAGTTTTTCCTGTTGTTAGGGCATCATCTAGATAAAAGGCGACCTGGGGTAGACCTTGTAAAGTGTTCCCATCGTCTGCTGAAAAATTGAACACTGACAATACTCCAAATGGCAGTCTCATATATCGATACAAGCTCTTATGGGTATTAAGTGTAGCATGCTTCTGGGAATTCTGGTCGAGAAACACAAGTAAATGGGGTTCATGTCCAGCTCTGTGAAGGACAGCCCACCTGCTAGCTTTGCACATAAACCCACTATGCGAGGGACTGGATATATATCCATCTGGAAAAGAGGCTTACTATGTGTTTAAAATCCTGTCAAAGGTGAACCAACCCATCAGGCTTCAAAATTGTACAACTGGTGCTATCCATTCTGCAAACTGTACTGGTTTGATGATTCCTTCACTTTCCAGCATCCTGATTTCTACATCTACTTTTGCCCTTTCTGGAACCCTTCTGCGAGGCAGTGGCCTAATGGTATTATTACTGGACTGCTTAATGCAGGGACCAAGGTAATGTTCTGGGCATCTGGTTTGAGTCCTGCCATGGCAGATGGTGGAATTTTAATTCAATAAATATCTGGAATTAAGAATCTAATCCTGTGAATGAATGAATAAAATAAAAATTAGGAATTCAGTCATTTTCTAATCAAAAATTGTTGAGCCAATCTAGGTGAATTTCTCACAACCAATTTCGCTCCATCAAACTTGGGCCTGAGCCTTTTACTACAATCAATGCTACTGAACTAACTACTTCTCATAAGAGACTGGAACCAAAGTTGTACCTTTAATCTGTAAAGGTTCCCTCATTTGAATTCTCAGCCTAGCTGAGGCCTTACATAAAGTTATGGGCTGGTGTCTGGGAAAAATTTTATTAAAAAGTGGTTCTGTGATCACTGAAATAGCCACACCGGTATCAATCTCTATTAGATCTGGATGATCATTTAACCCAGTATTTATCTTGATTGGTTCTGCTTCGGATATTGCTAAGTAATTTACCGGTGGACTTTCCAGGGCACGAAACTTCCTGGATACCGCAATGTGAGTTACCTTACTCAGTTTGGTTCCAGTAGAACTCCTTTGCTGTTTGGAGCCCACATACCAGCAACAACTACAACGGTTTGCCAACCAGAATCCGGCAGAAACGTTTAACTGTTTGGCCCTGCCTTGGCTTTGGGGTTTCGCTGTGGGCTGACCTAGAGTTCCTCTGTTCAGGATATGTCCTGAGTGAGGCTCTGCAATTGCCTTCACCCAAGTGGTGTTCCCCAAGCTCAGTGAGACTGGCGAGGATATCCATTTCCATCGGAATATCCTGCAACTCATGTGCTGCACTTGTTGCATTTTCCAATGATAAAGCCAGTTGCCTGTATGACATCCAGTTGGTCTTCAGCTGGTAGGCATTTATGCATAGCTAAATCTTGAATTCTACACACCGACACAGTCTCTAAGCAAATCATTAAAGTTTGAACAAAGTCACAGTCTTTTGCCAGTTGTCTTAACCAAGTTAAACATCCCGATACAGATTTCCCAGTTCTCGAATTGCTGAGTAAAAGCAGTAGCATCTCAGAGTTAAAGAAGTTGGGGGTTGTAATTTTCCTTAATTCTGTCTATCAATTCATGAAAGATGTTAATACCTGGTGCCTCAGGGAAAGTAAGGCTCTTAGTAACAGCAAAGGTAGCAATTCCACAGGCTATCAGGAGAATTACTCATTGTTTATTGTCGGCCACAGCATCATTTATTTGGAAAAAAAAATGCATTCTTTCCATGTACAGGGCCCAGTTCTCAATCACAGGATTAAAGAGTCAAGCTTCCCAAACAAATGCATGATGTTAGAAATGTTCACCCCACCTCAAAGATGACTTTTGTGAGTGCATTGCTTCCGGATCATGCTTTACTCCCATTGTCACTGAAATAAACCTGTCACCAAGTCCCCCGTTATTACACATGAACAGTCCTTGACTTTAGTGCTGCTTCTTCAGAGTTAGGCACGAGAGCGTTAGTTTCTCTGATACTGAAAATTTTTACCTGTCAGCCAGAGCTCCCTGATTGAACCAGGTTAACAAAACCAATCAGATAACTCATACTCTGTGAGGTCCACTTGGTCAATCTTGTCAAAATCACTACAGGCAAGGAAATCTCTTGCTGGTTACCATGTACCCTCTTCCCTCCACTGATGAATCACTACTCTTCCATTTAGTACAACATTTGGAGGAAGCACTGAGGGTGGAAAGGGCACAAAATGTACTCTGGGTGGGGGATTTCAATGTCCACCAACAAGAGTGGCTCGTCAGCGGGGCTACTGTTCGAGTTGGTCAAGACCAAAAGAACATAGCTGCTAGGCTGGGTCTGTGACCGATAGTGAGGGAGCCAACAAGAGGGAATTACATACTTGATCTTATCCTCACTAATCTGCTAGCTGCAGATGCATCTGTCCATGATAGAATCGGCAAGAGTGACAACTGTGTTGTCCTTGTGGAGACAATATCCTGTTGTGAGGCACTACCAACATGCAAAATGGGACAGACTTCAAATAGAACTAGAAACTCAAGACTGAGCATCCACGAGGTGCTGTGGGCCATCAACAGACGCAGAATTGTACTCCAGCACAATCTGTAACCTCATGGCCCGGCATATCCCCCACTCAACCATTACCATCAAGCCAGCGAATCAACCCTGGTTCAACGGAGAGTGCAGGAGGGCATGCCAGGAGCAGCACCAGGCTTACCTGAAGATGAGATATTAACCTGGTGAAGCCACCAAACAGGACTACTTGCACACCAAACAGCAAAAGCAGCAAGTGATAGACAGAGCTAAGCGATCCCACAACCAACGGATCCCACAACCAAGCTCTGCAGTCCTGCCACATCCAGTTGTGAATGGTGGTGGATAATTTGACAACTCACTGGAGGAGGACGCTCCACAAATATCTCCATCCTCAATGATGGAAGAGCCCAGCACATCACTGCAAAAGATAATGCTGAGGCATTCACAACAATCTTCACCCAGAAGTGCTGAGTGGACGATCCATCTCGGCCTCCTCCAGTGGTCCCCAGCTTCACAGATACCACTCTTCAGCCAATTCGATTCACCCCATGTGATATCAAGAAACAATTGGAGACACTGGATACTGCAAAGACTACAGGCCCTGACAACATTCCGGCAATAGTACTGAAGACTTGTCCTCCAGAACTTGCTGCTCCCTTAGCCAAGCTGTTCCAGTATAGTTACAACACTGGTATCTACCCGACAATATGGAAAATTGCCCAAGTATGTCCTGTACATAAAAAGCAGGACAAAGTCAACCTGGCCAATTACCGCCCCGTGAGTCTACACTCGAACATCAGTAAAGTGATGGAAGGTGTCACCAACAGCGCTATCAAGCAGCACCTGCTCAGAAATAACCTGCTCACTGACACCCAGGTTGGGTTCCGCCAGGGACACTCAGCTCCTGATCTCATTACAGCCTTGGTTCAAACATGGACAAAAGAGCTGAATTCCAGAGATGAGGTGAGAGTGACAGACCATGATATCAAGGCTGCATTTGACTGAGTGTGGCATCAAGGACCCCTAGTAAAACTGGAATCAATGGGTATCAGGGGGCAAATGCTCCAGTGGTTGGAGTTATACCTGACATATAGGAAGATGGTCATGGGTGTTGGAAGTCATTCATCTCAGTGCCAGGACATCCCTGCAGGAGTTCCTCAGGGTAGTGTCCTAGGCCCAACCATCTTCAGCTGCTTCATCATTGACCTTGCCTCCACCACAAGGTCAGAAGTGGGGATGTTCACCAATGATTGCACAGTGTTCAGCACCATTTGTGATTCCTCAGATACTGATACTGTTCATGTTCAAATGTAACAAGATCTAGATCCGGATAATATCCAGGCTTGGGCTGACAAGTGGCAAGTAACATTTGTGCCACACAAATATCAGGTTATGACCATCACCAATAAGAGACAATCTAACCATCGTGCCTTGACATTCAATGGTGTTATCATCACTGAATCCTCCACTATCAAAATCCTGGGGGTTATCATTGACCAGAAACTCACTGGACTCACCTCCATAAATACAGTGATTATAAGAGCAGGTCAGAGGCTAGGAATACTGCGGTAAGTAACTCACCCCCTGACTCCCCAAAGCCTGCCCACCATCTACGAGGCACAAGTCAGGAGTGTGATGGAATACTCCCCACTTGCCTGAATGGGAGCAACTCCAACAACACTCAAAAAGCTTGACGCCATCCAGGACAAAGCATCCCGCTTGATTGGCACCACATCCACAAGCATCCACTCCCTCCACCACCGATGCTCAGTAGCAGCTGTGTGTATTACACTGCAAAAATCCACCAAAGACCTTCAGAAATCCCCTTCCAAACCCATTACCACTTCCAACTAGAAGGAAAAGGGGCAGCAGATACATGGGAACACAACCATCTGCAAGTTCCTCACCAATCCACTCACCATCCTGGCGTTCCTGGAGTGTTGTTTGGTTAAAATCCCGGAATTCCCTCTCTAAGGACGTTGTGGGTCATCTCACTGCAGGTGGACTGCAGCAGTTCAAAAAGGCAGCTAACCACCACCATCTCAAGGGGCAACTATGGATGGGCAATAAATGCTGGCCCAGCCAACGACGCCCACATCCCATAAATAAATAAAAAACTATGATTGATTTCATGCATTCAAGGTGAGTGGGCATCCTCTTGACGTCCTGTTTTCCTTTTAAAAATACCATTGTCTCGCTGACTTCTAATACTGAGAGTGAGAGGCACTCTTTACCTGCAAAGTGTGAGTGAATAGAGGCTGATTCTTCCTCTGTGACCTTCACCACATGTTCATGCTCAAAATAAGCAAAGCTGCAGGAAAACTTTCAGTCCACTTGTCCACTCCAGTAGAGTTGTAAACAGGTTTTTGATCCTTACTCTTATGTGTAATAAAAATGAAAACCTCAAAATGTATTTGTCGTTTGGGATATAATCTGTTGATATTGGGTTACTATTAACCATGGGGTCACCTGTCCCTCTTTATCTTTGTAGTTGCAAGAGATCACAGACCAATCTGGTTTGATTTGGCTCTTTCCTCCTTTGAAGGGCTGTTTGAAATCCTCTTAGAATCCACAAATTCAGTGAGTGTCTCTCTCTCCATCCAGACAGCCACTTCATTTATATTCGCATCCATTTTTGACTGCATCAGCCCTCTCTTTAAAAAAACAACTAATTTTGGAATTATAAGTTAAAAACAAGTGTTTCAGGGTTCTGATCTGTAGTTATGACATTTATGCAACAGTTGAAATAGTTCCTCCTTCAGAAAACCAGGCCAAACTAGCTCACAAATAAAAGCCACAGACAGAAAAAAAGACGTTAAAGGCAATAGATTAAACTAGACATTGCAGAAAGTACAGAGATGAAAAAATAGATGGCCAAAAGGAATATGAAGCAAGGAGGCAAGAAAGAAAAGCCAAGAGGAAATGTGAAAATAAATTATTAAAGAACGTGTAAAAAATTGAGGTGTGCAATAAACATGTAAATAGTGAAAGATAATCCAAGATATGGATAGGACCACTATAGATGCAGAATATAAATTTCCAGGAAATGGCAGCAATGGCAAAATTATTACCTTATCTCAATATTTACCATGGAGATTACGGTGCATATGAAACGAGAAGTAATCAAAAAGATATTAATGCATTTATGAAGGAATGTGAGGAAATAATTGATAAACTTATCAAACCTAAAGGAGATGAAACCTTGGTTCAGATGGAATGAGTCTGCACAGATTCGAGCTAGCTAGTGCATGATGCCAAAAGACAGGAGGACAGTGAATGATATATGTATTCTAAAGAGAGATGGATCAAGTCCGGAAATGATAGGCTAGTTAACTGAAGATAGGAAAAATAATGAAATCTTTATTGATGTAATAAAGGATGAGTCATAAATTTAAACTTGTCGCTAAGAAACATAATAAGATTTTCAGAAACAGCTTCTTAGGGGTGGCATGGTGGCTCAGTGGTTAGCACTGCTGCCTCACAGTGCTAGGGACCTGGGTTCGATTCCACCGTTGGGAGACTGTCTGTGTGGAGTTTGCACATTCTCCCTGTGTCTGTGTGGGTTTCCTCTGGGTGCTCTGGCTTCCTCCCACAGTCCAAAAGATGTGCAGGTTAGGGTGGATTGGCTATGCTAAATTACTCAGAGTGTTCAGGGATGTGCAGATTCAGTGGGTTGTGGGTGGGATGCTCTGAGGGTTGGTATGAACTTGTTGGGTCGAAGGGCCTGTTCCCAAACTGTAGGGGTTCTATGATCTTTACCCAGACAGTGTTCTATAGGCAGAGCTTACTATCAGAAGAAGGAGTAGAAGTGAATTGTATGGAGGCATTAAAAGAGAAGCTGAATAAGCAAAGGTGAGAGGGAAAGAAATAGAAGGCTAAGATGATAAGGTGAGATGAAGAGAGGATTGAGGGATTCATGCAGCATAAGGGAGAATGTTGGCATAGTGGCTCTGCCTATGGCCAAGGGCTAGTTTAACACCTTGAGGGTGTATGTTCAAATTCTGACTATCACACAGTCACAGCACAAAAAGGCCCTTCAGCCCACTGTGTCTGTGTCAGTCAAAAACAGCTACTTCACTGTTCTAATCCCATTTTGCAGCACTTGGCCCATAGCCTTGTGGGTCTTGGCATCACAAATATGCATCTAAATACTTCCTAAATGTTATGAGGGGTTTCTGCCTCTGCCACCCTTACATGCAGTGAGTTCCAGACTCTCCCACCACCCACTGCACAAATTTAAATGCCGTTCATGAAATCTGGAATTAAATGTCAGTCTTCAAGATGGTGACAATCAATCTATCATCAATTGTCCTAAAAAAAAATCAATCCCTCTTTTAGGGAAGCATTTGGCACAGTATCCTGGCAAGTTCTGCAGAAGTGTGAAATTGTGTGAAAATCTTAACTCTGACTCTTGCACTACAGATACTGACAGACCTGCTGAGTTTCTAAAGCACTTTCTGTTTTTATTTGAGATTTCCAGCTTCAGCAGTATTTTGCTGATGCCAGAGTGTTTCAGTCATTGTCATTTCTATGTGGCACTAAGATTGAGTTGATCAGCCACGCAAGGACTCATATGAACATACTCGTGTAGAGAAGTGACTGCTGACCATTTTGACTTCTTTTCCAGAATTATGCATCTTGAAGAAATTTTGCTGTTGTCTCTGACATTGTTTTTAGTATTTCAGCTTATTTGCTTCCTATCTGGGTGCACCACAGTTTGGTTTGGCAACTGTTTTTCCCAAGATGCAAGAAACTACAGAGAGTTGTGAACACAGCCCAGTCCATCACATAGACCTGCCTTCCATCCATTGACTCCATCTACACTTCCCATTGCTCAGGAAAACAACCAACATAATCGAAGACCCTTCCCACCCCTGTTATACTCTCTTCCACCCTCTTCCATCAGGCAGGAGATATAAAAGTTTGCGTACAAACAGACTCATGAACAGCTTCTTTCCCCGTATTATTAGACTTCTGAATGCACCTCTCAAATTTTAAATTTAATGTTTGTCTCACTCTGTGTGCACCTTCTTTGAAGCCATAATATTGTATTCCTTGCTCTGTTCTATTACCCTGATGCACTGTGTACAGTATGATCTACCTGTTCTGTAAATAAAACAAAACTTTTCACTGTACTTAGGTACATGAGACAATAATAAATCAAATCAAATTCATTGCTTTCTATCTCCTGATGAAGTGTTTTCCAAAACTTGCTTTCACAGTCACTTCTCCTTCATCAGTGGCCATATGCTCTGGTTTAGCCCATGCAGATTCCAACTGAACTTCCATGTTTCAATTCCATCCAGAATTACATGGATCACCAGGACATACAACACTCCTCAGACAGCTATCCCTGCTGTTTCCTAAGGTCCACACTCAGTGCCATGCACTGCCACATTCATCTGTCTCTCTCTCTCTAACAGCACCGCCTCACGTTGTCTCAAAACTGTTGTGGTCCCCAGTTCCACTTCATTATTCATCTCACTCAGCACCTTAACAAGAATTTTATTTTCTACCTTTCAGGTGCTAGGGAGCAATGCCGAAGAAGATCCATATCATACTCAAAATGTTAGCTCCGTTTCTCTCTTCACAGATACTGTCACACCTGCTGAGTTTCTCCAGCACTTTATGTTTTTACAGTCTGGCCTACCTGTGTGTTGGAGCTGCTTATGACTGAGCAGCACAAAATGGCTGATGGTTACCCATGGCTAATGCAATGGAGCATGGTTGACAGTAGTAAGAGAGCTTGGGACAGTATTTGCTTAATGTAGCCTTCACAAGTAGATCAATAGTAGCTCTGTAAACTCAAGGTAACAGAACTGAGATTGAATATGCAGCTGCAGTCGTTTATGCATAAGAACCTAAATGAGAACATTTCACACTACATTTAATTAGTGTATTTCTCTTGAATTATTTAATCAATCTGTTACAATACTAATAGTAGGTTTTGGTTAAGATCTTTCAAATGATCATAGATATAGATTCCGAAGTAGTTATTGATGCAGTTATATACGAAAAAAAAATCACTGGAAGCATTAGAGGAAAAGATTCAAATAAAATGATGAGAGCAAACGAGTCTCAGACTGTAAAAGAAGCCCCCGTATCATTACAGGGAGAAATGAATCATAGGTACAGAAACTAACAGACATTAGAATGTGGGGTGAATGAACACATTGTAGGACACCCAAGGATAAAGATAGAGGTATCTAGTAAATATGGTAAGAAAGAAACTGCTCACAAGTTGTTAGCTAAAGAATTCTCAATATTCTTTTGTATTTATACGCAATTATCCAATTAACTGGCAGTTAACATGGTGCAGCTGGCAAATGCTTGGGAAAGAATCTATTTGGATACAGTGTCCATTGCGAAAAGCCCCAGGAAGACAGATCAGAGATTCTGGTAAACATTATGAAACCATGAAGGACTGGGGGTTGACCACAAGCCTGTTCACCTCCAGCCGTTCAGTGATATGATTGGCTTAATTAGAAATGCATGTAATTAATTAATAACATGATTGGTTTGTAAGTGTTTAAGGCAGTTGTGGGGAATACATTGAAATTGCTGAGCGTGGCAGGACTTCATTTGGGTAAAGGATGGAAAGTTACTATCAACAGTTAAACTGTGTACAAACAAAATAATCCAATCAGGACACAACTGCAAGTAAATTGCAGAGGCACATTGCTGACATAAAATGCTGTATGAAAGATCCAATTCTACTGACCAATACTATCCAAGGGGGATGTGTGCTGTGATCTTGAGCAGTGTTAAATAATCTACTTTGAAACTTTTTGAGTGCCTTGTTTTTGCTATGAAGACCTGAAGCTGTATCAAAGTTGTACCACAATAAAGCCTTCCTGAAATTACAACCAGACTCGGACTCTCGATGTTAGATCCCTTAGTTTTCAATGTGACTCGATTCACCATGACGTAGTTCATTCTGAAATGGCCTTGTATATCTCTCAGTTAAAAGGGCAGTTAATGATGGGCAGAAAGTACTGGCCTAGCTTATTCATGTGACAGAAACATTGTATCGAAGGATTTTTTAAAAATCCAGCAAGGACTAGCTAACCAAGTGGTCTGTTTCTAAACTATAAATTCCAGGTAGTTCACTATAATTATTTACTCCATTAAGACCCTTATAATTTAAAGACATCTCATTTGCTCTCATCTTAACCTTCTCTGTACAAGGAGAACAATTCCAATTTCTCCCGTCTCCCTACAAGGCTGAGGTCCCCCATTTCTTGTCTAATTCTTGAAAATCTCCTCTGCATTCTCTGAAAGTTTAAACTGCTGCTCTAAAGCATCATTTACAGGCGAGTGCATTGCTAAAAGAAATACATTTTACTGATCAACAGGAATCTGTTTGATCTCCTATATCCAGATATAGAATGAGATAACAAAGTGTTCCTCAAGGTCACATTGCCAAACTGATTATCAAGATATCAACGAAAATAACATTTAATTGTATTGGCTCCCGTGTTACAGAGAAAGCAGCAATTACAACACGCAAAGTCTTCCTCACCTCTATTATATCATCCAAAAAACAATAGTCAGCCACATTCAGTAAAAAAAGGGATGTCTGCAGGCTAACACAAGTATGACAGATTAATGTGCAATTGCAGAGTGTCAAACTGCATAATCAACAGCTTCTATTGTCTGCGATTGATAATCTGTGCATCTTGCAGTCTATTGTTCCCTGAATTTACCTCTTAACGTCTCAACAGAAAACACTTTCACACTGATAATCCAATTTGTGTTTGGAGGCGGAGTTTGGATCCCTCACACAGCAAGGCAAGCATGTAATGTTTGGGGCGGCACGGTGGCTCAGTGGTTAGTATGTTGCCTCACAGCACCAGGGACCTGCATTCATTTCCTGTCTCGGGCATCTGAATGTGTGGAGTTTGCATAATCTCCCTCCATCCGTATGGGTTTCCTCTGGGTGCTCCACTTTCTTCACACAGTCTAAAGGTGTGCAGGTTGGCTGGATTGGCCATGAGAATGACAGGGATTGCTTGGGTCTGGGTGGGATGGTTTTCAGAGGGTCGGTGCAGATTCAATGGGCGAAATGGCCTGCTTCCATACTGTAGGAATTAAATGATTGTAACACAAGAAACTTTCAGAATGCAGTGATTTGATGCACCACGGGCAGAAACCAGGCCCAACATCCCCGTGGTATTGGGTCTGTACTACAACAGATTGCATTTGTAAAGTGATCAAGGTTCTTCACAAGAATGGTGTCAGCTACAGCATGTAGCAGGAAGTCTTGCCATTTTTCTAGCCTCTCCTTCCCATCATTAATTAAGAAATCAAAAACAAAATATGTCCATCCTCAAACATGCTCACGTATTAGTTTTGTGCACAGTGTAAATTATTGGACAGGAACACTCAGACTAAACAAACTATGTTGCATTGGGATAACATCTTTCATGATGTCTCCATGCAATTCATGAACAGTTTTAAGGGTCTTGGAAGCTCCCCCCAAAGTGGAATTCTCTTCCCCGGAAGATCATGGGAGCAGTAATTAATTTAAATTAATTCAGGTCTATGTTAGATAAAATGTTGGTAGACCAGGGAGTTAAGGGCTTTGGAGGGCAGATAAGGAAAGTGGAAGCAAGACCACAAGGGCAGCTCTCATTGAATTCCTGCTCTATTCCTGCTCCCAAGTTCTGTGTTCTAATAAAGCTAAGAAAGGAATTTTAAATAATCACAATTGTGTTAATGCAGGAAACTCAGCAGCAAATTTGTGCACAGCAAGCTCCCACATGCAGCTCTGGCCAGCTAACCTACTTTTAATGATACTGGAGAAGGATCAAAGGTTGGTCAAGATGTTCTCCCATGGGGACAGATGGGACTTTTTTTTAAGAGTCACAAAATCCCTACAGCGTGGAAACAGGCCATTTGCCACATCAAGTCTGCACTGACAAAAAACAGAAGTTGCAGGAAAAGACCACACTGACCCTCTGAAGGGCATCTCACCCAGACCTATATCCCTACCCTTTCCTTGTAACCATACATTACCTATGGCTAACACACCTAACCTACACATCCCTGGACACTTTAGCATTACCAATGCACCTAACCTGCACATCTTTGGACTGAGGGAGGAAACCAGAGCATCTGGCAGAAACCCATACAGACATGCGGTTAATGTGCAAACTTCACGTAGACAGTTACCCAAGGGTGGAATTGAACCCAAGTCCCTGGTGCTGTGAGGCAGTAGTGTTAACCACTGAGCCACCATGCTGCCCCTTATTTTAATGTTTTGTGTGAACCACAGCCCCTCTGACACTGCAGTATTCCCTCAGTATTGACTGGAGGAGAGTCAGCCTCAATGTTGTGCTCAAGTATCTGGAGTAAGGCTTGAAACTTGGGTTCAAATCCTGACAATCACATAGAAGCATAGAGATCTACTGCACTAAAAATGTCCCTTCAGCCCACCGAGTCTGTGTGAGTCAGAAACAACCACTTGACTTTTCTGATTCCATTTTCCAGTACTTGGCCCACAGACTTTGTATCACAAACGTGCACCTTCTGACTGAGAGGACAGGTTTCTAAGCACAGATCCACTAATAATTGCGAAGAAGGGTATGGGGGGAAGGTTTGTTCGGGCAAGAGCTGGTGTTACCTCTGCCAAGGAAAACGTCGAAGAGTGAAAGAGATAGAAACAACGGACTGAACTTTGGTCTGATCTCCAAATCTGCTCTTTTCTGTCTTTGAGATCTGTGCCAGCTCCATAAATCACAGTGTGACACAGCATTAACCTCAGCTTTTCCCTTCATCACTTTTCCTCGCTTCATCAGTTTTTCTTCACGGGAAGCTGGTTCCTGTGACATAGTCTGCAATTCAGCAACCTGAGGCCAGAGCGCTGTTAAGAACTCCGATCACTGTTGGAATTCATTTTGATTTGGAAATCGCTGGAAGCTGTAACATTGTCCCACTGAGAACATAAAGCATGCCAGACCATAGCATGTCACAAAGAGGTTTAAAACTAAGAAAACCCAACTTGAAGTTTAGTCAATGTTAGAATGAAATAGGAAGTACAGCAGCTAGTTGGCTCACTGCAAACTCCAATGAACAGCCGCGTGATAAATTCCTAGGAGCACTCTTTTAGTAAAATATCAGCCTAGAGATAAATATTGACGCAGTACGTTGGGGGAAGAATACACCTCCTGATCTTCTCCATCATTGTGCCTTTGAGTATTTTATGTCGATTTGAAAATGTAGAGTAAGACCCAGTCTAATGTCTGATTGGAATGTTGATAGCTTGGATGATAAAACGTAGGAGTAGGCCATTCAGCCCATTGAGTATTCTCTGCCATTCACTAAGATCATGGCCAACCTGTTCATCCTCAACTCCACTTTCCTGCCTTTTCCCCATAACCCTCGATTCCTTTACCAAATAAAAATCTGCCTACCTAAAACTCAAATATTTAACAACACAGCCTCAACAATCCTCTATGATAAGGAACTCCACAGATTCACCACCATTGGGAGAAGAAATTTCTCTTCATCTTTGTCTTAAATAGGTGTTCCCTTATTCTCTCTCTGTCTGTGTGGGTTTCCTCCAAGTGCTCTGGTTTCCTCCCACAGCCCAATAATGTGCAGTTTGGGTGGATTGGCCATGCTAAATTGCCTACAGTGTCCAGGGATGTGCAGGTTGGCTGGATTAACCATGGGAATGACAGGGATTGCTTGGGTCTGGGTGGGATGGTTTTCAGAGGGCGAGTGCAGATTCAATGGGCCAAATGGCCTGCTTCCATACTGTAAGAATTCTATGATTCTAACACAAGAAACTTTCAGAATACAGTGATTTGATGTACCACAGGCAGAAACCAGGCCCAACATCCCCGTGGTATTGGGTCTGTACTATAACAACAGATTGCATTTGTAAAGTGACCAAGGTGCTTCACAGGAGTGCTGTCAGCTACAGCAAGCAGCAGGAAGTCTTGCCATTTCCTAGTCTCTCTACCACTTAATCTCTTCCTTCCCATCATTAATTAAGCAATCAAAAATAAAACATAACTATGTTAATCCTCCAATGTGTAATAGTTTTGTGCACAGAGTCTGGTCTTAGACTCTCCGACAAGGGGAAACAATCTTTCCAACCTACCCTGTCAAGTCCGTTAAGAATCTTAGATGTTTCAATATGGTCACCTCTCATTCTTCTAAAATGCCACCTACTCAACTTTGCCCAATAAGACAGTCCCCCCAGCCTAGTGAACCTTCTCTTAACCACCTCCAATGCCAGCGTTTCTTTCCTTTGACAAATAGACTAAAACCTTTTCACAGTATTCCATGTATGGTTTGACTAGTGCGCTGTGTAATTATAATATGACCTCCCTATTTGTACACTCCATTCCCTCTGAAATGAAGGCCAGCACTCTATTTGCCTTTCTTATGGAACATAGATGGTAGCTTTTTGACACGGTCTGCACATGGATCCTCAAATCCCTTTGTTCTGCAGCTTTCTGCAGTTTTACCCCATTTAAATAATAATCAGCTTCACTCCTCTTCCTGCCTTCATGCATAGCCTCACATTCTCCAACACTATGCAACATCTGCCAAATTTTATAGCTTTTTGGTAACTTTTGGAAAAATAGTGGTGCTGAAAGAATTATAAATATTTGATTCATTTATTGTCATATGTATTTCTTACAAAAACAGTGAAAAGTGTGATAGAGTCATAGAGTAACACAGCATGGAAACAGACCCTTCGGTCCAAACTAGTCCATGCTGACCATAGTGCCCACTCAGCTAGTTCCAATTGCCCGCATTTGGTCCATATCCCTCTAAACCCTTCCCATCCATGTACCTATTCAAATGTTTTTTAAATGTTGCTATTGTACCTGCCTCAACCATTTTCTCCAGCAGCCCATTCCATACACACATCACTCTCTGTGTGAAAAAGTTGCCCCTCAGGTCCTTCTTAAATCTTTCCCCTCTCACCTTAAACCTATGCCCTCTAGTTTTCCATTCCTCATCCCTGGGAAAAAAAGACTATATGCATTCATTGTATTCATGCCCCTCTTGATTTTATACACCTCAATAAGGTCACCCCTCATTCTCCTATGTTCCAAGGAGTAAAGTCCTATCCTGGCCAACCTCTCCCTATAACGCAGGCCTACTAGTCCTGTCAACATCCTCATAAATCTTCTGTGCACACATTCCAGTTTAACTGTGTCTTTCCTACAACAGGCTAACTAAAACTGTACACAATATTCCAAGTGCGGCCTCACCAACGACTTATACAACTGTAACATAACATCCCAACTCCTACACTCAATTCCTCGACCAATGAAGGCCAGCATGCTAAATGCCTTCTTCACCACCCTGTCCACCTGTGACGCTGCTTTTAACGAACTATGTACTTGTACTGCTAGGTCCCTCGGTTCCACAACACTCCTCAGGACCTTACCATTTACCGTAAAAATCCTACCTTGGTTTGACTTTCAACAGTGCAACACTTCACATTTATCTGTATTGAATTGCATTTGCCAATCCTCAGCCCATTTCCCCATCTGATCAAGATCCCTGTTTAATTTTTGATAACCTTCCTTGTTATCAACAATATTGTTTAGTGTCACCACTCTCCAATGCCGTTTTAAAACACCAAAATTAAACCACAACACAGAATATAAAATCAGAAAAATAAAATAATAAAGTTCATCTTATAGTCTTATCTCAATAAAGTTACGTGGTCTTTGGAACAGCTCCCGCTTCTAGTTCAGCTCCTCCACCCTGATCGCACCAGCACAAGTTCACACTGGACTGACCTTGATAATGCAGCTGCTGCCAGTCCTGTACTGGGGTCAAACTCGCTGCCATCACCGTCTCTGCCATCAGATACCCAGGCCTAGCCGTGGTCCTGGAGCTTCAGCTCAGCCTGCAAGTCTGGACTGGGGGATTAAGCCTGGGACCTGCTCCTCACTCGCTGGGAGACCTCAGGCTGGGATTGGAGCCATGCCCGCCTCATCCTGGTATTACATTAAGATGAAACCTTCACTTGGCTTCACCCCAACTAACAATGTCACACAGTCTTTGTTGGGGGAGAAGCAATCAAGCACAAGGTCCCAATGGGGACAGATATGACATTTCTGACTCCTGATAATCTTGCTCATTATGGGCCAAAGTCATTCATACTTTACTGCTGCCTTGTAAAAAACTCCATCGTCTTGTGTTAGCCTCTTGCCTCTTCTTATGAATAGTCAATAGTGGCTCATCCTGTACCGCTGCCAAATAGATAGACTCTTAGACTCGGTATGGGAGGGAGTGCTGATGGTATCGCTCTGCCACATCTGCAGCAATCAGGGTTCATTGTGTTTTGTAACACTCTCAGTGTGCTTGTCCAATTTTAACATACAATTTTTTTTCGTTATTCATTCATGGGATGAGGGCATCACTGTCTAGGCAACATTTATTGCCCATCCCTAATTGACCAGAGGGCAGTTAGGAATCAACCACATTGCTGTGGATCTGGAATCACATGTAAGCCACACCAGGTAAGGATGGCAGTTTCCTTCCCTAAAAGACATTAGCTTTTCCCAACATTCGGCAATGGATTTCTAGTCATCAGTAGACTCTTAATTCCAGATATTCATTGAATTCAATTTCCATCATCTGCTGTGGCAGGATTTGAAGCTGGGTGCCCAGAACATTATCTGGGTCTCTGCATCAACAGCCCAGTGATAATACCACTAGGCCATCGCCTCCCCAAATGTACCCTTAAGAGACAAGCTCATGATATTTTTACTGTATCAAAGCATGTGACCTGAGCCTAGAAAAGCCCCAGATTCCATCTTTTCTCAAGTCAGTTGAAGCATAAAGCTCTGATGGAAGTGTTCTCTTTGAGAATGATAAGCTTAATATTAGTCCACTTGCAGAAGCACTTCTTAAAAGAAATATTTGTAAGCATTCGTAATCTGTGTTACAAAGTTGTGTAGGATACTCATGAATTGGAAGGCAGGAAGTTAGAATGTGTTTGGAAAACTAATAAGGGTGAAAAAAATGCATGGTCCCTTTAAGAGATAGAATGCTTTTCTCAGCTTGGCAATTTAGACAGAAAAATGTGTCTGCAAGCAGCTGCAGATTACAGAAAGTTCATGAATTGAAATGTGTATCGAAGGGTTAACTGTTAGTAGGCAAAGCAGCATTTTAACAGGCTTTTGAATTTCGACAATTAATTTAAACCAGTCCCTAGATACTGAAAGCCAATTGAATTTAAATCTGACAACCTGGGACCAATCCTAGTGTAAGAAATGAACAGGTCATCAAGGCTATAAAAAAGAGGGCATTTGGAAAACCAGCAGGGAGTTAAGTGCTATCTGATGTGAAAGCAAATCTGTCATCTGAGACAGAAACTTGGCTTTCACACAAAATCAATAAGCTGCCTAAAAAGCCCCATCAATGGTACCTCAGCATTTTTTTAAAGTTCAAAGTCATCACAGAAGAAGAAGAAGAAGTTACAGAGACAACAGAAAAAGGAGAAGACATTCCTGATAGATGGTCAACGAAGAAGACAGAGCATTCCGGAAGACACATTCTGTGTGAACTTGGAGAGATTAAGTTTTAATTTATTGTTGCCTTCTTAATTGGGTTTATGAGTGTGACTTGTTTATTTGAGCAGCATTTCAGTAGAATATAGTTCAGTTAGGGAATAGTTAGTACTCGGGGGAATTGTTTTGTTTGTTAGTAATTCTGTTAATTTGTTCATTAAGCTAAATAAATAAATAAATTGTTACTTGTTTTTGTAGAATGGATCAGAGATTTTATTTCTCTTAACAAATTGAGGGGAAAAGTGAGCTTCTCTGGGTGTTTTTGGGACAATTATTAAAGGGAACCTCTGCTCTTGTCATAACAGATTGGGGCTTGTGTTTTGGTTTAATTATCAGAGAGGTTTGATTGACTTTCCCTTCCTAACAGCTGTAATAAACATCTGTTGGATCTTTCAATATCACCTTACCCATGTCCTCGTTTCTTCTGTTACATGGGTTAACACTAGCATTGCTTTGTCAGATAAAGGTACCTACTGGAGGCAAAAGACACATTAGTTGATACCACAACATATGAGAGTAACTATATTTTACATTGATGGTCTCTAGTTTTGCTCTTCCCCACAATTGGAAGCTCTCTCTGTTTCTAGTTAGTCTAACAAAGCATTCTATCATCTTAAAGACTTCTGCTATAAGAGATCAACCACATTGAGTTGCAAGTTGAACATGTAGGAACATTATAAGTAACATATGTGTTAGAAGAAAAAGCTGCTGGTAACCAAGGATAAATCATGGGCAGCTGAGAAAATATTATGGATACAAAGTACCTTGCAATTTATTGATGAGAGAGAAGAGGAGGAGATCATGGGTCGAGAGAGAGAGATCTAGGTTGGAGGGAGGTGAAGTTGGTGGGGAAAAGATCAAATAGTGGAACAGAATATTATCAGTGAGGCTGAATGATGTCATTATTCCAGACAATGTTAGTTTAATTTAACATGTTTGTCTTTCCTTATCTAAGCATCCATCACCTTAATTTTCCTTGTGCTACAATGGCCCAGCAGGGGCTGTTTAACCATTTTCTTACTTGCTGTTTAAGAGTAGAAAGAGCTTTATTTTTAGATTAAACAAGTGGAGGAAGCTTTTCTCTGTATCAAACCCCATGCTGTATCTGTCCTGGGAGTGTTTGATGGGAGATAGTGTAGAGAGAGCTTTGCTTTGTATCTAACCTTGTGCTGCTTTTGTCCTGGGAGTGTTTTATGGGGACAGTGTAGGGGAAGCATTACGCTGTTGTCTAAGCCCGTGCTGTCCCTGTCCTCGGAATGTTTGATGGGGGACAGTGTAGTTGGAGCTTTATTTTTGGTTTAAGAGTAGAGGATGTGTTGGGCTGGCCAGGGTAGAAACATTACAAATGGAAAGGCCAGAAAATTGCATGCATTCATAAACAATATCAAACTGGTCAAAATTCAACCTAAGTGTAATGTGTTTCTGGATCCTCTGTGACAAAGTGTGGTACAAACAGGAACCGTCAAGATATTTAGGAAGTGTTTATGTGAACACTTGACACACCATAGCATACAAGGTCAGGGAACAAGTGCTAGAAAATGGGATTAGAATAGATGGGTGCTTGATGACCAGCATAGATGCAATGGGCAGAAGGGCCTCTTTCCATGTTGTAAAACTTTATGGACATATATGGTTGGGTCAATAAGCAGGGTGGAATCCAGATTTAATAATTCTTATTCTGTGGTCTCTATTCAGTTTTAAAACAGAAGTCTGTTAACCAAGCTTGACCAATAAGAAAGACCAAATCATCATCATATTTAGTTTTAATTGGCTCAGGAGTGAGGAAGTAGCTGGATAGGCTGAATGGTTGATTTACTGTCCTAGAAATCTGAAGGCACGTTTCCAGACCCAGTACTTCTTACAGGAAAACAAGCTCGGGCCAAGTGCAGGTTAGAGGCAAGGCTACTGCAGTAGCACCTGGGAGTTGGTTAGCCTATGGTAATGTCACTGTGTTAATAATCATAACCCGGTGACTCGGGTTAAAGCTGTGGGGCCGTGGGTTCAAACCCCATCATAGCTAGCTGATGGGACTTAATTTCAATTAATAAAGAATCTGCCATTGAAAGGCAGTGTCAGACACTGGTTGCCATTTTAAAAAAAAAAATCCTGAATGCCTTTAGGGAAGGGAATCTGCCGTCTTTATAGGATCTACCTTACATGTGACTCCAGGTCAACAGAAATGTGAGTGACTCTTAACCACCCTCAGAAATGAGCTAGTAAGCCACTGAGTCTAAAGGCAATTTGTTTTAGGCAACAAATGCTGGTCTTTGAACAAATGAAAAAGTACAGCACAGGAACAGGCCCTTTGGCCCCCCAAGCCTGTGCTGACCACCGTGCCCTAATTAATTTAAAAACAAACCTGCCATTTTTTGATCCATATCCCTTGGTTGTAACATTTCTCCTGCTTAAGTGTAGAGAAAGGAATCTGGCATGGTGTTAATTTTTTTTGACAATCACTCCTGTACAGTGCCATGAGATGGAACAACATCAATGTAAGGTGTTGTGGTAAGAAAAGTTCTATCCAAATTTACTCCTTGAATCAGTCAGGTTCATGCAAGTGAATGTTTGGAGATCCTGGGCTAGTAATCTAGGGGCTTGGGTGATGCTCTGGATTCAAATCCAACAACAGCAGATGGTGAAATTTGAATTCAATAAACAATTTGAAACTAAAAACATAATGATTACTTATGCAACTAATATCATTAAAAACCCAGCTGGTTCATTAATGCCCTTTAGGGAAGGAACTCTGCTGTGCTTACCTGGTGTGGCATACACATAACTCCAGCCCCAGAGCAATGCACCTTCTGAAATTGCTTAGCAAGTGACTTAGCTCAAGGGGAACTGAGGAAGGGCAGCAAATATTGGTGCAGTCAGCAAAAACCAAATCATGCAAATGAATGATTTATTAAGGAGCTTTTCTGTTTTGGAGCGGTGATGGCTTAATGGTATTGTTGCTAGACTATTAATCCAGAGACCATGGCGATATTCTGGGGACCTGGGTTCGAAACCTACTACGGCAGATGGTTGATTGGGGTGGCACGGTGGCTCAGTGGTTAGCACTGCTGCCTCACAGCGCCGAGGACCTGGGTTCGATTCTACGCTTGGGCGACTGTCTGTGTGGAGTTTGCATATTCTCCCTGCGTCTGCGTGGGTTTCCTCCAGGTGGTCCAGTTTCGTCCCACAGTCCAAAGATGTGCCAGCAAGGTGGATTGGCCATGCTAAATTGCCCATAGTGTTCAGATATGTGTAGTATAGGGGGATGGGTCTAGGTGGGATGCTCCAAGTGTCGGTGCAGACTTGTTGGGTCGAAGGGCCTGTTTCCACACTGTAGGGATTCTATGTTCTTCAGGAAATTTAAATAAGTACTTGTAAAATGTTTTGTTAGCTTATTTACTTTTCAGAGCTTAGTGTACAGGCAAAACAGGTCGTTGCTGAATTCAGAAGCTTGCAGTGACTTTTCATGCCTATGTCTTACACCTTTGATATGACAATTCTCAAGAACTTTTGTTTCCAATATAACTACATACATGGCATCTCCTTCATCAGTAACTTAAGATTGAATGAATTCATCCTATAAACCTGTAAAATTTCACAATCTTGTTATCTTTTTGATAGTTTTACTCTTGGTTGACTCTAAAGGAAATTGTAATTATAAGCCTGTACCATTCCGTTGCTTCTAAAAAGCCTGATGTCTCAGGAGATACTTCCATCTGTCGAACTTGTTATGGACTCATTAAACTCCTCTGAATCCTATGCATTGGTATGTAGTGAAGAAAGTGACCACTGCTTTAAAGTCACTCTTAATTCATCAGTTCAGCAGTCAAAAAATAAATTGACTTTAATGTCTCTCTTAAGAAACAAAAGCTAAATGTTATCATGAAATCAATATGAAGAGAATTAAATGCCAGTCTATCACTAACAGACTTTATGATAGTCTTGTTAACCCTTCCTTACAAAGTGAATTGATTGAAATCAAATAAAGAACATAGCCTGTAGTCAATGTAACACATGGGCCTGTCAATCCCTGTGTGCTTGTGTGACATTTCTCTCTTGACTATTGTAAAGGAAATGTTTAACCTATTACACAAAAGAAAATAAAAAGCTGTGGATACTGGAAATCAGAAACGAAAACAGAAACGAAAACAGAAACTGTTGGAAAAACTCAGCAGGTCTGGCAGCACCTATGCAGAGAAAACATAGTTAGCATTTCAGGTCTAGTGACCCTCTGGACCCAAAATGTTAACACTATTTTCTCTCCACAGATGTTGTTTGACCTGCTGAGTTTTTCCAACAATTTCAGATTTGGTTAAATCTTTCATTAAAACTACAGAGGGAGCAATAGGGTGTGCACATAACGTGCTCCCTCTCGCAAATGGCCCAGTTGAAACGTGCACGTGATCTATAGTGAAAAACTGAAGATAACAGCAGGGGTTTTATTGAGGAGAGAAGCAAATCATGTCTGAACAATTATGTCTCCTGTCACTGTGATATTGAGGAGCATGATCATAGATCTGCGAATGTTGCCTGCAAAGAAATGAGATGAGGTTCGTGGATGAGGAATATCAGCTCACACTGCTGTCATATTGAATATTGAGGTCTTCATTGCACACAGTACAACACAATCATGAGCTGTGTATCTTGGAATGTGCACTCTTCTGCCTCATGCATGAAGGTGATTCACTAACACCAGCTTCCCAAAAGGTGACCGGGCATGGAAAATACAGACTGCCCATGCCACTGATACCAATGTGCGCCTGGAATAAAACTACAAAAGGCCATCAGTTCCAATTTTGAAATGTAGTTTACGTTCATTTTCTAATGACCCAAATATGAGTCTGTTAATCAAAGTCATCACAACCAAACCAAGATTTCTATTATGGGCATCAATTGCTGGCAATGATTCTGTTTTTGCTATTTGCACCTCCTCTGGGCACATCTTTTGTTCTTTATTTGTCCCGTTTTGCCTTCCTCTCGCATCCCTTTGGTCTTTCAATTTACCACACTGCCCAGCCAGTACCTGATCTTTCACCTTCCTCTTCCCCCCTTCTTTCCTCCTTTCCTAGTCTCCGTTCTTATTGAAAAACTTTAACATCCCCAACATTTTCTTTTTTTTTGATAAAAGATCATTGATCTGAATTATTAACTTTATTTCTCTCTTCACAGATGGCACTGACATCCCCTGCGTTCTGAACATTTTCACAATTTCAGCGTTTTGCCTTTCTGACATAGAAACATAGAAAACAGGAGCAGGCCATTCGATATGATCATGACTAATCATTGAGTTCAATACTCTAATCCCTCCCTCCCTCCATATCCCTCAATCCCTTTAGCTACAAGAGCTGTATCTACCTCCTTGTTGAAATCACATGTTTTGACATCAACCAATTTCTGTGGCAAAGAATTCCACTCTCTCTGGGTGAAGAAATTTCTCCTCATCTCAGACATAAAATGTTTACCCCTTATCCTTAAACTATGACCCTTGGTTCTGGACTTTCCCACCATTAGGAACATCCTTCCTGCATCTAAGCTGTCTAGTCCTGTTAGAATTTTATAAGTTTCTATGAAATTACTCTCGCTCTTCTAAACTCCAGTGGTTACAATCCTAGCACACTCAAACTCACCTTATACATCAGTCCTGCCATCCCAGGAATCAGTCTAGTAAACTTCTTCTACGGCAAGAACATTCTTCCTTAGGTAAGGAAACCACAACTGCACACAATATTCCAGATGTGGCCTCACTAATACCTTGTCTAATTGCAACACAACATTACAACATTTACAACATTGACAACATTATTTAAAACCATTGGCCCCTGATTTTGAATCAACAAGGCATTCTTTGCCCAGAAACCTAAAAAAAAAGTCATTTTCTGCATTTTGAAATTAAAAATTGCCCTGGCAATCTTCAATGTTGCTGTTGGATACCATTTCCACATGCGCTGTTTGCCTCCAATTCAAGATTGAGGGCTGGTGGGATTGTGGCGTAACACCTTTTCCAAAGGACTTTTACAATTTCCGGAATTTACCGTGATTTTTTTCTCACCACTGGTTTTCAGTTCACATCCTGCGATCAGGTCAGCACTGCGGGGAATGATAAAAATGGACTGAGATATTTATGGTGGTGGTGATGGCTTAGTGGTATTATTGCTGGAGTGTTAATTCGAGGACCCAGGTTCAAATCCTGCCATGGCAGATGGTGGAATTTGAGTTCAACTTTAAAAAAAAATATCTGGAATTCAGAATCCAATGATAACTGCAAATTGTTTGTTCGAAAAACCTATCTGGTTTGCTAATGTCCTTTAGGAAAGGAAACTGCCATTCTTACCTGGTCTGGCCTACATGTGACTCCAGACCCACAGCAATGTAGCTGACTCTCAACTGCCCTCTGGGCAATTAGGGATGAGCAATAAATGCTGCCTAGCCAGTGATACCCTCATCCCGTTAATGAATATTTAAAAAATATAGATATGAAAATGGTATAAATCTCAAAGAAATATCTCTTTAACAGGGAAACAAATGAAATCCATTTCATTACAGTTTATATAATGATAACTTTCAGAAGTGTTGCTTTTGATTTAAAATTGGGAATCCATAACCAAACAATCAACTCTTTGTTGCAACATTCAGACTAATAGGTACAACATAAGTTAACAAATTACTGTTTTTTGGCGATAACACAGTATGGAGCTGAGGAACACAGCAGGCCAGGCAGCCTCAGAGGAGCAGGAAAGTCGATGTTTCAGGTCGAGAAGGGTCCCGACCCAAAACGTCAACTTTCCTGCTCCTCTGATGCTGCCTGGCCTGC
>NC_063345.1:4507089-4532134 GCF_021869965.1 Rhincodon typus
CTTTGTTTAAATTTTAAACCAGATAGATTAATTCTAATTAGTCAGGGCATTGCCCTGAAAAATGAACTAGTTTTTAACTCTTTTGTTGAGTTAAAACCGGTCTACTGTGTGCGTGTTTTTTTCTGTTTTCAAAAACCGGGTTCTGTGTATTTAATAACAACAATAAATCAATAACATAACCTAAATATTTAATGGAAGATTTAAAAAATTCACATTTGCCTTGCATTACTCATAGGCCATAATCTTCAAGTCTCTGCAGCCTAAATTATTGGCGATAACACAGTGTGGAGCTGGAGGAACACAGCAGGCCAGGCAGCATCAGAGGAGCAGGAAAGTTGACGTTTTGGGTCGGGACCCTTCTCGACCTGAAACATCGACTTTCCTGCTCCTCTGAGGCTGCCTGGCCTGCTGTGTTCCTCAGCTCCATACTGTTATCTCTGACTCCAGCATCGGCACTTCTTACTATCTTGACTGTATTTTGGACTCCTTTTCTGTCTTTATCACTTAAAATGTACATTCATAAATTCAAGATTAGAGCCTGCATTCCTCCTCTATTCCATGTTACTTCCTCCATCAGTTATACCACAAAACATTTTCCACTGAAACTGCAGGATGTTCCCAGTCTTATGATGACATCACTTCAGGTATTGATCTCTGGAAATCCCTCTCTGAACCCTTCTGCATATCCATATTTCTTGGGCTGAATGGTCTCCTTCAATACCATAACATTTCTATGATTTATTCCTTGTAGAAATTGTTCCAAGCTTGCATTTTAAAGCTTGTTTTCGGTTATCTTCCGAATATCTGCTTTTTTGAGCTGATATCATGTTAGGTTTGATACTGTTCCTATAACGTACCTTGAATGTTTCACGACAGTAAATCTGTTATCGTTGGAAAGGTGTCAGTCAGAAATGTTAACTCCGCTTCCTAATCCACAGATAGCGCCTGACCTGCTGAGCTTTTCCAGCACAATCCATTTGTACATTGGAATGGTCTTGTCATCTGGAGATGGGAACAAGCTGCAAATCATCTGCCCTGTTTTCATTCCCTCTCTATGGCCACAAACCAAACACAAAGTGTTATATGTGCGATAAAGTGGAATTTAGTAATGACCAAATCTGTTTGATTGCAATGGTTCTTAGCTGGAATGAGAGTTTCTAAACTGTCACTCCAGTCCAATGCTTATTGTCTGCCTCAGAATATTAATCTTTCTAATTCGAGTATAACAATTCCTTATAAATGTCAATACTTTTCTTGGCAAAATGACCCAGCTCTACCCTCTCACTTCAGCCACTGAAGACAGACCCAAAGATATGTGAGTTAGGTGAGTTGGCCATGCTAAATTGTCAAAAAGAACAAAGAACAAAGAAAATTACAGCACAGGAACAGGCCCTTCGGCCCTCCAAGCCTGCGCCGATCCAGATCCTCTATCTAAACTTGTCGCCTATTTTCCAAGGATCTGTATCCCTCTGCTCCCTGCCCATTCATGTATCTGTCTAGATACATCTTAAATGAACCGCCTCTGCACCCTCTCCACAGCATCCACATCCTTTTGCTAATGTGGTGACCAGAACTGTACGCAGTATTCCAAATGTTGTCGAACCAAAGTGCTATACAACTGTACCATGACCTGCCAACTCTTGTACCCAATACCCAGTCCGATGAATGAAAGCATGCCGTATGCCTTCTTGACCACTCTATCCACCTGCGTTGCCACCTTCAGGGTACAATGGACCTGAACACCCAGATCTCTCTGTGCATCAATTTTCCCCAGGGCTTTTCCATTTACCATATAGTTCGCTCTTGAATTGGATCTTCCAAAATGCATCACTTCACATTTGCCTGGATTGAACTCCATCTGCCATTTCTCCACCCAACTCTCCAATCTATCTATATTCTGCTGCATTCTCCAACAGTCCCCTTCACTATCTGCTACTCCACCAATCTTAGTGTCATCTGCAAACTTGCTAATCAGACCATCTATACCTTCCTCCAGATCATTTATGTATATCACAAACAACAGTGGTCCCAACACGGATCCCTGTGGAACACCACTGGTCACAGTTCTCCATTTTGAGAAACTCCGTTCCACTACAACTCTCTGTCTCGTTTTGCCCAGCCAGTTCTCTATCCATCTAGCTAGTATATCCTGGACCCCATGCAACTTCACTTTCTCCATCAGCCTACCATGGGGAACCTTATCAAACACCTTACTGAAGTCCAAATATATGACATCTACAGCCCTTCCCTCATCTATGAACTTTGAAACTTCCTCAAAGAATTCTATCAAGTTGGTAAGACATGACCTTCCCTGCACAAAACCATGCTGTCTATCACTAATAAGCCCATTTTTTTCCAAATGTAAATAGATCCTATCCCTCAGTATCTTCTCCAGCAGCTTCCCCACCACTGACGTCAGGCTGACCGGTCTATAATTACCTGGATTATCCTTGCTACCCTTCTTAAACAAGGGGACAACATTAGCAATTCTCCAGTCCTCCGGGACCTCACCTGTGCTCAAGGATGCTGCAAGGATATCTGTTAAGGCCCCAGCTATTTCCTCTCTCGCTTCCCTCAGTAATCTGGGATAGATCCCATCCGGACCTGGGGACTTGTCCATCCTAAAGCCTTTTAGAATACCCAACACTTTCCCCCTCCTTATGCTGACTTGACCTAGAGTAATCAAACATCTATCCCTAACCTCAACATCTGTCATGTCCCTCTCCCCAGTGAATACCGACACAAAGTACTCATTAAGAATCTCACTTATTTTCTCTGACTCCTCGCACAACTTCCCTCCTTTGTCCTTGAGTGGGCCAACCCTTTCTCTAGTTAGCCTCTTGCTCCTTATGTACGAATAAAAGGCTTTGGGATTTTCCTTAATCCTGTTTGCTCAAGATATTTCATGACCCCTTTTAGCCCTCTTAATTCCTCGTTTCAGATTGGTCCTACTTTCCCGATATTCTTCAAAAACTTTGTCCGTTTTCAGTCACCTAGACCTTATGTATGCTTTCTTTTTCCTCTTTGCTAGTCTCACAATTTCACCTGTCATTCATGGTTACCTAATCTTGCCCTTTCTATCCCTCATTTTCACAGGGACATGTCTGTCCTGCACTCTAATCAACCTCTCTTTAAAAGCCTCCCACATATCAAATGTGGCTTTACACTCAAACAGCTGTTCCCAATCCACATTCCCCAGCTCCTGCCGAATTTTGCTACAGTTGGCCTTCCCCCAATTTAGCACTCTTCCTTTAGGACCACTCTCGTCTTTGTCTATCAGTATTCTCACACTTATGGAATTGTGATCACTATTCCCAAAGTAATCCCCCTACTGAAACTTCAACCACCTGGCCGGGCTCATTCCCCAACACCAGGTCCAGTATGGCCCCATCCCGAGTTGGACTATTTACATACTGCTCTAGAAAACTCTCCTGGATGCTCCTTACAAATTCTGCTCCATCTAAACCCCTAACACTAAGAGAATCCCAGTCAATGTTGGGAAAGTTAAAATCTCCCATCACCACCACCCTGTTGCTCCTACATCTTTCCATAACCTGTCTACATATTTGTGCCTCTATCTCACGCTTGCTGTTGGGAGGCCTGCAGTACTGTCCCAACATTGTTACTGCACCCTTCCTAATTCTGAGCTCTGCCCATATTGCCTCACTGCTTGAGTTCTCCATAGTGTCCTCCTTCAGCACAGCTGTGATATCCTCTTTGACCAGTAATGCAACTCCTCCACCCCTTTTACCTCCTTCTCTATCCTGCTTGAAGCATCTATATTTTGGGGTATTTAATTGCCAATCTTTCCCTTCCCTCAACCAAATCTCAGTACTCCCAGGTACTAATCCAAGCCCTAAGTTTATCTGCCTTACCTACTACACTTCTCGCATTAAAGCAAATGCACCTCAGACCACCTGTCCCTCTGCATTCATAATCTACTCTCTGCCTACTCTTCCCCTTAGTCACACTGACTTCATTATTTAGTTCCTTACAGGCTTTAGTTACTACCTCCTTACTGTTCACTAACCTGTTCATTTGGTTCCCATCCCCCTGCCACATTAGTTTAAACCCTCCCCAACAGCGTTAGCAAAAGCAGCCCCTAGGACATTGGTTCCAGTCCTGCCCAGGTGTAGACCATCCGACTTGTAATAGTCCCACCTCCCCCAGAACCAGTCCCAAAGTCACAAAAATCTGAACGCCTCCCTCCTGCTCCATCTCTCAAGCCATTCATTTATCCTGCCTATTCTTTCACTTCTACTCTGACTAGCACATGGCACTGGTAGCAATCCTGAGATTACTACCTCTGAGGTCCTACTTTTTAACTTGGCTCCTAACTCCCTAATTTCTGCTTGTAGGACCTCGTCCCGTTTATTACCTATATCATTGGTGCCTATATGCACCACGACACCTGGCTGTTCACCCTCCCCCCTCAGAATGTCCTGCAGTTGATCTGAGACATCCCTGACCCCTGCACCTGGGAAGCAACATACCATTCAGGAGTCTCGTTTTCGACAACAGAACCGCCTATCTACTCCCCTTACAATCGAATCCCCTATGACTAAACACCTTCCACTCTTTTTCCCGCCCTTCTGTACAGCATAGCCAGCCACGGTGCCATGAACCTGGCTACTGCTGCTTGCCCCTGGTGAGCCATCTCCCCCAACAGTATCCAAAACAGTGTAGAGGCTTCAAAATCTCCCCTCCCCCCACCGCATCCCAAAACCAGTCCAGCTCGTCCCCGCCTCCCTAACCTGCCCAAATATATCAGTTCACTCACGTTCCCAGAGCGCAATTCGACTGCTCCCACTCAGCTCCGCTGCCGAAATGAAGAACTTACCTCCCCGGCAGCCCCCTGGTCCGCGCTCTCACCGCTCCCACTGCTGCTGCAGCAAAACATGGAGCAATGTTCAGGGATGTGCGGGTTCAGTACATTAGCTATTGGAAAAGCAGGGATAGGGTAGGGGTTGGGTCTGGGTCTGGCACTTGTTGGGCTGAATAGCCTGTTTCCACACTGTGGGGATTCTACTATTCTCTGATCAATAATTATGACAGAATTTCTCTTGATGATCCCATACAGCTGCCAGTTTGAGATGTATTGTGTTCCTGTGATCTCAGTTGGGCATTTTAACCCAATAAAAAATTCGCACAAAGTTTTCCTGTTCTGTATGAGACCAACTGAAGGTAAAATATGTAAAAGAAAAGGACCCAGTGACAACCAATTGAGATCATCATTTTAAAGGCATATTGATGAATAGAGAGACTTACAGACAGGCAATGAAGCCCATATCTCCCGAATGAATTAAAGAACCATGATTTAAAACATTGTCAAGTTGATTTAGTCTAAACAGAACAACAACTTCTTGCATATATTTCATGTTGGAGAATTTCCACAGGCTATCAAATGCACAAACCATCTTCAATACTATTCTGCTGTCAGTTTCAAATATCATTTATGAAATGAAACAGAAAGAGATGGGGAAGAAAATGATTTGCATTTATGTAGTGACTTTCTGTCTTTGGAAATCTAAAACAGTTCACAACTAATCAAGTATGATCAATGTATGAAAATCTCCCAGAAGTATCATTTTTTTATTTTCTTTATACTATTCACCCACGGGATGTGGGTATTGCTAGTTAAGCAAGAGTTTACTGCCTATCTTTTTTGTGAGATAAATCTTGCTCAGGGCTCCATGGAGAATTAGCTTGATCTTCTGAAAGCCCTCTGAGACCTTTTACATTCAATGGGAGGACAGACAGGAAGCTGAACTCACACCTTCCCCCTTGTCCTTGTGATAACACCGAGACAGACAGCTGAAACAAATCAGCCTTCCTACCTCTAGATCCACAGCACAGTCAAATTAAAATCATCAAAGATGCTCAAAATTGACTGAAAAAATATCTAACTAGGTTTTTGAATAACCAAACCCAAATGTTGTGGATTTGTGACTTAAACAAAAGACTCAACAATGCCTTAATCATTTTAGTAACTTAGATCAAAATTTAAACTTTAAAGTAATCTGATTGATGTCTATGATTTAAATCCAATAAATTTTGTTTTCAGCTCCATTCATACAAATAACAGACAGACAGACAAACACATTTAAGGGATTTTTTTTTTAAAAAGTACAAAAGTGGCCAGGTTGCTCAAGAGGTTTTCACAATGGGCTGTCTCACAGGCACATATGATTGTTTCTTCATTGATTATCCAGAAACATTGATCAAGGGCATCTTTTGTGTTCACTCTGAAGAGGTTAGTGATGCTTACAATTTGGTTTATATTCTCAAAACTTCCAAATAGCTGATAATGGAAAGTGAGGCAGGGAGCTTTCAAATCTTCATGCAGAAGCATCAACAGACAAACTCCTTCTCTCAGAAACACAGTCCAAAAACCAGTTCAAACACTCCAGCACCTTGCTCTGTTTGGCCATCATGTTTGCTCCCAGACTTGCTGGAACCAATTCCCAGGTACTGCCGTCATTAATGGCCAAATACCTGCTACCTGGTTAAACATACTGCTCTTCATTGGTGTCAAAGCATCTGTATAATCTTTTGATTGAGAACCAACCTGTGATTAACTTTTAGGCCTGGTTTCACAAACAATCACCAGTTTGTTTGCTCCTGTGTGTTTAACACAAGATGTTGCTCACAGTCCAAAGGTCATGTTTGGCTCAGAGTTCACAGCACCAAAACAAAATTGATGGAAGAATAACAGTGATGAAAAATCAGCAAGGGTTTGAATATCCTATAATGGCAGAATCCAATGTGAACATGTCTAGGTGGATTAAAATGGTCAAGACTAACAAATCAGTTCAATGCGATGTGCTTTTAATTGGTTATTGTAACAGAGGTAATGTAAAAAACAGGATACTGATGCCCTCAGTGTCAATCAGAGCCCACATTTGCTATTCCATTTAACTCTCTATAATTCCAAACAATACTCCCCTTCAGTCATGGAACTCTGTTCCATCTGTGTGGGCAGTCACTCCTATCCAAGGCTAGCCTTGCAAATTGCTATCTCTGTCCCTAAACGTTTCTTCTGGGGCATAAGTAGAAATCGAGGCCATAACGTCATTTATGGCCATGTGCAGTCCCAGGTAGGAAAGATAGGAAAAATACTCTCTGATTCCAGAACTGGACAGATCACCTGGCATTGACATAGGCATCGGAAAAGACAACGGCAGAAACAGCCCTGTCGACCCTGCAAAGTCCTCCTCAGTGACATCTAGTGGTTAGTGCCAAAATTGGGAGAGCTGTCTCACAGACTAGTCAAGCAACAACCTGACATAGTCATACTTACAGAATCATACCTTACACAAAATGTCCCAGACACCACCATCACCATCCCTGGGTATGTCCGATCCCACCGGACATACAGTGAGGAGGGTGTTGCTTTAGGATTCCTCAACATTGACTCCAGACCCCATGAAGTCTCATGGCTTCAAGTTAAACGTGGGCAAGGAAACCTCCTGCTGATTACCACATACCGTCCTCCCTCAGTTGATGAATCAGTACTCCTCCATGATGAAGCATTGAGGATGGCAAGTGCACAAAATGTACTCTGGGTGGGGGATTTCAATGTCCACACCAAGAGTGGCTCAGCAGCAGTATGACTGATCAAGCTGGTTGAGTCCTAAAGGACATAGCTGCTAGACTGTGTCTGCGGCAGGTGGTGAGGGAACCATCAAGAGGGAAAAACATATTTGACCTCATCCTTACCAATCTGCCAGCTGCAGGTGCATGTGTCTGTGACAGTATCGGTAAGAGTGACCATTGCACAGTCCTTGTGGAGACGAAGTCCCGCCTTCACATTGAGAACAACCTCCATCGTGTTGTGTGGCACTATCACTGCGTTAAATGGGACAGACTTCGCACAGATCTAGCAACTCAAGACTGGGCATCCATGAGGCGCTGTGGGCCATCAACAGCAACAGAATTGTACTCCAACACAATCTGTAACCTCATGCTGACATATCCCCCACTCAACCATTACCGTCAAGCCAGGGAATCAATCCTGGTTCAATGAAGAGTGCAGGAGGGCATGCCAGGAGTAGCACCAGAAGATGAGATGTCAACCTGGTGAAGCCACCAAACAGGACTACTTGCACATCAAACAGTGAAAGCAGCAAGTGATAGTCAGAGCTAAGCGATCCCACAATCAATAGATCAGATCTAAGCTCTGCAGCCCTGCCACATCCAATCGTGAATGGTGGTGAACAATTTAACATCTCACTGGAGGTGGAGGTTCCACAAATATCCCCATCCTCAATGATGGAAGAGCCCATCAGCTAAGGCTGAAACATTCACAGCAATCTTCACCCAGAAGTGCTGAGTGGATGATCCATCTCAGCCTCCTCCAGTGGTCCCCATCTTCACAGATACCACTCTTCAGCCAATTTGATTCACTCCACGTGATATCAAGAAACGGCTGGAGGCACTGTATACTGCAAAGACTACAGGCCCTCACAGCATTCCAGCAATAGTACTGAAGATTTGTCCTCCAGAACTTGCCACTCCCTTAGCCAAGCTATTCCAGTATAGTTACAACACTGGTATCTACCCAACAATGTAGAGAGAATTGCCCAAGTATGTCCCGTACATAAAAAGCAGAACAAATCCAACCCGGTCAATTACCGCCCCATCAGTCTCCTCTCGATCATCAGTAAAGTGATGGAAGGTGTCAGTAACAGCGCTATCAAGCAGCACCTGCTCAGCAATAACCTGCTCAGTGACGCCCAGTTTGGGTTCCACCAGGGCCACTCAGCTCCTGATCTCATTACAGCCTTGGTTCAAACATGGACAAAAGAGCTGAATTCCAGAGGTGAGTTGAGAGTGACAGCCCTTGATATTAAGGCTGCATTCGACCAAGTGTGGCATCAAGGTTAGCCCAAGCAAAACTGGAATCAATGGGTATCAGGAGGCAAATGCTCCAGTGGTTGGAATCATACCCGACACATAGGAAGATGGTCGTGGTTGTGGGAGGTCAATCATCTCAGCTCCAGGATATCTCTGCAGGAGTTCCTCAGGGTAGTGTCCTAGGCCCAACCATCTTCAGCTGCTTCGTCAATGACCTTCCCTCCATCATAAGGTCAGTAATGGGGATGTTTGCTGATGATTGCACAGTGTTCAGTACCATTCGCGACTCCTCAGATACTGAAGCCGTCCATGTTCACATGCAACAAATCTGGACAATATCCAGGCTTGGGCTGACAAGTGGTAAGTGACATTTACGCCACACAAATGCCAGGCTATGACCATCACCAATAAGAGACAATCTAACCAACGCCCCTTGACATTCAATGGTGTTACCATCACTGAATCTCCCACTATCAACATCCTGGGGGTTACCATTGAACAGAAACTCAACTGGGCTCACCACATAAACACAGTGGCTACAAAAGCAGGCCAGAAACTAGGAATACTGCGGCGAGCAACTCACCTCCTGACCCCTCAAAGCCTGTCCGCCATCTACAAGGCACAAGTCAGGAGTATGATGGAATACTCCCCACTTACCTGGATGAGTGCAGCCCCCAGCAACACTCAAGAAGCTTGACACCATCCAGGAAAAAGCAGCCGCTTGATTGGCACCACATGCACAAGCATCCACTCCCTCCACCATCGATGCTCAGTAGCAACAGTGTGTACTATCTACAAGATGCACTGCAGAAATTCACCAAAGATCCTCAGACAGCACCTTCCAAACCCACGACCACTTCCATCTAGAAGGACAAGTGCAGCAGATA
This sequence comes from Rhincodon typus, assembly GCF_021869965.1. NCBI lineage: Eukaryota > Metazoa > Chordata > Chondrichthyes > Orectolobiformes > Rhincodontidae > Rhincodon > Rhincodon typus. The sequence goes on from NC_063345.1 coordinate 4,516,833, forward strand.
TATGGGAACACCACCGCCTCCAAATCCTGGAATTCCCTCCCTAATAGCATCGTAGGTCAACCCACAGCAGGTGGACTGCAGTGGTTCAAGAAGGCAGCTCACCACCACCTTCTCAAGGGCAACTAGGGACGGGCAAGAAATGCTGGCCAGCCAGTGACTCCCACATCCCACAAAATGAATAGAAAAAAAAATTCCAGAGGTGTACCGCAACTGGGTCAGAGATGTGACATGAAGATGTGAGGAGGTTGGCGTGTGTTGGATGCCAATTTCCGTGAACATAGGGTGTGTGTGGACCATGGACCGTGCCCTGAAATTTTGCTCTAAGCTGCAGTAGCCAGGGTGACTTGCACATTGGGGATTCTCAATGTCTAGCTCCTATTCAGTGAAAAGCATAATTGGAGAGATTAAATTAAGAGAGAGGTGATTAGTCCATAAATCCATAAGCTAAAGGAGCAGAATTAGGCCATTTGGCCCATCAGGTTTGTTCCACCATGGTTGACGTCATTCTCCGGACTTCTCCCTGTAACCCCTTGATCCACTTACTGAGTAAGATCATATCTATTTCTGTCTTAAATACAGTGATTTGGCCTCCACAACCCTCTGTGGCAATGAGTTCCAGCGAAGCACTATCCTCTGGCTGAAGGAATTCCTCCTCATCTCCATTCTAAAGGGTTGCCCTTCACTCTGAGGCTGTGCCATCAGGTCCTAGCCTTTCCTACTGGTGGAAACATCTTCTCCACGCCCACTCTATCCAGGCTTCTCAGTATTCTGTAAGTTTCAATCAGAAATCCTCACTTATCTTTCTGAACTCCATTGAGTACAGACCCAGATTCCTCAACTGCTTCTCATATCACAAACCCTTCATCCTCAAGATCATTCTAGTAAATTTCCTCCGGAACCCGTCCAATGCCAGCACACCCTTCCTGAGTTAAAGGTCCCAAAACTGCTCACAATACTTCAAATGCAGTCAGACCAGAGCCTTAAACAGCCTCAGCAGTACATCCCTACTCTTGTATTCTCACTGTCTTGAAATGAGCGCTAACAATGTATTTGCCTACCTAACTGACAACTGAACCTGACCTGAAGTTAACCTGAAGAGAATCTTGAACTAGGACTCTTAAGTCCCTTTGTGCTACAAATTTCTGAAGCCTGTCCCCATCTAGAAAATTAAGCAACAATATGGGTGATCATCCTCATTAATGGGCTCCTCATTAATGAAAAGCTTGTCATGACATCTGAGACTGAGAACATCGAAAACATCAGAACTAGAAGCAGGAGTAGTGAATTCAGCCCCTCAAGCCTACTCCACCATCCAATATGATCATGACTGAACTCACCTCAGCCTCAACTCCACTTCCTGCGAATTCCTCATAACCCTTTAGGTCATTACTAATTCGAAATCTGTCTATCTCCCCTTTAAAGTTATTCAGGGTGCGAGCATCACCTGCCCTCTGGAGTAGTGAATTCTACAGATTCATGATCCTTTGAGAGAAACAATTCCTTCTCATCTGTTTACAATCTGCCACCCTTTATCCTGAAACTATGACCTCTCATTCTAGCTTGCCCTACTCTATGTCGATTTTGTCAATCCTCTTTAGCATCTTATTGACAGCAATTAGATCTCAGCTCATCCTTCTAAACTCTTGCAAGTATAGCATAAACTGCTCAATGTCTCCTCATAAGATAACCCTTACATCTCTGGAATTAATCTTGTTTGGGAAATATAGTTTGTTGGTCTTGTCATCAAGAAAGGCCTCACCAAACATTCTCATGTCATTCGCATTCTCACATTTCCCATCTTCACCCACATTGTTTAGGACCTGGGAAGATTCATCCAGTCTGTCTACCACAGATTTGCCTGAAGTGTTCTTTACCTGTCAGTTGGAAGTTTGAAGAAATAATTAGTGATTAATGTAAATTCATCTCCATTCATGATAAACAGATCGGTGGTGATTTTGGACCAAGGGACTGCAAAAATCTTATGCAGTTATATTTGTTTCTCAAGTTGCTGCAGCAGGAGTCTCAGTGGTTAGCACAAATGCCTCACAGCTCCAGGGACACAGGTTCAATTCCATCGTTAGGCAAATGTCTGTGTGGGGTTTCCATATTCTCCCCGTGTCTGCATGGGTTTCCTCTGGGTGCTCTGGTTTCTTCCGACAGTCCAAAGATGTTCAAGTTAGGTGGATTGGTCATGCTAAATCGCCCATAGTGTCCAGGGATGTGCAGGCTAGATAGTTTAGCCACCGGGAAATGCAGGGTTACAGAGATATGGTAAAGGGCTAAGTCTGGGTGGGATACTCTTTGGAGGGTCAGTGTGGACTTGGTGGGCTGAATAGCCTGCTTCCAAACTGTGGGGATTCTATAATACACTGTTCTACTAATTCATGGGATACATGTATGGGTGGCTGGGTGTCAGTTATTGCCCATCTTTAGTTGTCTTTGAGTAGGTTAAGTTGCCCTCTTGAATAGCTGCAGTCGACTTGTCCATGCTCACTGACTTTTCAATGTCACTGTTAATTCTTGGCCAATGGATCACAGTCATCTATCTCCTCCATGATCATATGTCCTTTGTGTGTCCTGGTGGATAGATGTGGGTACAGGGAGTCATTTTCTGTTGAAGATAATGCCTCTGCAGAATAAGCTCAACTCTGCAAGGCTAACAGCATCTGAGAGTGTCTGCCGCCTCTTTCATTGTGTTGGGGCTTTCTCCGATGATAACATCTCACAACACCCTGAATTGTTCATCATGTATCACAAGCTGTTTCTACTCAAGTTTGATTGCATTTAGATATTTTAATTTTGACACACCTCTGGAGCAGGTGGGACTTGAACCTGGATTTCCTGGCTCAGAGGTAAAGACAACGCCACTGGGGAACAAGGCCATGTTTCTTCACTTATCTAAAACCAAGAACTGTGGATGCTGGAAATCTGAAAAAGAAACAGAAATTCAACAGGTCTGGTCGCATTTGTGGAGAGAAAACAGAGTCAACGTTTCAGGTCCAGTGATCCTCTGTCAGAACAGTTTTGATGAAGGGTTACTGGACCCAAAACTTTGACCCTGTTTCTGTCTCCACAACTGGTTCACTATTGCCCTTTAGGGAAGGAAACTGCCCTCATTACCTGGTCTGGTCTGCATGTGACTCCATACACACAGCAATGTGGTTGACGCTTAACTGCCCCCTGGGCAATTAGGGATCGGCAATAAATGCTGCCTAACCAGTGATGCCAACATCCAATGAATATTAAAAAAAAATTGTTTCATATTTTGTTATTGTGTCCACGACTTGATGGAGATTGTTATCGTTCTCATGTCTGGCCTTTCCTAGAATCTCAATGTCATCAGTAATGCAAAAACAAGTTGTGGTGTTTGCTATAATTTGGAACATATAATCCAGAAAGTTATCTCAGTTCACAGACAGCCCCGAATGAATATAGAATGAAGATCAAAGGTAGTAGCTACAGTCTCCAGAGCTTGCTCCTCCACTCAAGGAGATTATGTTCAAAATTTCACATTCGATCTACCTCAATGACCTTTGATGTTTTTGCCTAACAGCAATGTACCTTCCTCTGCCTTGAAAATAATCAATGATTTTGCATGCAGTGCCAATCTTAGGCAGCAAGTTCTGAATTCATACAACTTTCTGTTAAAAGTTGTAAAAAGTAATACCTACCATTAGGTGTCTGGAAAGTAGCAAGCTCTTGTGAATCAAAGGTGCATCATCCTTTAACCCTTTTTTGCATTCAACTTTTGATTTAGAATTAGGTTTTATTGTCACTTGTAGTCAAGTACCGCAGAGCAGGTGTACAGTGAAAAGTACACAATGTCGCTATTCCTAGCACCATCTTAGGTTCAAAGGTACCTAGGTACAAAATCTTAGAAACAAAAATAGAAAAATAAAGAAATAAGTTAAAAAGCTCAACACTACAGTTCTTCTTAGCATAAAGTAGCAAAACAAAGAAGGCATGGTGGCTCAATGGTTAGCACTGTTGCCTCACGGCACCAGGGACCTGGGTTCAATTCCATCCTCGGGTGACTGTCTGTGTGGAGTTTTCACATTCTCCCTGTATCTGAGTGGGTTTTCTCCAGATGCTTTGGTTTCCTCCCCTAGTCCAAAGATATGCAACATAGGTGGATTGGCCATGCTAAATTGCCCATAGTGTCCAGGCATGTTTAGGTTAGGTGGATTAGACATGGGGAAATCAGGGGTAGGGGAATGGATCTGGGTGGGATGCTCTTCAGAGGGGCAGTGTGGACTTGTTGGACCAAATGGCCTGCTTCCACATTGTAGGGACTCTATGACCAAAGTTAAACATTAAATTCCTTTCTTAAACCATGGGCCTGCAATTGCACTATTCAGGGCTTTCCCCATGTGGGCTCACTCTTTCCCGTGCTGGGCGTGCTTTTACCTGTGTTGGGTTAAATCCCACATGGACTCGCCAATCTTCACCGCTGGCCACCATTTCGCCACTGACTGCCATCCCGGCTCGCACTGGGCCCTGGCCATTACCAAACTCTGTTGCTGCTGCTGCCTCCTCAACTGAGATCTCTCCAGAAGGTAAATTAAAAAAAAACACTAAAATCTGAAAATGAGCAAAAAATAAACGAGAAAAGAAGATAAAGAAAGAAACGCAGATGGAATGGATGAGACCAGGGGTGAAGAGTCTGGACGCTGCCTTTTCGGCTGCCAACATCTTGAAACCTGTTTTGGAGATATACTCAGCACCAGAGAAATTGGGATTGAGTTCCTCCAATGTTAGGGTTTTATGTGGCCATCTCAATGTATTGTTTCATTGCTTGAGCTCCAAGCAGAGACATATGGTGCCATGTTTTCTTTTAATGTACACATGGTTGAGGCACACCAATTGATTTGATGCTTGACTTGGCATATGATATTGTTGCATTGCATGTTGAGTTTGTCATGTACATGGACCCAATATTTGTGAGGAGACTTGATATTAGGATTTGCATCGTCTTTAAGATGTAAGACTGTATCAACCAGGAAATTGCCAATGATATCAAAGTGATTTTGATAAAGATTATTTGATGATGGATTTGATTGTATTCTCTGTGATCCCTGGTGACACAGTTGATGCTTCTTTCCATTTCACAAATCATTATATTGTGAAGATCTATGTGCACTCATAAATCAATAGGGTTAGGTGAATCAACAGTGTAAAGAGTTTCTGATGTTGATCTAACAGGGACTTATTGACATTGAGACTGACAATGCCAATACACAGATCCACTATAAGTAGTGAGCTTGTCATGTGTGGGCTCCAACACATTGTGCAATTTGCTAGCAAATTGATTTGATTTGAATATATTATTGTCACATGTACCTACATACAATGAAAAGTATTGTTTTGCTTGCAGTACAGGCAGATTGTACTATCCAAAGATCATAGGGTGATAGAGCAATGCAACAAATACAAAGTTATGGCTGCAAAGAAATTGTACAAAAAGCAAGATCACCATTGGATTTGAAATTTGAAAGGTCCATTCAGAAGTTTAATAACAGCAGGGAAGAAGCTGTTCTTGAACCTGTCTGATGGGATAATGTTAGCACCTGTACTTGGTCAATTTCGACTTGTAACTTGGTCAAACACGTAATCTTAATCGTAATGAATATTTCAGCTGTCCTGACACTGTTAATGCAGTGTGACATTGACTAAATGTGTGGTTTGGTTAGAATCTGGAAGTTCCTTTATTAGAGGCACTCACCTTCAGTCACATGCCAATGCTTCAAGGGGATAACCTCGGCTGTATCTTTCATGTTGGATTTTGACTGAAGCCTTTCAGGTGTTAATATTGAGCTTTCTATTTCATCCTGGGCTAATCTGGACAATTAGGCTGTCTGCACATTTTTGCCCAGTGCCCCTTTGTGGCACATTGCTTGAATATATCAGAGAATAACTGGATACCTTTCCAGTAAACAGGATAAATCCCGATGTATGCACGACTTAGGTGTTTCATTGACTTTGTTTGCCACTGCCATTTGTTTACCATCCAAGTGTGGCATACATTTAAGGAGATATTGTATTCCTTCCAACTAAAATATATTCCCAAGAGGAAGAAAGATTGTAAGAGAGGGAAAATCATCACGGCTAAAGAAGAAAGTTGAAGACAATATGGAGACAAAAACTAAAGTTTACCGCATTGCAAAGGTCGGGGATGGGCTGTAAATTCAGGAACTTCTAAAACCCAACATAGGGTTACTTAAAAAAGTAATAAAAAAAGGGTGAATTATGAAAGAAGTATAGTACAAAATATAAAGAAGGAATAGCAAAAGCTTCGAGAAGTATATGAAAAGGAAGACAGTAGGTAAAGTGAATGCTGTCCTCTTAGAAGGGATAATACTCCAAAATTCCCAGGATTCTGGAAGGGTTCCAGTGGATTGAAAAAATGCTAGTGTTATTGAAAAAGGGAGGGAGGCAGAATGTACAAAACTGTAGACAGATTAGTTTAACTGCAGTTAGTTTAATGTCAGTTATTGGAATCCAGAAGACAATAAGAAATGGAACAGGAATAGGCCATTCGGCCCCTCAAACATGCTCTACCATTTAATAGGATCATGACTGAACTGATATTCCTCACATCCATTTTCCCTTGTTTTCCCCAACCTGTGATTTGCATTCTAATCAAGAATCTGTCTATCTCGGCCTTAAGTATACACAAGGACTCTATCCCCACAGCTCCTTGTGGTAAGGAGTTCCAAAGACTCACGACCCTCTGAGAGAAGAAATTCCTCCTCATCTCAGTCTTAAACTGGTGCCCCTTTATTCTGAGATGACGCCCTGTCTTCCCAGACTCTCCCATGTGGGGAAACATCCTCTCAGCATTTATCCTGTCAAGCCCCTTAAGAAGCTTTTATTTTTCAATCCATTATTCAGGAAGAAATAATAGGACATTTCGAAAATACATCAGAGTCAGCATGGTTTACGCAGGATAAATTGCATTTGAATATTTTGCTAGTCCTTCAAAGATGCAACAAACAGACTGGAAATGGATATCTTGTAGATCTGGATTGCCAGAAGGCATTTGCTAAGGTACCACACAAAAGGCTAAAGCACAAGGTAAGATCACACAGAGTTTCGGATAATTTATTTGATTGGATAAAGGATTGGCTAACCACCAGAGGGTCTGGACATATGGGCCTTTTTCTGGTTGGTTGATGTAATTACTGGTGTGTCATAGGGTTTGGTCCTCAGGCCAGTACTACTTACAATCTATGTTAGGAACTTAGATGCAGGGATAAGAAGTACTGTAGCCAAATTTGCACTAAAATAGATGAAATGAATTGAATTGAATTAAGTTTATTGTCACATGTACTCAAATGAGTACGGTGAAAAGTTTATACGCCATCACTTATAACACCATTTTAAGTATCAAGGTACCTAGGTATAGCTTCTTTGGTTACAAGATCTTAGAAAGTAGAGAAATAAATTGCCCTTCATTGCAGAAATGAAAGTCCAGAATAGCAGACTCCAACCCAGACGATATTGGCACCTTGTCTCCAGTCCACACTGGGGCCTTGGCTCCAGATCGTACCGGGCTTCATCTTGTGGATCATGAGACTGGGTGATCACTTTGTTTTCACCTCAAGACTGGGTGACCATGCCAGGCTGAGAGACCACTACACCAGGCCAAAAGGACGCCAGGCTGGGAGACTGCCATGGGAGGCCACTATGCCAGACCGGGAGGAAAAGTAAGCTTTAATATAGATTTTTTAAAAAATTACAAATACATAAAGCAGACGGATTTTAGCATGGATAAATATGAGGTTATATATTTTAGTCTGGAGAATAAAAAAGGCAACTTATTATCTGAATGGAGTGAAACTTCAAAATGCTTTGGTGCAGAGGGATCTGGTTGTTCTTGTGCATGAATCAGAAAAAGCTAGTGTGCAGGTACAGCAGGTAAGAAAGAAGGTGAATAGAGTTTTGGCATTTATTGCTGAAGGGATGGAGTATAAAATCAAGGAAGTGTGGCTGCAACTGTACAAGGCAATGGTGACACTGCATTTAGAGAACTGCACACACTTTTGGTCCCCTTACTTGAGGATGGATGTTGTTCCAGTGGAGGCAGTTCAGAGACATTTCACTAGGTTTATTCTCGTGATGAAAGGTTTGGATTTTTGAGGAGAGGTTGGCTTAAGCTTCAACTGCCTGGAATTTGGAAGGAGGAGATGAGATACAATTGTAACATATAAGATGCTGAAAGGGATTGACAAAGTAAGTGTCGAAATGATGCTTCCTCATGTGGGGAAATCTAGAATTAGAGGTCATAGATTTAGGCTAAGGGGTGGAAGATTTAAAACTGAAATGAAGAGGAGTTACTTCCTCAAAAAGTTGTGAATCTATGGAATTCACCGTCCCAGAGTGTGGTGGACATTAAGAAACTGAGTAAATTAAGGAGGAGATAGACAGATTTTTAATTAGCAATCAGTTAAAGGGTTATGGAGCGTAGGCAGGAAAGTGAAGTTGAAGCTGAGATAAGACCAGCCATGATCATATTAAATGGTGGAGCAGGTCCAAGGGGGTGAATTGTTCTTGTTCTTAGTTCTGGTAATCTTATTCAATTGTTGCTATGTAGTCAATAAGTTAAAGCTGCTGCTCCCCTTCAATGAACATTCACAGATTTGAATCACAGAATCACAGAACATTGATGGTGCAGAAGGAGGCTATCTGGCCGCTCATGCCAGAACCTGTGAAATTGCCAGTGCTGGTATGAAGGAGTTCAAGAATTTTTTTAATGTGTTTTTTCTATTCATTTGTGGGATGTGGGTGTCGCTGGCTGGCCAGCATTTCTTGCCCGTCTCTAGGTGCCCTTGAGAAGGTGGTGGTGAGCTGCCTTCTTGAACCGCTGCAGTCCACCTGCTGTGGGTTGACCCACAATGTCCTTAGGGAAGGAATTCCAGCGACTCAATGAAAGATTACTCAAATATTTCCAGGTCAGGTTGGTGTGTAGGCTTTGAGGAGAAGTTGTGAGTGATGGTGTGCCCATGTATCTGCTGCTCTTGTCCTCCTGATAGTAGTGTTTGCAGGTTGGGAAGGCGCTTTTGAAAGGGCCATAGTTAATTTCTACAGTGCATTTTGCAAAAGTAATCATTGCTGCTACTGTGCATTAGTGGTCCGCAGAATGAATGATTAAGATGGTTGATGTGGCGTCTAGCAAATGGGCTGCTTTGTCTTGGATGGTTTCAAGTTTCCTGAGTGTTGTTGGAGCTGCACCCATCCAGGCAAATGGGAAGTATTCTATCGTACTCTTGACTTGTGCCTCATAGATAGTAGAGAGGCTTTAGGAAGTCAGTAGGTGAGTTACTCAATACAGGACCTGCCCTTGTAGCCATTGTATTTCTATAGCAAGCACAGTTCAGTTTCTGGCCAATAGTAGCCCCAGGATGTTGAGCACGTGGATTCAGTAGTGGTAATGCTATTGAATATCGAGGGATTGTGATTAATTTCTCTCTTGTGGAGATGCTTATTGCCTGGTGTTTGTGTGGCATGAATACTACTTGCCTCCAAGCCTCAAGGTTTTCCAGGTTTTCTACACTTAGAACATCTTGATTCAGTATCTGAGGAGTTGCGAATGGCGCTGAACCTTGCGCAATCATCATTGAACATTCCCACTTCTGACCTTATGATGGAGGGAAGGTCATTGATAAAGCAGTTCAAGATGGTTGGGCCTAGGACACTACCATAAGGAAGTGTTGCAGAGATAAGTGACTCCCAACAACCACAAACATCTTCCTATGTGCCAGGTTGTGACTCGAACCATTGGAGAATTTTCAACAAACACAAACAAAATTCGAAATTGCTGGAAAACTCAGTGACCCTTCTTCAGAACTAAAAATAAAGTGCCTTCCCCGAATTCCCATTGACTCCAGTTTTGCTCGGACGCCTTGATGACATATTCAATCAAATGTGGCCTTGATGCCAAGTGCAGTTACTTTCATGCCGTTGATTAAAATGGACCAACAATGTATTTTTTTCCTGCCATTCATCCAATCCTAACCTGTGATTTGAGCAGTCTGAAATGACCCAGTGATTGGATGCACATTGATTCAAGAAAACATGTGAAGCAAGAAATTAATTTCCCCTGTTGTTTACATTTTGCTTTTCGAGATGTGATTCTTCAGTGAAAATGGAGGTTGAATTTCACTGCTCCGGCCAATAATCAGAAACTCTGCCTTTCTAGTCTGACGAATAAGTAATTCCTTTGTCTTTCCATCACCTGGTTTCCCCTGGTCGTGAAACCAAGGCCAGAGCCGTCTTTCATCCTCGGACAGGAGATGTGATTGATATCAAGTGGGTTTGAGTCTGACAGTACTCTCCCCAGCCCATGAGAAGAGATGCTTTCTTCTAACTTGACCTTGCATTTGGAATTGAGCCTGAGAAGATCTGCTCAACTGAATGCGAGTAGGTTTGAATGACAGTGTGCCCCGGGACTAGCTGCTTTGACCCATGTGTCAGAAAGTCAGCTATTCTGATGCTTGAGTTGCCAGGCTGCCTGGTTACTGCATTTGGAGATCTCTGACTCTGTCACATTGCTGTTTTAGCTTCATATATGGGACTGAATGCTTTCTGCTTGTTCACACATCAGCACATTAGACTGTAATTCTGACGATATAGTTTGAGATGTCAGTGCAACGATATCATCTGTCATTTCAGTCACTATGCTGCTATGTCTCCTAGTGCAAGGGAACACTGGGGATTGTTTGGCGAAGGAAGCAAGGGTTAATGAAAGTTGATATTTGCAGTATTTCTGTTTCTGACTTGACTTGTGTCGTAAGGCTTTTGTGACAATTCTGAAAAGTGGAGCTGAGCCAAGTTAAGAATTAGAGTTAAGGCTCTGTTTTCTCCCAACAAGCACAAGGATAAGAAAATTTTAGATCACAGACGGAAACAATTCAATGGATTATGTCTGCACTGCCTCTTGAAACCAGTTATCCAATTAGTACCACTTGACCTGTTCTTCATCCATTGCTTTGCAACTTTTCTCTGCGTACTTATCTAATTCCCTTTGAAAATTGGTTTAAATTTGCTTCTACTGTGCTCTGGACAGATTAGATAGGGAGAAGCTGTTTCCACTCATTAAAGAAAAAAAGAATGAAAGGACAGATTTAAGGAAACTTGCAAATGGAGCAAGGGTGATTGAGAAAAGAAAATTATTTTCAGCACGGTGGCTCAGTGGTTAGCACTGCTGCCTCACAGAGCCAGGGACATCGGTCCCATTCCAAACTTGTCTTGTGTGGAGTTTGTACATTCTCCCCGTGTTTGCGTGGGTTTTCCTCTGGGTGCTCCGGTTTCCTCCCACTGTCCGAAGGTGTGCAGTTTAGGTGGATTGGCCATGCTAAATTGCCCGTAGTGTTCAGGGATATGCAGGCTAGGGGGTTAGCCATGGGAAATGCAGGGTTACAAAGATGGGGTGGGGGGGGCGGGTGGTGGTGTGGGAGTTGGGTCAGGGTACAATGCCCTTTGGAGGGTCAGTGTGGACTTGATGGGCTGAATAGCCTTCTTTAACACTGTAGGAATCCTATGATTCTAGATAGGGTCTGGAATGCCCTGCCTGGAAATGTGGTGGAGGCAGGTTTAATTGAGGCATTCAAAGGGACACTGGATGGTTATTTGGATAGAAGTTGTGGAAAAGGCAGGAGATTGGCATGAGGTGATAGAAGTGGTGCAGTCATGATGGGCGATTGACTTCCTTCGGCATTATTGTGATTCTGTGATCAATGTCCCGAACAGCCATGATTCGAATGAATGGCAGAGCAGGCTCAAAGATCTGAACAGCCTACTCCTGTTCCTATTCCTACTGGTCTTATTGTCTGGTCTACGTGTGACTCCAGACCAACAGCAACACGGTTGACTCTTACCTCTGCACATGGTGGAGTGAACCACACGCTTTGATGGCAATATGGGTTGGCAACAAGTGCTGGCCTCACCAATGATGCCTCTATCCTCTGAAAGAATTAAAACGCAGTGGCTTGGCACTACCATCTCTAGGCCAATTGGAAGATAAATAATGACTTCCCCAGAGACGCCCACCTCCCATGAAAAACACATCTCAGATTATTTTCATATCATGCAATTCTAAACCACATCTGTGCGAATTCAAAGTACTTTGTGTTTTGATGCTTTTGAATACAATAAATTATCCTAATTGTATCCTGTTTTAATGTGCATTAAATTGCAAGGCAGAATCTCTTGAAACTGGTGCACATTATGATAACCTAGCAAGTTAATGCAGCTCAACATTAGTTCATTTTCCTTGTCTGTTTTAGTTCATTAGAGAGGTATGGCCTTCTTTGTTTGGTCTGTTTTAATGGGTCTTCAATCACCATTTGTCTTAAACTCTTTGAATATGAACCAATTGCTTTGTCCCCGAACAAAACCGGAAGACCAGTTGCATCATTTAAAAAACTAATAATTCATTTCTTTCCTTTTTTTTTGTCATTCAAAAAGGTAAATAATGTTAAAGGGCACTTGTGGAAGACAATATTCATGAATTTGGAGTTCACTGACTCACCAGAAATGGAAACAGTTGGATATTATTTCTGGAAAAACATTGATTTAAGAACATAGAAAACTTTGCAATTATTTCTCACTTTCATCCATTTTAAGGACTTATAAAACCCCAACTTGAATTTATATGGAACATTTGACATGGATTTCACTGCTCTAATATATCCCTGATCAACACCCATTCTACTTTAAAGTTGAAGTCATCCAAAACTTTGCTCTCTATGTGTTTATCTGTAGCAGGTCCCATTGTCATTGACTGTGTTTCAAGATTGAGCCTTACATCTGCCAAAGACAAAGTGTGGGGATCCTACGCCACATGGTTACTGAACAGAAACTATTGGTAGAAAGGAATCCATCCAAGGTCTGTCAGTCATATCTTTATAATATGATGATATTATGATGTGGTAACAATGAGGAGGATTTGCCATTAAAAAACCATCTACATCCCTCTCCTTCTCTGAGATCAACTCCAGTCTCATATCACTACTCGTTTAATTCCTCTATGGCCTCCTAATTTTAATCACTAAAGCATGAGCAGCTGTGACTTTAGACTAGGCTCTAACGTCTGGAATTTCCTTCCTAAACTCTCGTCTCTCTACATCTATTTCCACCTAAAAGACACTTTTTAAAATCCACTTCTAAGATTATCATTTTGGTTATTTACTCAAGTTTCTTCTTATGAGAACATCAGATTTAGGAGCAGGAGTAGGCAATTAAGCCCCTTGAACCTGCTCTGTCATTTATACAATCTTAGTGGAACTCAACTCTGCCTCAGTTCCACTTTCTGACCCACTTCCCATAATTTTTTTGGGGCTACATGTGGCATTACAGAGCAAATTCACCCGTGTATTTTGAATTCCAGTTCCTGTTTCCTACAATGTACCACATGTCAACTTTAGAATTGCATTGGACCCTCCTTTTATGCCCAAAATAACATTTCTCTCCCCATTTTGTTCACCAGTCATCCTGTACAACCTCCATTTAATGGCAGGGCAGTGACAGTTTTGTCCTGCCTGCTCCATCTACTTTAGTTTCACCAGTCTGTGTTGCATCTTCAGCTAGAACTGTAGATATTAATCTAAATTTGCTCGGTTAGCTGAAACGAAATGAGAGAAGAAAAAAAAATCATATGAAGCTTGGTGATGACCTGATGATTAGAAAAGTCACTGGTTTTAATGCGTTTCTGTATTTTGCTGAATGAATGTGTATGTGCTTACATCAAGTGTTATAGCTCAGTAGTGATAACTGTACTATCACAGAAACTGTCATTCTGTTTCAGATAGCCATTGTGTATCAGATGTGCCAATTTAGATCTTTCATGAGTCAACAGGGGTGTGCTTGATCAGAATTTTGCTGTGTAAGCATCACATGGCTGATTAGACAATAGAAAATCTGAACTTATGATCTATAAGTAGAGGCTAGAAAATTCGGATTGTTTTCTCTGAAGCGGCAGAGGGTGAGGGAGACTCGATAGAAGTCTATAAAATTAGAAGATGCATTGATAGGATTGACAGTCAGAATCTTTTTCCCAGAGTTCAAATGACTAATACTAGGGGGCATGCATTTAAGGTGAGTGGGGGAAAATTTAAAGGAGATGTGAGGGCAAGTTTTATATGCAGAGAGTTGTAGGAGTCTAGAATGTACTGGGGTGGTGGTGGAGGCAGATACAACAGGGGCGTTTAAGAAACTTTTAGATAAGCACATGAATATGCAAGGAATGGAGCGATATGGGCCAAGGGCAGGCAGCAGGGATTAGTTTAATTTGGAGTCATGTTTGGCACAACATCGTGGGCCGAAGGGCCCATTCCTGCGCTATACTGTTCTATGTTCTTATACAAACAGCCTGGAGGGTTTTTGTGGTACAGTGGTAATGTTCCAATTCTGAGCCAAGAGTTCAAGTCCCATCCGTTCTAGAGGTTTGTGGACTAACACATCTCTGAACATGGTGATTTGGAAAAAAGAATTAATATATTTTATACATACATATACATATGTATAAAATGAGCAGTTTGAATACTCTGGTCTCAAGTCAAGGTCCGTTAAAACCAGGAGATAAGTCTCTTTTCAGAGAGACATGAGGAATTCCCAATGGTTAATCAATGTGGAAAACATGACTTGTTTGTGATGTTTGCTAATGGTCAAAAAGATCATTCGTTCAAGACTGGACAATATCAGAGTTCAAACACACAGTCTTGTTTGTCAATACGTATTGAGACAACACATAACTCGCTGAGGAGGTCATCAATTGCAGCTCGAGGTTGGGATGATAACCTGTTTTGCACTGATCCTCAGACAAGTCCATGTAACCGTGTTCACTTCTGATTGTGAGATATTTTTCTGAGTTTTTTTTTGCAGCGTACTTTGCTACAATAAAGAACGATTAGATATATCCCATTGTAAGAACTGCCTTGGGTTATTGATATCCAGAGTAAACCCAATGGACCAGGGAAAGTGGGAATAGAAGTCTCTAAACCCCAGAGTTGATAAACCAGATGTCTTGTGGCAGAATTGAGAATTCTAAGTAGTACTCATACTGAATAATGGAAATCATATGCAAATTGCCCAAAGCCATTGTTGGAGAATGAATCCTGTTGTGTAGTTGCTATGCACAGCAAGACTCTAGCAGCAACCAAATAGTGTCAGGGATAGTAGGAACTGCAGATGCTGGAGAATCCGAGACAACAAAGTGCAGAGCTGGATGAACACAGCAGGCCAAGCAGCATCGTAGGAGCAGGAAGGCTGATGTTTTGGGCCTAGACCCTTCTTCAGACCCTTTT
>NC_063345.1:4532534-4552255 GCF_021869965.1 Rhincodon typus
GATTTCAAATAAACTTGTTGGACTATAACCTGGTGTCATGTGACTTCTCATTTTGTACACCCCAGTCCAACACCAGCACCTTAACAACATAAAAATTAAAAGAAAGGGGAAAATCCAGCATTTCTATGCCAGACGCATGACGCCTTGACAAGCCTCTCTGGTAGAGTCATAACTTGTTCATATTTGAAAGAAAGGGCACATATTGAATTGATGGATGAATAGAGCAAAAAGAAACTCAAAACTAAAGTAGACCTAATTCTGAATTATCACTGTAATTGATGATTTTTAAATCAATCTTGACTTTTTCTTCGCATCTGCAGTATCATGGTTTTTGCACAAATTTGCCAGCGTTATATATAAGCTTCCACAATAATTTAATGAAAAAACAGTACATTTCAATGTCAAAGAAAAAAGTTTTAAGAAATTCTCACGTAAAAATGTTAGTCTGTTTCTATACAGATCCTGAAAAAAGAATTATTTATTTAATTATAATTTCTCTAAATAGCAAAAAGCAGTGGACCCAGCACCAATCCTTGTGCCACGCCGATGGTCACAGGCCTGTAGTCTGAAAAGCTACCGTCGACCACCGCCCTCTGTCTCCTACCTTCAAGCCAATTATGTATTCAAATGGCTAGTTCTCCCTGTGTTCCATGTGATCCAGCCTTGCTAACCAGTCTACCATGAGGAACCTTGTCGAAGGCCTTGCTGAAGTCCACATGGACAATGCCTCATCAATCCTCTTTGTCACTTCTTCAAAAAACTCAATCAAGTTAGTGAGACATGATTTCCCTTACACAAAGCCATGCTGACTATCCCTAATCAGCCCTCGCTTTTCCAAATACATGTAAATTCTGTCCCTCAGAATAATCTCCAACAACTTACCCACTACTGACGTTAGGCTCATCAGTCTATAGTTCCCTTGCTTTTCCTTTCCACTTTTCTTAAGTAATGGCATCACATTAGCCAACCTCCAGTCTTCCTGTACCTTACCCTTCACCATCGATGATATAAATATCTAAACAACTGTTTGAAGGTCATGTTGTGGCTGTACAGGCATTGATTAGGCCACTTTTGGAAAACTGCATTTAATTTTGGCCTCCCTGCTATAGGAAAGGTGCTGTGAAATTTGAAAGGGTTCAGAAAAGATTTACAAGGATGTTGCCAGGGTTGGAGGGTTTGAGATATGAGGAGTGGCTGAAAAGGCCGGGGCTATTTTCCTTGGGAGAAGGGCAATGTTATAGAGATTTATAAAGTCGTGAGTGGTATGGATAGGATGAACAGCCAAGGTCATTTTCCCAGGGTAGGGGAGTCCAAAACTGGACAGCATAGGTTTAGGGTGAGAGGGGAAAGATTTAAAATGGACCTAAGGGGCAACATTTTCAGGCAGAGTGGAATGAGCTGCTAGTGGAGGTGGTGGAGGCTGGTACAATTACAACATTTAAAAAGCATTTAAAAATGGGTTCATGCATAGGAAGGGTTTGGAGGGATATGGGCCAAATACTGGCAAATGAAGCTAGATTAATGTAGAATATCTGGTCGGCATGGACAAATTGGACTGAAGGGTCTGTCTCCGTGCTATACATCTCTATGACTCTCTGATGATAATTTTGTCAGTAAAGCCACCTTTAAAACAAATTTTAACTTAAGATGCATTAATGGGAGACAATTGTTCAGCTATTAATTCTCATGATTAAAGAGAAGATATTTCTGGCAGCATTTTCAGAATGACCTATAGTTTCAGCTATTTCAGAAACAGTTGCAATTATAACACCTGCTCCACAAAACAGAAGTATTAACTATGCTGTAACTCTGCCATTCAGACAGGTTTCTTTAACACTATATTGTTTATTCTTCTGTATTATTCTTCTTCTTATAATTATTATATTATTCTTTAAACACTATATTGTTTCCCCATCATAAGAAACATCTGAAAATGTAAAATGCAGCATAACAATTAGCCAGAGATAGTAGGAACTGCAGATGCTGGAGAATCCGAGACAACAAGGTGTAGAGCTGGATGAACACAGCAGGCCAAGCAGCATCAGAGGAGCAGAGAGGCTGACGTTTCGGGCCTAGACCCTTCATCAGAAAAGGAGGGAGGGGAAGGAGGTTCTGAAATAAATAGGGAGAGAGTGGGAGGCGGATAGAAGAGGGATAGAGGAGAGGATAGGTGGAGAGGAAACAAACAGGTCGAAGAGGCGGGGATGGAGCCAGTAAAGGTGAGTGTAGGTGGGGAGTTAGGGAGGGGATAGGTCAGTCCAGGGAGGACGGACAGGTCAAGGGGGCGGGATGAGGTTAGTAGGTAGGAGATGGGGGTGCGGCTTGAGGTGGGAGGAGGGGATAGGTGGGAGGAAGAACAGGTTAGGGAGGCGGGGACGAGCTGGACTGGTTTTGGGATGCGGTAGGGGGAGGGGAGATTTTGAAGCTTGTGAACGTATCCTCTCCTCTATCCACCTTCTATCCGCCTCCCACTCTCTCCCTATTTATTTCAGAACCCCCTTCCCCTCCTCCTTTTCTGATGAAGGGTCTAGGCCCGAAACGTCAGCCTTTCTGCTCCTATGATGCTGCTTGGCCCGCTGTGTTCATCCAGCTCTACAGCTTGTTATCTCAGATTCTCCAGCATCTGCTACTATCTCTAATGAACCCGCTGTTGTTTATCCCTGACAATTGTTTTTTGGTCATTACCGAATATACTACTGCTCGTTCACGGTCGCTGGGTCAGAATCCTGGAATTCTCTCCCTAACGGCACTGCGGGTGTACATACAGTACTTGGACTGCAGCTGTTCAAGAAGGCAGTTCACCACCTTCTCAAGGGGCAACTAGAGATGGGTAATAAATGCTGGGGTAGCCTGCAATGCCCACATGCCAGGAGTGAATAAATTTTTTAAAAAATTGTTAGATGATGATGATTAGCCCCAAACCATGAACAGAAACTTTACAGCAGATTGTAAAAAGGATAATTACAATTCCATGGCAGGAGTTAAACCCAGGTCCTGGACTTTCAGATGAATAATCTGCTGAATAGTACCTCTTGGACATCACCTTACCACAATAAAAATGCAGCAATTCCTTTTCGTGACTTAATTAATTTCTCATGATAATGAGATCCAACGGGAAAAGATTGCAATTCACAAATGAGAAGTCTTGTGACTACAGAGCTATAGGTAGCCATAGGCCGTGCCAGCCCTCTCAGGGGAACATAGAAAATCCCCGATACTATTCAAGAAGACCAGGAGAGTCAGGCTTGGCTAATATTTATTTATCAACCAATGTTACAGAAAGAGCTTGTCAGTTCATTATCCCAACACTGTTTGTGGGCTGTAGTTCAAATTGGCTTCTCTATTTCACAGCATCACCACAGTAATGACATTTCATCTACAGTAATTGAATGGAAAACTCTTTTAAATGTTACTGAGGTCATGGTCAACACAAAACCTTTTCATTTTGTTTAGAATATTAATTGATGAGACTGTACAACCAGCAGACAAGATGTATATTTGGCTGATCAGTCCGGGACTGGATGTGAACGCATTTCCCAAGGGGTTAGAGAGAGCAATCTGCTACAGTTTCTATTGCCACGGTGATACTTAGTTCAGCATAGGTCTTCCGTGTCAATATTGTACTAATTACTGCGCATTTAGAAGCAAACAGTGGAAGTTGCAAATAAGTCATCTCATAGTTTCAAATATTGTGAATTTTCCGTGAGCTTGTGCTGGCTCTTTCACTGAAACAGACCAAGAGATGAACACATTAGCAGAAAGCATGGAGGAATTTTGAGCCCAATCACATCCAGCACAGCTTGAGGTTCCATAATATTTTGTCCTGGGATTCAGCAAAAATAATTGCATCGAAAGCCAACCTCCCTACGGAGTGAACTCATCACCTTGCAAATTTCGACTTGTTGTGCTTGTTTATTGATCTCTGAGTAACCTCCGCAGCTGAAAATGGAAAGAAAATATGGCAACCTTTTCAAAGTTTTATTTTCTTAACTAACTGGAAACAAATGTGCACTGTTATTGCCCTCGCCAATTTTTCATTGTTTAAATTTTATACTTTTATCAATTTTAATTTGGAGCTATGAACTGGGAACTGAGCTAAAGATAACTTTTGGACTGTGCGCAACAGACCAAACAAGTTTTTGTTTATTTATGAGGCCAGGCCTGGAAGTTAATTGCGGGTTGGTTCCTGATCAAAAGGTTTTGCAAATGCTTCATCACCAGAGAGGAGCATTATGTTAAACAGATCACAGAAGTTGGCTATTAATGAAGTAGGTAACTGGGAATTGGTTCCAGCAAGTCTGGAAAAGACCTTATGCTCAAGCAGATGACAGATGTTGAATGGTAACCAGGACCTTGTGGGGAGACGGTCCTTTAGTCTGTCAGGGAGTGGTCAGATTTTGAATTGGGTATTGGACTGTGTTTTCAGTGAAAAAGGAATCTGGCTGTTGATGCTACAAGATGAAGATTTGAAAGCTTCCTGCCTAACCTCCCATAAGAGGCTCCTGGAAGCTCAGAGAAAGAAAACTAAGTTTTAAGTAATACTGCCTTTATCTGAGTAAACTGTAAAAGTGCCCCTGTTTGAAATCGTCAAAAAAATCACCAAGAAATCAACATCTTTCCTTGTGGAAGCACACATTGTGAAAACTGTTTAAATGAAGGTAACTGAGGTCTCCCAGAGAGTGAGATAAGCGGATGACTCATCAAAGACTGTTGAACTTTTAGTTTAATTCCTTTGTTTTTGAGTTTAAATTAAGAAAGATTTTAATGCTGACTATTACCTTATTTCTTTATTTTAGTTACTTATTCTATGAAGATAATGCTCAACTTTTTAACCCTGTTTCTCTTACGACTTTGTACTAAAGCTTTTTGTACCGAGGTACCTTTGTACCTGAGATAGCACCATGTGTGGCGACACTATATACACTTTTCACTGCACTTGTCTACTTCTGTACTTGAGTACACATGACAGTAAAATCTAAATCTAAATCTAATCTTCCAGGTTTTATCCCTTTACTATGTTTGTTTATTTGTCTGTCTTTAATGTGAATGGAGATAAAAACAAACGCTATTGTGTTGCAAGCATAGACCAATTAGATTTGATTGTTTTTTGATTTTTGTTCTGCTAAAGTTATTATATTGTTAATAAAATGCGAAGTCTTTTGGTTAAGATACAGACTGGAATTTATTGTTCATAGATTCTGGGATTGGTCATTCTAAAATCTAGTGAGGAAACACTGGGGTTAACTTTGTAGGTCTTCAAAGGTTTTAATTTTATTGTGTTGCAAATATATAGAACATAGAACAGTACAGCACAGTACAGGCCCTTCTGCCCATGATGTTGTGCCAACCTATTATCCTACTAAGATCAATCTAACCTGCATATCCGACATTTTACTATCCTCCATGTGCCTATCCAAGAGGCGCTTAAAAGTCTCTAAAGTATCTGACTCCACTACCACTGCCGGCAGTGCATTCCACACACCCACCACGCTCCGTGTGAAGAACCTACCTCTGACATCTCCCCTATACCTTCCTCCAATCACCTTAAAATTATGCCCCCTGGGCATTTCCGCCCTGGAAAAAAGTCTCTGACTATCCACTCTATCTGTGCCTCTCATCATCTTGTACACCTCTATCAAGTCACCTCTCATCCTTTTTTGCTCCAATGAAAAAAGCCATGGCTCCCTCAGCCTTTCGTCATAAGACCTGCCCTCCAGTTCAGCCAGCATCCTGGTAAATCTCCTCTGCACCCTCTCTAAAGCTTCCACATCTTTCCAATAATGAGGTGACCAGAACTGAACACAATATTCCAAGTATGTCCTAACCAGAGTTTTATAGAGCTGCAGCATGACCTCGCGGCTCTTAAACTCGATTTCCCCTGCCAATGAAAGCCAACATACCATACGCCTTCTTTACAACCCTATCAACTTGGGTAGCAACTTTGAGGGATCTATGGATGTGAACCCCAAGATTCCTCTGTTCCTCCACACTGCCTAGAATTCTGCCATTAACCCTGTATTCTGCATTCAAATTTGACCTTCCAAAATGATTCACTTCACACTTTTTTGGTTGAATTCCATCTGCCACTTCTTTTCCCAGCTCTGCGTCCTGTCAATGTCCCGTTGCAACCTACAGCAGGCCTCCACGCTGTCCACAACTCCACCAACCTTCGTGTCATCGGCAAACTTACTAACCCACCCATCCACTTCCTTATGCAAGTCACTTATAAAAAAATTAGAAAGTGGTAGAAAGGCTGTTCTGGTTCAGCTGTCTGTCTCCATGTCGTAATAACATCACTGAAAGAAAGTTAATGGCTCCTGATAGTTTTTCCAAGCTGTTTAAAGTTTTTTTTAAATCAGGATACTCACAGGTTGTGAACTACACATTTCACTTTAAAAAAAAACTTATTTTTAGTGAAAAATTCTCAGCTGTGTTTTATAACACAATTAGTAAATAAAAGGGCTAATTGACACCATGACATTAGCACCTATCAAGATTTAAAAGACTTTTCTTCAGAGCAGCTAACCAGTGGTCTAAGAATTCTCTATTCTCCAGCTTGTATTGTGCTTCAGCGATCAATCTTAGTGATAACAACATGTAGCTAAAGTAATAGTGTGCACTTATTCTTAAGCTGAGCCTAAAAGTCTCACAAGGAAACATCATGAATCTCAAATGTAACATAAATAGATATCAGGTAGTTTGTAATAGATCGATTTGCTGTTTATCAAAATTGACCCTATTTTTTCACATCTGGCAGCACCCGTGAAGAAAAAAATCAGACTTAACATTTCGGGTCCGGTGACCCTTCCTCAGAACTGATCTAATGAAGGGTCACTGGACCCTAAACGTTAACTCTGATTTCTTTTTCTTCACAGATGCTGCCAGACCTGCTGAGCTGTTCCAGCAACTTCTGTTCTTTTTCTTCCTGATTTACAGCATCCACAGTTCTTTTGGTTTTCATTGAACCTATTTTTTGTCTAACACATCACTAGGGCACAGAATCCTAGACTAATACTAATAAAAAAGATGGGTGCTGTGCTTCTAACATGGACATTGCAGCTAGTACCAGACATTATAGCAAACTGCATTATTAGGACTGCTCCAGGTTACCGCTAAAGTATCAAGGAATATTTTGAAATACAAAACTACATTCTAAAACACTACCCATTCATGCTGGATCAAGCAAGATTTTGAGTTTGACGATGCACAAATGATGTTGACTAAAAGTGTGAGCAAAAGAAAATATTTCTTAATGATGCATGTTTTGAATGTAATTTGCACCTGCACTGTCAAGGCACAAAGCCCAGGTCATTATCACAGCAGGCCAAGTAGCATCATAGGAGCAGAAAGGCTGATGTTTTGGGCCTAGACCCTTCATCAGAAAATGTTCAAAGAATCAGTCCATCAAATGCAATGAGACGGAACCACGCACTGTTTCGTTCAAAACCCAAATTTTCTTGATAACAAGATCCACTGCGAGAAGCCAGAGTTTATACAGTAAATACAGTTGATGTCAAATGTCTTATTGAGGAGATAGAATCATGGAATCCGTACAGGAAAGAGGCCATTCAGCCCATTCAGTCTGCGTTGACCCTCTGAAGAGCATCCCATCCTGATCCAGCCCTCTCACCTTATCCCTCTCACCCAACATTTCCCATGGCTAATCCACCTGATCTAGACATCCCTGGACACTATGGACACTTTAGTATTGCCAATCCACCTAATCTGTACATCTTTGAACTGTGGGAGGAAACCAGAGCGCCAGAAGGAAACCCAGACAGACACAGGGAGAATATGCAATCTCCAAATAGACATTTACTCAGGATTGACATCAAACCCAGGTCCCTGATGTTGGCAAACTTGGTTAGGGGATGGATCAATAGAGACATAGAGGCAAGCATTTCAGGGATTATTTCAGGATATTCACAGTAAGTATATTCATCCTACTACAAAGAAAAATTAACCACCATCCATGGTTAACTGAATTCTTCAGGTCAAGCATCAAATTTAAGAAAAACGCATATAACTGCATAAAGATAAATGGCGGGTCAGATAATTGGTCGGAATATAAAGGATGGGAGAGAATGACTGAAAGGATATTTGGGGGAAGAAATTAAACTTTGAAAGTAAGTTAGTTAGCAGGTTTACTTCGAAGTTTTAGACTGTGATTTACCTAACAAATTTAAATTCATCGGTTGCTGTGGTGGGAGTGTGAGGCAGTGATGAAGTGGGAATGTCACTGAATTTTTATTTATTTTGTTCATAGGATATGGGTGTCGCTGGCCAGGCAACATTTATTGCCCATCCCTAATTGCCCAGAGGGCAGATAAGAGTCAACTACATTGCTGTGGGTCTGGAGTCACATGTAGGCCAGACCAGGTAAGGATGGCAGTTTCCTTCCCTAAAGGACATTCATGAACCAGATGGGTTTTTCTAATGATTGGCAACAGTTTCATGATCATCATTAGATTCTTAATTCCAGAATTTTTAAAATTGAAACTTTGTTTTACCTACTCTGATGGAATTTGAACTCGGGTTCCCAGAATATTACCAGGGTGTCTAGATTAACAAGGCAGCAGTATTATCATCTGGCCATAACCTTCCCCTAATAAATTAGTAATCCATAAACCCAGATTAATGCTCTAAGGACATGGGTTTGAATCCCATCCCACTAGATAACAAAATTTGAATTTAATTGGAAACAAATATAATGGCAACCATGGTAACTCCACTGTGGATTGTCATAAAAGTCAATGTAGTTCACTAATGTCCTTTAGGGAAGGAAATCTGCCATCCTTACCTGGTCTGGCCTACATGTGACTCCAGACCCACAGCAATGTGGTCACTCTTAACTGCCCTCTAAGCAATTAGAAATGGGCAATAAATGCTGGCCTTGTCATCAACACCCACATCCCATAAATAAATAAATTAATTCAGCTATCCAGAGCAGCAGTCCATGCCTCTGGATTTCTGGTCCTGTAACATCACTGTCCTGCCACTGTAGGAATCTATAATCTATAATCAGGTTTACAGCCTGTGTGACAATGATATATCACAGCTCCTGATCTCCTGAGTATCTGTTATTGAGATTGAGATTCACCGTGGCTGCAAGGCCAAGGTCACGACTAAAGCACAAAAATATCTTCCTGAAAACTGTAACATTTTCAAATAAGCATCTGTACACATTTTCAGACCGTGAAGCCATACCTTATGACTTGAGTATCGCAGATTAATGGGTGATAAAAATGATAAGATTTGGAAGGTTAAAAGGAGTTGGTACCATGGACAGTTTCTTTTAAATTCCTAAACGGGATGAGGGCATTCCTGGCTATGTCAGCATTTATTGTCCATCCCTAATTGTCCAGAGGGCAGTTATTAGTCAACCACATTCCTATGGGTCTGGAATCACATGTAGGCCAGACCAGGTGAGGATGGCAGTTTCCTTCCCTAAAGGACATTAGTGAACCAGATGGGTTTTTCCAACAATCAGCAATGGGCTCATGGTC
Source organism: Rhincodon typus (assembly GCF_021869965.1). NCBI lineage: Eukaryota > Metazoa > Chordata > Chondrichthyes > Orectolobiformes > Rhincodontidae > Rhincodon > Rhincodon typus. Next base: position 4,542,041 of record NC_063345.1, read on the forward strand.
TCATTAGATTCTTAATTCTAAATATTTAATGAATTCAAATTCCACTATCTGTCATTGCAGGATTTGAACCCAGGTCCCCAGAACATTATCTGGGTCTGTGGATTAACTGTTAGTGATAAAACCACTAGGCTATTGCATCCCCCCAGTCAGGAATTATTTCCTATGCTGAGGAGGAGGAGAGGGGTAAAATCAGAACGTGGGGCCAGAATGTTAAAATTTGAGCCAGAACATTTCAGGGCAATAAAATCCAAACGAACTGCGGATGCTGTAAATCAGAATCAAAAACAGAAATTGCTGGAAAAGCTCAGCAGGTCTGGCGGCATCTGTGGAGAGAAATCAGAGTTAGTGTTTCGTGTCCATCATCAGTCGACTCTGATTTCTCTCCACAGCTACTGCCAGACCTGCTGAGATCTTCAAGCAATTTCCATTTAACGGAAACATTAGGAAGAACTTACTGCCCCAGAATGATGAGTGAAAACCAAGCGCTGTCTCCCTGATTAGTCTGGAGTTCAGTTCCCTCTTGTGATCAATCTATTTAAGTTGGACAGAAATGAATGGAATTAAGCTACAAATCAAATGTAATCTCAGTGAGTTACGGGATAGATGCAGAGGGACTGAATGGCCTATTCATGTACCTTTGCTACACTGTGCACAAATGACCCTTTGTACAGTATTTGGCGGCATTGCATACAAAAACCAACAGGTAGTCACTGTACAGCCAAATCCCACAGTCAGAAAATTAAATGAATGATAAGATAATCCTTGATGTTAAAAGAAATCAAGTTCAGCCCTGGGCACCCGGAAAATCTAACACATTTCTTCAAAAACGTCATGTAATCACTGGGTGACAAACAGCAGAGGCCAGTCAGCCCATCATATCTGCACCAGCACTTTGGAAAGACTAGTCAATTTAGTCCGAACTTTCCCTACAGTCCTGCAAATTTTTCACCTTCAGTGGTTTATTCAATTCCCTTTTGAAAATTATTATCCAATTTGTTCTGACAACCCTTTTGGTGAGTGCGTGGCAAATGACAACAAATCAGTGAGCGGAAAAAGTTCTTTTCTTGCACCCTCTATTTGATCTTCCGATCTACTTAAGCTCACATCTCCTTGTTAGCAACTCTCCCATCAGTGGAAACAATTTCACCTCATTTATTATATTAAAGCTCATCATGATTCCAAGCACATCTCTTGAGCAAACCCTGAACCTCCTTTGCTGTAAAGAGAACCAGCTTAACTTCACGAGACTTTCTGCATGACTAATGTTCTGTTTTTATCTTGGAAGCCCCTGATCCATGAAGGAAAAGTTTGGTTGATCAAAGCAAAGAGGTGGTCCCAGGTTCAGGGCCTTTCTTATCAAGCATCAGTGATCTGTAGGCTCTCAAATGGACCATTTTCGTCAACATGTGAGGTATGTAATAAAATCCAGCATGGACCTGACTGAGTGATGTGGAAAGAAATTTTTCCCCTTGTGGGAGAATCTCAAACTAGGGGGTCATTGTTTAAAATTAAAGGTCCGCCCGTTTTAAAACAGAAATGAGCAAACCTTTTTTTCCTCTCAGTGTGTTGTGAGGTTTTGGAATTCCCTTCCTCAAAACGCAGTGAGAGCAGCATCCTTAGTTATTTTTAAGGCAGAGGTAAATAGATTCTTTTTTATTCCTTATTCATTTATGAGATGAGGGGCGTCACTGGCTAGACAGCATTTATTGCCCATCCCTCATTTGCCCAGAGGGCAGTTCAGAGTCAACCACATTGCTGTGGGTCTGGAGTCACATGTAGGCCAGACCAGGTAAGGATGGCAGTTTCCTTCCCTAATGGACATTAGTGAACCAGATGGGTTTTTCCTGGCAATTGAAAATTGATTCATGGTCATCATTTGACTCCAGATTTTTATTGGATTCAAATTCTACCAGCTGCTGTGGCGGGATTCGAACCCAGATTCCCAGAATATCATTTGGGTCTCTTGGCTCACAGACGATAATTTTAGGCCAACATCTTCCCTGTCTTGATAACCAAGAAGTTGAAAGATTATCGGCGATATGCAGGAATGGAGAGTTGAGGTTAAATCCTGGTCAGTCATGTCCTTAATGTAAGGCAGAGCAGGCTGGAGAGGTGGCTGGCCTACTTTTGTTCCTTGCTCACATGTCCATGGGAAGGGATCATGTTTGGTTTGGTGACATGATTGGAGCAAAGCAGCTCCAGTTCATTTTTCTGAAAGCTCCTCCAAATCTCAAAGGATCAGTATCAACTCTGTCATGGAGTAACCTGGCCTCTATCACACATGGAGGTGTTTGGTCCCACTACTGCCATTGAACATGATACTCAAGATCCTAGAACCACATTTTGCTCATTAAAAGGCACCTTGTGTCCATTTAATTGGGCACATTGACTAACTTCTCAAAATGGCAGCCACTTGGCTCTCAGTTGGGTTGATTGGAGCAGTAATGTTAATAGGGAAGCTAAGGTGTGTCCATTACTGACAGCTACACCAAGTTAAGTTGTATCCTCCATCAATGTCCATACCACTGCCCCATCAACCTTTGGCTCAAATTCTCATCTGACTGACCCTATGCTGCAGTTTATGTACTTTCAAAGAACCCGATTGCTAATGGGTGAAGAACATGGCTTTAAGCAATTTTGGGTTTAATCAATGTCCTTCCAAGGTTTGGCTTAGACACGTTCTCACAATCGGAAAAGCCCATTTCATTACAAGGCATAGGTCCAACATTTCTAATTTAGTTTAATATGTTTTCACCGAGAAAAAGGTCTTAAAAATGATTTATCTGTGCAAAAGTGTAATTGATTCCTGCAATCATCGGTTTTGAAATGGAGGCCAACAGTAAAAGGACCATTCCATTCAGGGCAGCTTGCTGCAATACGACTTGCAGGAAGTGAACAAATGCAGAAGCAGCTTGTCTCAGATTTTAATGAAAGTTTACCCTTCAAAGTCTTCATTCTCTTTAGATATTTGCCTACAACACTCATTTCTCCTTTGACTACAATCATCCAAATGCTTATGCTGTTTGGCTCCCAACATGAGAAAATCTCATTCCCCCTTCACCCCGTGCTTGCTGATCCTGTCTTCTGGTTTGGCAACTGCTCAGAGTTAAAATTTGCAACGTTGTTTTTTAAACCACTCCATGACCTCGCCCTTCCCTATCCCTCTAATCTCCTCCAGCACCTTCACAACTGGTAAAGATAACTACACTTCTCCAATTCCGCGCTCTTGTGTCATGTTGATTTCAGCCGCGTCTTCAACTGCATAGCCCTTCACTTCTGGAGTTCCCTCCTTAAATCCCTCCTGAGGTGTACGCTGGGCATTTTGCATTTACACAGGAGGAGGCCGTTTTATTCTGTCACTCCATAAGAACATGATTAATCTTTAAACTAAATCCATATCCCTTAATATCTCTGGAGAATAAAAAAAAAATTGTCAACCTTATGTTTAAAATGAACGATAGATTTTGAGGAAGACAGTCGTTACCTTTGTCCATCTTTTACTTGAAGATACATTTCCTTAATTCAGACCTGAAAGGATATTTCCTGTTTTATTTACACCTGTCCCCTATTTGTAGACAGAAAAAATGAGTGAAAACAATTCATTCTAATCTACCTCATCTGCCCATCTTGATATCTCAAACTTTTGATCGAATCATCCTTGATCCTCCTAAATTCCAAATCCTAAATTAAGATGTTAAAGGAACTATATAAATGCAGTTGCTCTTCTTCCACTTCAATGCCAGGATTGACTTTGTGTTTCCTGATTGCTCGCAGAATAAAATAGCACCTGACAAATGAGCTAATGGTCCAGACTTGACTGTGGCGTCACAGTCCCCGCTCCCCGCTGCTGGACCCACCCTCAATATTGCTGGAGAGCCAAAGGGAACTTGGCAGCACCAATGCATTAAGGTAAGAACTCCTTTGTGGGCCTCCTGTGTGGTATCATGAGATTCATGTAAATCATGATGGTGTGACTGAAGACATGCACTGAAATTAGTAAGGTGGGGGGGGGGCGCAGTGCTTTTGATTGATCATGAGAGGTCCTAGACCCTGAACATTTTCCTGCAGAGAATCCTGCTTGTGAATGCCTTCAGTTGTTGTTTTCCCATTAGCTCTGTAGTTCCAGCAGCACCAGCTGGAAGTGGTGACAACTTCATGTAGCCCCATCATACCAGGAAACTGAGGCGAGTATGGGGTTGGCAGACTGGGACAGAGAGACGTGTGTTTGGGTGGGCTGGCTAGACAGGATGGGGACATGCTGGGCAGGAGTGGGGTTGAAATTGGGGTTAACCTTGAGGGACGGGTGTTTGGTGCCACCAAGGATATCTGATCTCATCCTTTAAGCCAAAGCCTGCTACCTGGGTATTGAGTTTGGACTGTCTGAGTGTATGGTTGACCGCAAATGCACCATCCCTGAGTTGCTTGTCCTTGCGTCTAAGTATGGCTCTTCAACACCTTTTACACTGGAATGCTCCTTTATTTACATCTGCACATAAGTTATGAAATTCGGCTCTCCAGTGCAGTGTCTATAACCTTCCTCTTCACCTGATTAATCTAAAGCAGTGCCCCCCCTCTTACTAATTTCAGGGCACGTCTTCAGTCACACCATCATGACTTATATGAATCATATGATACCACACAGGAGGCCCACAAAAAAGTTCGTTGTGAGATCTGGACTAATTCTAATTCCCCATTCTTTCCTGACACCAGTCTGTGCAGCTAAAGGTGCCTGCTACCTTCCTGGAGAAGATCGTCCAAGTCCCAGGTTAACTAGTGGTGGAAATGCCATATTTCCATAAATCAGCCTCATCAGGGCCTCAATAGGCTCAGAGGTGGGTGGGTTGCTCAGCCCCAATCCCAGGTACTGAGAAACCTCCATGGGTAGGTATGGGAAAGGATTAGATAAACTCCTTTGTAGTGATTGGAATCAGGTGGATCTCATTGACTATGAGATACCTGATTGGGGTAGTTAACCTGGGTCAATCAGGGAGCCCTGGCTGACAGATCAAAACAGGAGAATCAGAGAGTGTCTTGATTCTAGGGACTGCTCTGAGCTGCTGGTCAGAGCCTATGTACTGTGCACATGTAAATAAAGGGTGACTTGGTGACAGGAGATCAGCCTCTTGTGCAGTGAGTTCATCCTCTATTTCACCTGCAGGAGATCCTGCTGAATCCACCCCTGTGAGTCAATGAGAGCTGCCGATCTTAATTTGTGTTTAGAATTCAATCATAGAATATAACTTTGTGAAGTTAATTATCATTAGTGATTTGATTACAGAACCCCCACTGGATTGTCAGAAATAAACACCATTTAAATACATTTTAATGGTTCTTGAAGACAAAAGGAGCCTGATTCACGAATCTGTTCCTTTATGTATGCACATTATGAGATGGTTTATGTGTCTGTATAGTCCAAATATCACAAACAACAGAATGAAGAAATGAAATCGCCTAAGCTGCATTAAGAACAACAATTATTTGTTGGCTGCTTGGAATGAGACAATAAACTGGGTTTAATGAATAAAGCCTAAATTTGCTGTTCTCAAAAGATATATAATTCAATGCTTTGCGAGTCATAGGAATCAAACACAGTACATACTTCCTGCCTCACTCAGATCCTGAAAACACTCGTGTTCTAACAGATGACGTATTCAAACTGCAAATAAACAGAACATTAAAATGTGCCACTTCTCAATAGTGATGCTCCATCACAAGGGAGTGGTGAATAATGAAATATAATATTGCCATTCCCTCCATCTCCCTCCAGAACGAAACATTAACCAGGAACAGTAACAGACACACTTTCAATGTGGCATTCTCAAAGGGTGTAAAAGAGATGGATCCCAGGGAGTTACTAGCTCACATGATTGCTTCCTTTACAGGGAGCATTTGCAACTCAAAAATAGAGAAATCAAGAAACTGCATCACCACATCTGGGATTCCAGCAATCTCACCTAAAAATATACTTCAGAGAGACTCACACAGCCACTTCGAGATGTGATGCAGAGTAAAGGATTACAATGACTTGGGCAGACACCTCCTCTGGCCTCATATTCTTCTCCAATCTCCTGTCCTCTTCATCTTACTGCCCTTTCTACCACTTCTTGTCTTTCTCTCACTCTGCCTCCCATCTCCTACACTGCCCTCCCTCGCCCCACCTCCATCGTCGTACTCACCCACCTTTCCTCCCCATTTCCTTCCCTCCCACCCTCTCCCATCCTCCAAGTCCCCTGACTCTCCCCTTCCACCTCCCATCACCTCCTCCTGTCCTCTACTTCCTCTTCTTCCTTTTCTCCTTTCTCTGCTTCTTCCACAATCTCCCCACCCCTGCTCCCTCACTCTCCCTCCCTGCTGCCATCTATAACCTCCACCCCTTCCTCATCCTCTGCACCTTCTCTGCACCTTTTCCCATCTGCCTCCTCCTCTCACTTCTTCCTTCAAACTTTACTTATCCCTGTGCTCCTCCCTTCTTCACTGCTAATCTGCCGTTCTAAAACTGCCTGCCTCCCATTGCATTGGGGCCATCGGAGCATTGAGAACAAACTAAGTGGTCCTTTCTTTCTTAAAGGCAGTCTATCCTTTCTCACGCTTGAGCAATGTTGCTGGAATTTAAATTTGGCTAAAGTGAATAACACGCTTACAGAATTGATGTTGGTGTTAGTTTGTGCTAGAGGTTAGAAAGGGGAGAAATGTTATGGTACTGCATAAATTGTGGCAGCACGGTGGCTCAGTGGTTAACACTGCTGCCTCTCAGTGCCAAGAACTTGGATTAGATTCCAGACTCGGGCGACTATCTGTGTGGAGTTTGCACATTCCCCTCGTGTCTGCGTAGGTTTTCTCTGGGTACTCCGGTTTCCTCCCACAGTCCAAAGATGTGCAGGCTAGGGTGGATTGGCCATGCTAAATTTCCCGTAGTGTTCAGGGATATGTAGATTTGGTGGGTTAGCCATGGGAAATGCAGTGTTACAGGGATAGGGTAGGGGGGTGAGTCTGAGTGTGGTGCCCTTTGGATGGTCAGTGTGGACTTGATGGAGCGAATGGCCAGCTTCTACACTGAATCACAGAACCGTACAGTGTGGAAGCAGGCCATTCAGCTCATCGAGTCCACACTAACCCTCTCTGTTGTTGGGATTCTATGGTTCGACAGGATGTTGATCCTGGAGGGGCATGTGTAGGAATAAGAGATCCTCCGAAAGAAACAGTCACAGATCATTTCCCAGAGACTGGCATGGCCTGGAACCTGAAGGGCTTTAAATAGTTTGAGTGAGTGGTCAAGATCCGTAAATGCATTGTCACCTGACATCTCCAACTCAGTCGATCAAGGACCTTGCATGTGGTTCAAGACATCACACTGTCATCAGCGGTGTCTCGCAGCCAGGCCTAATGTCCCAAGACCTATCTTACCCTTGCACACCTTCCAGTGGTATCCACAGCTCGCTGCCTCCACATACCTCCAACTACTTGGTGGTGATACTAACATCATCCAAAGGCTATGAACACAACCATTGACAGTGTGCTCTCCCTCTGCAGTACAGGGTGACAGAATAGAGGAGTCAGAGGAGAACCAACAGGAGACAATAACACAGGCGTTGCTCGAATCCTACAGAGGGCATGACACTCACCATCAGGGGATAAACTGTGACTGTGCCTATGGCATCATCGGTGAAGTCAGAATAATGGTATGTCCCTGTTTGACGCTCATTCTCAATTTCCAATTCCCTTTCCTCCTGCAGTCGGGTGTAATGTGCACACTGCAGATGGTGTCAATGCAAAACTTTTTCTCCCTATCTCACACCACTTTCCCCACATTCACTGTCTCCTTCTGATTTCCTGCTTCCAGCCACTTAGTGATGACATGTACCATCTAGAAGGACAAGAGTGGTAGATATATAGGAACACCACCCCCTTTCAAGTTTCTCTCCAAACCACTCACCATCCCAGCTTTGAAACAAATTGCTATTCCTTCATTGTCACTGGGTTAAAATCCTGGAATTCCCTCCCCAAGGACATTGTGGGTCAACTTACAGCACATGGGGTGCAGCGGTTCTAGAAAGCAGCTCATCACCACCTTCTCAAGGGTAATTAAGGATGGGCAATAAATCCTGGCCAGCCAGCGATCTCCAAAGAATCTAGTTAGTAAAAATTGACAGCCGGCCTCGGAAGATAGCTCAGTGTTGATGAAGAGGCTCTGTCACATAGTCTGTCATTGCCATCAGCTCAGACAGTGGCACAGTACAATCCCAGGGGGACCTTGATGGGCCAGATTCAGCATGTGTTGCATGATCTGGGCATGAGAGCACTGCAACCAGACCACAAGACCCAAAACCCTGAAGATATAGGATCGGATGTAGGCCATTCAGCCCATCAAGTATGCTCCGCTGTTCAATGAGATCATGACTGATCTGATAATCCTCAGCTCCACTTTGCTGTCTTTCCCCCATAACCCTTGATTCTCCGTACTGATTAAAAATCTTTGTCTCAGCCTTGAATATACATATTGACCCACTCTCGACAGCCCTCTGTGGTAAAGAATTCCACAGACTCACTACCCACTGAAAGAAGAAATTCCTCCTAATTTCTGTCTTAAATGGGTGACTCTTCATCCTGAGATTATCCTCTTTGGTCCTAGACTCTCCCTAAAGGGGAAACCACCTTTCCACATCTCCCCTGTCAAGTCCCACAAAATCTTCAATGAGGTCTCCTCTCAATTTTCTAAACTCCAAAGAGCACAGGCCCAATTTACTCTACCTCTCCTCATAAGACAACACAGAAAAAAGAACAGTCCAGCACAGGTACAGGCCCTTTGGCCCATAAAATCTGTGCTAACAATTCTAAACAAATCCCATCTGCCTGCACATTATCCATAGCCCTCAACTCCCTGCCTGATCATGTGTCTGTCGAAATGCCTCTTAAACGTTGCTATCGAACCTGTTCCTCCAACCTCTTGCAGCTTGCGGGAAGAATTTAATGCCCCTTTTCAGGACAGGGGCTGTTCAGAAAGTTTGCTGCTTAATCAGACGACAAAGAATCTGGTATGAATGCATCGTCTGATTTCACACTGCAGCCGTGATTAACGCAGGTGTCCCGCTGACTGTCCTGCCCCCAGAATATTGACGAGGTGGGTTCCAGAGCACCCTGATTCCATTTACCAAGGTTCCCCATCTGCAGAAGGCTGGGAAATCGAGGCCCTGTGATTGACGGTATGACCACATGCTGATACACACCAGCAGAGGGCACTTGAGGTCTGTGTTAAGCAACTGTGTTCTCCCATCGCAGCGAGAAGCTGTGTGTATGGTTGGTGCTGACAAACTCATTCCGAACAGTACAGAGTGATGGGGCGGCAGGGGTGGGGGGGTTGTCAGTTTGGTTGGGGGAGTAGTATGGTGGGGAAGGTGCCTGCAGGAGTATCATCTTGTTTCTCCATTTCAGATGCAGGCTGCTTGGTTGTTCACTCCATGTTAGAGACGCAAGAAATTAAATGACAAGCATGTGTGTCCTGTTAGGGAGCATGCCAGTCCCTTGCTGACAGACTATGTGCTGTCTTGTTCTCATTGGGAGGCAGTGCAATGGAAACGCCGGACCCAGTAAAGCAGAAGCAGGCACGAGACAGGCTGCCTGGTACAACCATAACTCAGGGCAAGCTGCAGGAAACAGAAAGATTGATGGCTGGCAGCCACAGTGCGATTAATTTGTAGACAAACACACAAAAACAGATACGCAGACAGATACAACCACAGATAGACAGACAGACAGACAGACAGACACACACACACACACACACACACACACACAGGCACACACACACACACACACACACAGAGGCACACACAGGCACACACTCACTCAGACACACACACAGATACAAACACACACAGGCACACACTCACACAGACACACACAGACACACACACACACAGAGGCACACACACACAAAGAGACACACACAGACATATACACACAGAGACACACACACACACACACACAGACACACACACACACAGACACACACAGAGACACACACACACAGACACACACATACACACAGACACACACACACACTCATGATAGGAACTAGAAGGAGGAATGTACCATGTGGCCCCAAGAGCTCGCTGTGTTGTTCCATCAGGTCATGGTTGATCTCATTGGGACCTCCAATACCACACCCCTACCCCCACCACAACATTGTTTCCTCACTGCCATCCTGTAGCCCCCCCC
>NC_063345.1:4552655-4569711 GCF_021869965.1 Rhincodon typus
CCCCCCCCACAACATTGTTTCTGCACTCTGAACGTTATAATCAACAACTCCTTTTGGTTGCCATCCATTTTAATCCCCCCTCCCACTCCCTGGGTGACATGTCCATCCTGGGTCTCCTCCAGTATCACAATGACGCCACATGCAACCTAGAGGAAAAATACCTCACATTCCACCTTACAGCCTGATGGCCTCAACATAGAATTCACCAGTTTCAAAATCTCCCCACCCCCTGGCCTCATTCCATGTCCAATCCTCCCTCTCATCCCTGCCTCCTTGGCCTGACACAACCTATCCATCTTCTTTACCACCTATCTGCCCCATCCTTCCCACTGCCCAATCTCCACTGCCCCTACCTGCACCCACCTATCACCATCCTACCTACCTTCCCCCAGCCTCACCCTTATTTGTTTCCGATCTCCCTTCCCCTCCCCAGTCCTGATGAACAGTGTAAACCTGAAACGTCAACTTTCCTGCTCCTCTGATGCTTCCTGACCTGTTGTGTTCCTCCCACTCCACTCTGACTCTGACTTCAGCACCTGCAGTTCTTGCTATCTCCTATACCATCTCTCCAGCCATGCAGTTATGTGGATTAGCCTCCTATTTCTATACTCACTCACATTTGGCACCGAAAGTAATCCAGAGACTATTACCTTTTGGATCCTGTTCTTCAATCTACTTTCTAGATAAAAGCTGAAACACATATACCAACAGGTTCAAAAAACGTTTCTTCCTTGCTGTTATTAGTCTTCTAAATGGATCTCTGAAATTTCAAATCTAATATTAATTTTGTTTATTGTGCACCTTCTTTGCAACCCATAACTTCATATTCTTCGCTCTGTTCAATCACCCATTGATCTTTGTATGGTATGATCTGCCTGTACTGCAAGTAAAACAAAACTTTTCACTGTACCTAGGTACATTGACAATAATAAATCAAATCAAGTCAAAGGTTCCTTAAATTTTACTTGCAGGACCTCATCCCTTTTCCTACCTATGTCTTTGTTACCAACACATACCACGATGTCTAACAAAAACAGAAGTTGCTGGAAAAGCTCAGCAGGTCTGGCAGCATCAGTGAAGAAAAAAATCAGTGTTAATGTTTCAGGTCCGGTGACGGTTCCTCAGAACTGTACCACGATCTCTGTCTGTTCAAGCTCCTCCTTCATAATGCCCTGCAGCTGTTCAGTGCCATCCCTGACCTTGGTACCAGGGAAGCAGCATGCCATCCTGAGAATTCCACAGATTTACAAACCTCTGAGTGAAAGCATTTCTCTACATTTCAGCCCAGAATGGTTGACACCTTATTCTAACACAATGACCCCATATTCTGCACTCTCTAACCAGGCAAAACCAGCTCTCAGTGTTGATTAAATTTAGTTCTAATTGCACTTAAAGATCCCAGGCCACTTTTCCAAACTATTCCTCACACTTTATAGTGGAAAAGTCACTGCCAAGAAAGTAATGTCTTGCATTTATATAGACCGTGAATTGAAATCAGTGTCAAATGGCATTGCTTCAATCTCATCATGACACTCTTAATTCCAGACATTTATAAAATTCAAATTCCACCATCTGCCATGGCAAGATTTGGACCCAGGTTCCCTCAAACATTACCGGGTCTCTGGGTTGATAGTTCAGTGATGGTAACACCAAGCCATCACATACAGAAGCTGCACACTGAGCCAGACCAAGGCGTGGGCCACTTCGCTTGTTCTTCTCTCCATTCCCAAAACCCTCACTGGTCACTAATTGACCAGCAGAACTGTCCCCACTTCAATGACAAAATGCCAATCAGTTCCTGCGTTCCTTGGAGGGCTTGCAATCAGGAAGTGAGCCTGCCGACAGAATCCCACCTCCTCCTCCAGCTGACAGATGGCACACCATTCATATTACTTCTGGGGGGTGGGGGATCTTTAAACTGAGACTCTCTGCCTTCTCAGGTGAACTGAGTAGCCCCATTGCACCACATTGAAGAACAGCAGGGGAGTTATCCTTGCTGTTCTGGCCAATATATATTCCAACACCAGGTCCAAAGAGCAAGTCATTATTGCATTACTGTTTGCAAAATTCTGCTGTGCACAAGTCAATTCCAATATTTCCAACATTTTAAGAGTGACGACAAGTCAAAAACAACAGGTAATGACCTGTGAAATATTGAGCTCTCCAGCAATCACAAACACCTCTATATAAACTACAAGTCTCCCATTCTTTTCTTCAGATCATTGGACCTTCTCGGATGGTCTCCCGGCAGGACCTCTCCAAATCCAGGATGGTTTAGAAAGTTATGGGAGACCATGTGCCATCACTAACTCCCCAGCTCCTCTCTCTGCAGCCTCAGTTCCAGCTCTGGGTGAGACAAGGTTGTGATTTTGGTACATTTCGAACCCTGTGCTGGATCTACAGTAAACCCTTTATCATGGGCACTGCTTTATACCAGCTGGAAACTGTGCAGGCAAAAAAAATGGACTGCTTCAGTTGGCAGCAGAAATGCATTTTTATTGCACCCTTGAGCTTCAAACTGGAATGAAAAACAAGGAACTGAACAACACTGACTTCAATGATCAGTGGCTAATGTTTTTCTGTTTATGTTACTAATAAATCTCTGTCTCACTTGTCCATTATACTTCATTTGCCAATGCAGCTGCTAAGGATCACTCTAGCAGTGCTACCTCAAATTAAATAGGCTAGGGTCCAACATTTCTCACCAACATATACTGCTCCACTCTCACTGGACTCTGTATTAAACTCATAGCATACAAAATGGGTGCAATATTTTGCAATTTTGCATCACTTGGTTCAGCTGCATATTTGTGGCTTTTACATGGCATTGGTGGGTAGGACTCTGACCTCAGAGTTGGGTTTAAGTCTTACTTCAGGACATGAGCACCAGGTTCACAGCTGGTACTCCATGACTAATGGAGTTGATGCTCTGTTGGAGATGCTGTCTTTTAGACAAGATGCTAACCCTGGTTAGACCCCCTTTTGGAATACTCTGCGTAGATCTGGACACCACACCTTAGGAAGGATATATTGGCCTTTAAGGGAGTATAATGTAGGTTTACAAGAATGATACCTGGGTTTCAGCAGTTAGGTTATGAGGAGACAATATACAAATTAAGCCTGTTTTCTCTAGAATTAAGAATGTTAAGGGGTGATCTGATCAGAGTCTTCATGATAGTAACAGAAAAAGGCAGGGCTAATAAAGATAAACTGTTTTCACTGGTTGGGGATTCTAGAACTAGGGGCATAGTCTGAGAATTAGGGCCAGACCATTCAGTAGAGATGTTAGGAAGCACTTCTACTCATGCAGGGTAGTAGATGTTTGGAACTGTCTTCCACAAATGGCAGTTGATGCTGGATCAGTTGTTAATTTTAAATCTGAGATAGATAACCTTTCATTAAGCAAAGGTATTAAGGGACATGGGCCAAAGGCAGGTATAGGAGTTAGACCATAGGCTAGTCATGAGTTTATTGTATGGTAGAACAGGCTAGAGGGGCTGAATGGCCTACTCTTGTTCCTATGTTCCAATGCTAAACTGAATGCTTTCTGGGGGGAATGGAGGAGTGCACTATATCCTGCAGTACTGTTTTAAAGGATAACAAAAGGCATTATCCCAGTATCCTGGTCATTTTTTATTACTCAATCAATATCCCTAAAGCAGCAGATGCTGGAAATCTGAAAGAGAAACAAAAATTGCTGGAGAAACTCAACAGGTTTCGCAGCATCTGCGGAGGGAGAAGCAGAGTTAACACTTCAGGTCCAGTGACTCTTTTTCAAAACAATTGCAAAGTTTTAGTGAGCATCCGCAGCAATTTCTGTTTTCATTTCAGATTTCCAGCATCCGCAGTTCATTTCTTTAATTTGTGCATTCAGAATCCCTGATAATTGAGGAACGTAATTCTCACCCTGCATTCTCAGTGAAGCATATTGCATGATTTCCAGTTGTATTATTGGAAATAATTGTTGTTGTAACTAAAAAAAAACTGTCTGCTTTAACCTGCAATTGGAGGACTGATTCCATTTGTGACAGACCTGCTGAATTTCATAAAGTTATTTGCTAATATCCAGTCCAATTTCCCTCATTTGCTGATTTATTTGTTTGGTCATTCTCTAACCATCTTGAGATTACATTTGCTGATCTCAAGAGAAACGTACAGGATCATTACTTCAACAAGCCATATGATAAAAGAAATGAACAAGTACCACAGGGATATCTCCAATACTTGTCAGTGATGTTACCGATGACTTAGACGTGATGTCCCTTGAAGACTCCATTTATTTTGGAACCCTCTCCTTCTCTCTCCAAAAAGGAGAAATGTATTCTACTCAGAGATAGAAATATAGATATATGTATGCACCCAGACATCTGTGTGAGACAGTGGGAGATGGAGAGAGAAAAGTGGAATACAACCACATACATGTCCCTTCATTATTTCTGTCAATTTGTTATGCATTCGTCAAAAGTCGACTGTCATTGGGATATAATGGTCATGGTAAATCAGGTCTTTGGCAAAATGTTCTGGATGGGGAACTTGGCAATAAAATGATGATGACACGAGAGATTTTCTACTGACTGTTTGTCAGGTATTGTGGAGCAATGTAGGCCTAAAAATTGTTTCAGCCTGAGGCCTAGTACCAAATGGCCTCAGGTTTACATCTCCAAGCCGAATAAGGAATTTGTCATTTCACTGATACTTTCATGGATTTTATTTTAATTGTTCAGCTTGCCTGTCACAGCCATCAACTTGCTCAGTGTGCCGCTGAGTGGGTCCTGTGTGTCCCTAGCCAATCGATAAGTGTACTAATGGCCATGGTGTAGCTGTCTGAATCTGTAAGCAGACTCCTTTTTTAGTGCACTCTCCTAGATTTGGCTCCCTGCTTCGGGGTAAGGCTGAAGGGAAAAGAATCATAGATTCCCCACAGTGTGGAAGCAGGCCATTCAGCCCACTGAGTCCACACTGACCCTCTGAAGAGCATCCCACCCAGACGCAGCCCCCTGTAACCCAGTACTTCCTGTGGCTAATCCATCTAGCCAACACATCTCTGGGCACTATGGGCAATTTAGCATGGCAAATCCACCTAACCTGCACATCTTTGGACTGTGGGAGAAAACTGGAGCACTCAGAGGAAACCCACGCAGACATGGGGACAAAGTACAAACTCCACACATACAAACACCCAAGGATGAAATTGAACGCTGTGAGGCAGCAGTGCTAACCACTAAGCCACCATCTTGACCCATATCTGTCCACCTCACATCTTACATTCCCTCCTAGCTTAGTATCATCAGCATACCTGTACAGATTACTCTCTGTCTCTTTGTCTAAGTCAGTATACTTAGAACAGCTGAGGCCCCGCACCTATCCTTGTGGAACTCCATAATCTGCTAATTGGAAGATACTCTTTCTCCTGTCTGTTAACCAGTCCTCTACACAAGCTAACATATTCTCCAATACTTCATGAATGCCTTTGTTGTACATTTACCTTCCATGTGGCGTTTAATTGAATGCCTGTTAGAAATCCAATTGTTTCACATCAAATCAGTCCCCTGCAAGTGTTTTGCTGATTATGTCATCAAAAAACTCGAATAAGTTTGTCAAACACAATTTCCTATGTATAAAACTTTGTCTGACCACAATTTTCCAAGTGCATTCTTAAGTCATTCAGAACAGTAGGTTCCAGAACTTTCCAAATTGACATCAGGTTAATTGCTCTGTCATTTTACTCCATTGCCTCCGTTCTTTCCTGAGTACAGGTATGACATTTGTTAATTTTCAGTCCACTTCCCCACTTCCGAGTGTAGTATAATGACCAAAGACGATGTAACTGATGATGTGCACGACAATACAGCTCTGACATTAAAAGTTACTTTTTTAAGATGTCATTCAGCGGATGTGAACAACCCTGGCTGGGCCAGCATTTATTGCCCATCCCGAATTGCCCTTGAGTTAATGATAGTGAACTAATTTACTATAAGCACAGAGGCAGCAACAATATTCGTAAACCTTTCAGCTAAGTTAGCTCCTGATGAAATCACACTCTGAACTTTTCCATTCACAACTACCTGCAAATTAGTCAACAGTTTCACCTGACTGTTGTCAGTCTCACAAACTTAAACCTGTGCATCCTGGAGTTGAATCAAATTTCAAGGTAATATTCTTAAACTTGAAAAAGTTTACCTGAATCTTTATGGTCATCATTAGAAATAATGGGGATTTGACTTTTCTTAAAATTTTGTTCCTCAAAGGAATAAGGAGATTAATATAAAACAAAGAACTGTAGATGGTGTTGGATTGAGCAAAAAATCCCCATCATCTAAAATACCAGACAAAACTCTGGACTTCTTAAAACTTCTAAAAGGTAAATTGAAGCTGGAATGTGTTCTGTAGGGAATACACAAACACAGCTCACAGAACTGACTCAGAGATAGTAAGAACTGCAGATGCTGGAGTCAGAGATAACTCAGTGTGGAGCTGGATGAACACAGCAGGCCAGGCAGCATCAGGGGAGCAGGAAAGCTGACATTTCGGGTCAGGACCCTTCTTCGGAAATGGGCTCTGACCCGAAACGTCAGCTTTCCTGCTCCTCTGATGCTGGCTGGGCTGCTGTGCTCCTCCAGCTCCACACTGTGTTATCACAGAACTGAGATGGCTGCCTGGAACCATTATTCAGCCTGCAATTCCAATTTACATTCCTTCCATAAGATAATAATCAACCAAAACTAACACTCTAGGCTGAAACTAACTTTTACACCTTGAGCTACCCAGCACAGACACTATGGGGCTTACATAAATACCGGACATTCAACTTCTATCAAAATAAATTCACACATACTCTTAACTATCAGGAAACCAACTGACTTCAGAAGGAGACACCAGAAACACAATGGATAACACAGATTTGAGACTGTATAACTGCCAGCCCTGATCTGACCTGAGGAAGAGCTTTTTCAACCACAAGCTCCTATAGAAACAGCTTCCCCAAAGGCTTCCAGCCCCAACAAACAGCTTCAGAACCAAGAACCACAGAGGCTGAACACAGAAGCTGAATTGGGAAACCAAACCTTTGGCATCATCGCAACAAAGGATATCCTTTGGAGCGGCACGGTGGCTCAGTGGTTCCTCACAGCACCAGGAACTTGGGTTCGATTCCACCCTCAGGTGACTGTCTGTGTGGAGTTTGCACATTCTCCCCGTGTCTGCGTGGATTTCCTCCGGGTGTCCTGGTTTCCTCCCACAGTCCAAAGATGTGCAGGTTAGGGGGATTGGCCATGCTAAATTGCCCCAACATGTCCAGGGACATGTAGATGAGATGGGTTATGGGGGGGTGGGCCTGGGTAGGATGCTCTGAGGATCAATGTGGACTTGTTGGGCTGAAGGGCCTGATCCACACTGTCGGGATTCTATGATCTATGATCCAAGAAGCAGGAAACCAACCAAGAGCTTCCAGACACAGGCCTGTTCTAAACCAAGGGCAAGAACATCAACAGACAGCTATACTTCAGAATCGCATTTTTCCCAGTGGTGATTTTAAACTCCCGAGACCCCAGAGTTTCGCACCTAGCTAACAGTGTTCAATCTAGCAAATAGTATATTTAATTGTATTACCGTCCTCTGTACAGTTGATTGTGTTAATGTCACACTATTTATCACATTTACCTTTATTTCTTGTATTATACTTACCCTTTTGTATTTTAAATAAACGCAGAGATTCTTTTTCTCTGAAACTCCTGTCTACTGCCTTTTTCATTTCACACTCCTAAATAAGTCTGGTGTCTAGAACCAGGAATCAGGGGTTGATTCGAACCACCTAAAAATCAGCAAATTACTGATTGCAAACCAGAACCTTACAATGGTGGACATGTAAAACAACCAAAAACAGAAATTGCTGGAAAAGGTCAGCAGGTCTGGCAGCATCTGTGGAGAGAGAAAACAGAGTTAATGTTTTGCGTCCAACAACACTTCTTCAGAACTGTGCTGACGAAGATCACTGGACCTGAAACAATAGCTTTATGTCTTCTCTCCATAGATGCTTCCAGGCTTGCTGAGTTTTTCCAGAACTTTCTGATTTTGGAATAAAGAGATGAACAGTCTACCTTTCATCACCAGCTGTTTACTGATCCAAAGAGTGATTCTTTCACTCTTTTCCGAGCCCACAATGTTTCCCGAATCCTCTGAGCAGTTCTGAGTTGAAGGTTTTCATCTGGGGTGTGGTTTTAGTTTTGCTTCTGCTTCTGCAATAGCTACCAACTGTTTTTCATCTCTCAGCTGTTGTTTTATCTCTGTCTGTGTCTTCTTAAAGCAGAAATGTTCACAATGGGGTAAACTCACCTGTCTTCAACAAATTATTTTCTCCAGAGCCTGGGTACCAAGTATTCATGGCTTGTGATTGGGCCAATTCACTGCCACCTCTCCTTCTTTCTATGTTGAGTCCATGGGGCCAATACGACTAGGCCTCAGGCCAAAGTAATTTCTAGGCCTGGATGGCTCCACAATACATGAGGAAGAATCAATAGAAAATCTCTCATGTCACCATCATTTCATTGTCAAACATAGAATATAGAACATAGAACACTACAGCACAGAACAGGCCCTTCGGCCCACGATGCTGTGCCGACCTATTATCCTACTAAAATCAATCTACCCTCCATACCCTACATTTTACTATTCTGTATGTGCCTATCCAAGGGTTGCTTAAAAGTCCCCAAAGTATCTGACTCCACTACCACTGCTGGCAGCGCATTCCACATACCCACCAATCTCTGTGTGAAGAACCTACCTCTGACATCTCCCCTATACCTTCCTCCAATCACCTTAAAATTATGCACCCTCATAATAGTCATTTCCACCCTGGGAAAAAGTCTCTAGCTATCCACTCTATCTATGTCTCATATCATCTTGTAAACCTCTATCAATGCACCTCTCATCCTTCTTCACTCCAATGAAAACAGTCCTAGCTCCCTCAACCTTTCCTCATAAGACCTGCCCTCCAGTCCAGCCAGCATCCTGGTAAATCTCCTCTGCAACCTCTCTAAAGCTTCCACATCTTTCCTATAATGAGGTGACCAGAACTGAACACATTATTCCAAGTGTGGTCTAACCAGAGTTTTACCTCATCTTATCCATTTTGCCAAAGATCTCATTTACCACAGTCATTATTTCCCATATTTGATGACTTCATAGGAAAATTGACAGAAATAATGAAAGGACATAGAACAAGAACAAAGAACAAAGAAAATTACAGCACAGGAACAGGCCCTTCATCCCTCCAAGCCTGCACTGATCCAGATCCTCTTTCTAAACCTGTCGCCTATTTTCCAAGGATCTGTATCCCTCTGCTCCCTGCCCATTCATGTATCTGTCTAGATACATCTTAAATGACGCTATCGTGCCCACCTCTACCACCTCCACTGGCAACGCATTCCAGGCACCCACCACCCTCTGCGTAAAGAACTTCCCACACATATCTCCCTTAAACCTTTCCCCTCTCACCTTGAAATCGTGACCCCTAGTAATTGAGTCCCCAACTCTGGGAAAAAGCTTCTTGCTATCCACCCTGTCTGTACCTCTCATGATTTTGTAAACCTCAATCAGGTCCCCCCTCAACCTCCGTCTTTCTAATGTAAATAATCCTAATCTACTCAACCTCTCTTCATAGCTAGCGCCCTCCATACCCAGAAACATCCTGGTGAACCGCCTCTGCACCCTCTCCAAAGCATCCACATCCTTTTGGTAATGTGGTGACCAGAACTATATGCAGTATTCCAAATGTGGTCGAACCAAAGTCCTATACAACTGTAACATGACCTGCCAATCTTGTACTCAATACCCCATCCGATGAATGAAAGCATGCCGTATGCCTTCTTGACCTTCTTGACCACTCTATCAACCTGCGTTGCCACCTTCAGGGTACAATAGACCCGAACACCCAGATCTCTCTGTGCATCAATTTTCCCCAGGGCTTTTCCATTTACCATATAGTTCGCTCTTGAATTGGATCTTCCCAAATGCATCACCTCACATTTGCCTGGATTGAACTCCATCTGCCATTTCTCCGCCCAACTCTCCAATCTATCTGTATTCTGCTGCATTCTCCGACAGTCCCCTTCACTATGTGCTACTCCAACAATCTTAGTGTCATCTGCAAACTTGCTAATCAGACCATCTATACCTTCCTCTAGATCATTTATGTATATCATAAACAACAGTGGTCCCAACACGGATCCCTGTGAAACACCATTGGTCACAGTTCTCCATTTTGAGAAACTCCCTTCCACTACAACTCTCTGTCTCCTGTTGCCCAGCCAGTTCTCTATCCATCTAGCTAGTATACCCTGGACCCCATGCAACTTCACTTTCTCCATCAGCCTACCATGGGGAACCTTATCAAACGCCTTACGAAGTCCATGTATATGACATCTACAGCCTTTCCCTCATCTATCAACTTTATCACTTCCTCAAAGAATTTGTGTGTGTGGTTAAATAATATTGTGGTCATATCTCCCTCCATCTCTAATTCCTCTTTAAATAATTCCAGTGATTAGCCTCAACAGCTCTCTGAGATAGAGGACTCCAGACATTCACTGTCCTCTAGAGATGAAACCTCTTTGAAGCTCATTTAGATGAGTGCCCCTTTACTCTGAACTATGTCCTCTAGTTTAAGATTCCCCTCCGCATGGAAATGTCATCTCAACAGTAAAGACATGGCAGAATCTTGCTATTTTCAATAAGATCAGCCCTAAGGGTGGCACGGTGGCTCAGTGGTTAGCACTGCTGCTTCATAGCACGAGAGACCCAGGTTTGATTCCACCCTTAGGTGTCTGTGTGGAGATTGCACATTCTCCCCTTATCTGTGTGGGTTTCCTCCGGGTGCTCCGGTTTTCTCCCACAGTCCAAAGATGTGGAGGGTCAAGTGGTTTGGCCATGTTATTGCTTGTAGTGTCCAGGGATGTGCAGGCTGGGTGGATTAGCCATGGGAAATGCAGGGTCACAGGGATTGGGTGTGATGCTTTTTGGATGGTTGGTGAGAACTTGAGGAGTCAAATGGCCTGCTTCCACACAGTAGGGATTCTGTCATTCTTCCAATCTTAAATGAACAAAGGCCTACCCTGACCAAGAGTAGAAAAGAAGTTTGTTGCCAGTACCCAGAGCCCAATACAGCAGGATAAGCACAAAGCATTGATTTGTAAAATCATGTCCATCTGTTGTTTTACTCCTGCTCTCTGTTTTTCATGTTTAATAGTGACAAGCCATGACTATCAGCAAATTCAGTATCAAGAAAATGTCAGTTTAAGTTGCATATTTAAATTTGATGCACTAAGCCAATGCACTAAGCTACGCGAGTCTCGTTATGAATCCAGGAATTTTCACTTTACTATTCCACAAAATAACATATCCTTATGCGGCTAATGTCTAACTCCAGTTAATCTTCACGTTGCAAAATCTCTCCTGGGGTACTTTCAGCTGTATCTATTTTCCAGTTTATAGTCTAAAAAAGAAACATGTGTGGCCCTTTACATAATGATGCTGCTACAACTAAAGATTACAGTCTTTGTGTATTTCAGTGGAAAGATATATAGGAGAGAGAGAGAGAGGAGATAGAGAAGGTGGAAGGTGGAGGAAGAGAGAACAGATGGCAGAAGAAGAGAAGTCTGCTAATTAGGGAGGAATTGAAATTGAAAATCAAAACCTCTTGCATTGCTTATGTCGAGATAGGGTTCAAAGACTATGTGCTCTGAGGTATGCTGGCCTCAATAATTATGTGATCAAACTCTGCTGGAAGGTGCAGCTCAGAACAGGGAGCTGTGCTGCCTCAACATCATAGTCATGTTGTCAATAAATATTAATTTGAGAAGGGTTGAAGGCTGCTCTCAGCTTGAATAAAGAATAGAAGAACCACACTGAAACAGGAATGAAAAACAGCAAGTGCTGGACAGTTGAAACAAACAAAGACAGGAAGTGCTGGAGAAGCTCAGCAGGTCTGGCAGCATTGGCAGAGATACAAACAGAGTTAACATTTCAAGTCCAGTGACCCTACTTCACATTAACTTTGCTCTGTCCTTCTTCACAGATACTGACAGACCTGGAGTTTCTCCAGCAATTTCTGTTCCTGTTTCAGATCTCCAACAGTGTCTGGGTTAACATTAAGCTATTTGGTTACAAACAGCATCACCCTTTCACCAACGGGAACCCGTGTTAAAATAGAATCCAAAATGCTTCTAACCTCCAGGCACACGCTATGATACGATGAGCATATCACTGGCATTTATCTTACAGGCACACTGTCTTTTAATGGCACGCTAACATTCTGAATATGAGACATAACACAACCTCCCCCATTCAATGGTGTCCCCTTGGACCATCCTGGTGAGGGATAGAGCTGCAGAGGGATTGGATATCCATGGTGAAGTGAAGGTGGCTAGGCAAGGAACTGGAAATTGCCAAAATCCCTAGGATATCAAGAGAGTTGCAACTGAAAATGGGCAGAGACTGGCCGAGGAGGGAAAAGAAAGTCAAATAGTAAGAATTACCTTCAGTGGGACAGGATCAGCCTGAAATGATGGCTCTGCCTTGTTTGTGGATTCTGGGAAAGTGTAGGATGGAAAGCTGTCGAAGGAAGATCTCCAGAGGATATGAGGTCAATGACAGTCCTGAAAGCAATTGTTTGGTTTTCACATGTAGGGTTCTGGTACAGAGGGAAACAGGAATAATACCTGAGGGTTGGAGCCCAGTTTCGGCAAGGTCGAGACCGGTGTGATGGATGATAACACTTCAATGGCACGTTTGATAAAAAGGAGTCAGCGTTTATCCCATGAGGGTGGAGTGCGTCAAGCTCAGATGGAGATGGGTAAGAGTGGATGTGGGGAATGGAGAGGTTAATGTGCCTGCTGCCAATTTGACTGTTCTCAATGAAGTGATCTAGGACAGGTAAAAGGTCAACAGCTCGAGGTGGAGGTGGAATATTGGATGTGGGCAAAAGAGTCCCTGAGAGGGAGAGGACTGGATGCAAAGGCAGAGAGGTAAATACGATAGAAGTGTTCAATATCATGTTGTGCCCCAAATTCACTGAGGTTCAGGTGTCAAGAGATCAACCTGAGGCCTTTGCTGAGTACAGCCCATTCAGAATCAGAGAACAGAAGACCAAAGGATATAACAGTGAGAGGTAATGTTACAGAAGGAATGGGGTCAAAATACACAGATGGTGAGAAATGATCTAAAGCAGTATTAATGTACAGCTGTTCTTTGACCTTGTATTACTTAGCACCTGAAAGGATGAGAAAAGCATATCTTTTCAAAGCGTTAGCTGGAATGACGAATGAAGTGGAACTGGGAACTGAGACAACTTTGGGAGAAAGTGAGTCAGTCCTGATGAAGAGCAAGTTTGGGAGTTTGCATGTGGCAGTGCATGTGGATCCCAGGACATGGTGTAAGCAGCTATCTGAGGGATATTGCATGTTTCAGAGCTCTTTCCTCATATGGCTTGATGCTACAAATGAGTTTGTATTTTTTACAGACTGGTCAAGCAGAAGGCAAAGCCAAGAAATGTCTTCAGACTTAGACTTCAAAGTAACATTAGTTATTATACATTCATACGAAATATTGTTGGACCAGGCTATGATTTATTATTTATTAGTAGGTATTAACTTATCTTCACGTGTTTATGTCCATGTTGTAGTCTGATGAGTTGTAAGTCCCAGAGTATTCAGTGTGCAGTCTGTTTCCAGAGTTGTCTACTTCTTCCCCCTCTGTACCTTTTATACTCAGTGATGCGCAGAACCATGACATCATCATAAGGTTGCTCCAGGGTCCTGAACCTCTTGTAAAACAAAAAGTACCTGTAATCCTGGGTGGATTTGGGAGGTGATGGCCTTGTGGTATTATTGCTGGACTGTTAATCCAGAGACCCAAATAATGTTCTGGGGACCCGATTTCGAATCCCACCATGGCAGATGGTGGAATTTGAATTCAATAAATATCTGAAATTAAGAATCGAATGATGACCGTGAATCTATTGCCAATTGTCAGGGAAAAACCTACTTGGTTCACTAATGCCCTTTGGGGAAGGAAACGCCATCCTTACTTGGTCTGGCCTACATGTGACTCCAGGCCCACAGCAATGTGGTTGACTCTAAACTGCCCATTGGGAAATTAGGGATGGACAATAAATGCTGGCCTAACCAGGGAGGCCTTCATCCCGTGAATGAATAAAGAAAAATTTGAAACACAAAGGATGGGAATTCAGTTGAAATCCAAGTTAGTGTCGGAGACATTTACTGAGGAAGAAGATGTAGCTGTGAAAGAAAGTTCTGGGAAACATTTGACCAAGCATCCAAGGGGAAATGGAAAGTAATGAAGGTGAACAAAATGAAAGAGAGAAACAGAAATCCTGTTGGAGACAGGAGCAGAGCTTTGTCAAGCATACTGTCACTCATTTTGGGAGACAAAATTGTTCTCAATTGAATGATAAGGAAATAATCATGCAGTTGGACAGACAAAGGAGTTGCTAACGATCAGGCTGGGAGGGTGAATAGCTGTTAATGGGGACTGTTAGTGACTAACAATAGGTCGCGTGTGTAATGGCAGGTTATGTGATAACAAGGTCTGGTGTGTGGATAGGGGGCTAGGACATGGGAGAGCTCAGACCCAAAAATTATTGAACTTGATATTGAGCCCAGAGGGCTGCAGGATCCCCAAGTGGAAAATGAGGTTTCAGAGATAGTAGGAACTGCAGGTGCTGGAGAATCTGAGATAACAAGGTGTAGAGCTGGATGAACACAGCAGGCCAAGCAGCATCAGAGGAGCAGGAAGGCTGACGTTTCGGGGCTAGACCCCCTCTCTCCGGAATCCTGTCACTGTTGTGGGAAGGAGAAGACGGCGCGAGGGCGGATGTGTGGGAGATGGGTTGGACCCAGTCGAAGGCCCTGTCAACACCAATGCTGGGGAATCCTCGGTTGAGGAAGAAAGTGGACATTTTTGAGGCTCCCTTGTCAAAGTTGACCTCATCTGAACATATGCGACGAAGACGGAGGAACTGAGAGAATGCGATGGAATCTTTACAGGAAGTGGGGTGTGAGGATGTATAGTCCAGGTAGCTGTGGGAGTCAGTGGGTTTGTAATGGATATTAGTGGCCAGTATATCCCCAGAAATGGAAACAGAAATGTCGAGGAAGGGAAGGGAGGAGGCAGAGATCGACCAGATGAAAGTGAGGGCAGGGTGGAAATGGGAAGTGAAATCGATGAATTTTTCCAATTCTAGACGAGAGAGGGAAGCAGCACCGATGATATCATCAACGTATTGGAGAAAGAGTTGTGGGTGGGGACCGGAATCGGACTGGAACAAGGAATATTCCACAACCTCATGAAGAGACAGGCATAACTAGGGCCCATGCGGGTACCCATGGCCACCCCTCTTACTGAAGAAAATGAGAAGAGTTGAAAGAGAAGTTGCTGAGGGTGAGGACAAGCTCGGCCAAGCAGAGGAGGGTGGTGGTGCGTGGGAATGGTTCAGGTCTTTGCTCCAGGAAGAAGCTGGTGGAGGACTGATGTATAAACAAATTGCATATCCATGGTAAGACGGTGGCAGCTAGAGCCTGCAAACTGGAAATTCAAAAACTGGTATAAAGTATCAGAGGAATCACAGATGTGCGTGGGCAGAATCTGGACAAGGGGAGAAAAGACTGAATCAAGGTAGGAAGAGATGAGTTCTGTGGGGCAGATGATGAATCATTCAGATGATGAATCTGCCTGGGCAGTCCTGTTTGTGGATTTTTGGAAGGTGGTAGAAGCAAGTTGTGCGGGGCTGAGGGGCTATTAGCTTGGAGGCAGTGGCGGGGGTGTGGGTGTGGGGGTTGCGGAGATCACCAGATGAAATAAGGTCAGTGACTGTGGTGGATACAATGGCCTGATGTCCCACGGTGGGGTCATGGTCCAGGGGAAGAGAGGAGGAGGTATCTGAGAGCTGGCGCTCAGCCTCTGCAAGGTAGAGGTCAGTACCCCAGATTACAACAGTATCAAATTATTGGCAGGCTCAATGACAAAGTCAGGGTTAGATCTAAGAGCACAGAGTGCAGTCAGTTCGGAAGGAGACAGGTTGGATTGGGTGAGGGGAGCAGAGAAATTGAGGTGACTAATATCACGTTGACAGTTCTCAACGAATGCACTGAGTCCAAATAAAAGGCCAGAGGGTGGGCTCCAGGTGGAGGGACAGTGTTGGAGCTGGATGAATGGATCTGTGCACCTGGAGTACACTCTAACTGGGACACACTTAACTTGGGACACACCCTTCCTAACCCAGGGGCACATTGTTCCTGGTTTAAACTCATCCTCAGGTACATGCTTCTTGAGATACGCTGATCCTCGGGTACACTCATCCAAGAGTATAGTGTCTCAGATTTACACTAACCCCAAGATTCACTCATCATGGGATATGATAATCTTGGGGTACACTTTTGAGAAGTTTGTAAAGTTCAAGCCAGTAATTTGCTTGAAAATTAACTTGTTTCTTGTTTCAAACCATTCATCATTAACATTGTAATCAGTAGTGCATAGCTAATTGAATCAGAGATAGTGGGAACTGCAGATGCTGGAGAATCCGAGACAACAAGGTGCAGGGCTGGATGAACACAGCAGGCCAAGCAGTATCATAGGAGCAGAGAGGCTGACGTTTCGGGCCAAGACCCTTCATCAGAAAAGGGGGAGGGGAAGGGGGTTCTGAAATAAATAGGGAGAGAGTGGGAGGCGGATAGAACTTCGGATCCAACGCATCATCCTCCGACACTTCCGCCATCTGCAATCCGACCCCACCACCAAAGACATCTTTCCCTCCCCACCCTTATCTGCTTTCCGGAGGGACCACTCTCTCCGTGACTCCCTTGTCTGCTCCACGCTCCCCTCCAGCCCAACCACGCCCGGCACTTTTCCCTGCAACCGCAGGAAGTGCTACACCTGCCCCCACAACACCTCCCTCACCCCCATCCCAGGCCCCAAGAAGACTTTCCACATCAAGCAGATGTTCACCTGCACATCTGCCAATGTGGTATACTGCATCCGCTGTACC
>NC_063345.1:4569811-4573322 GCF_021869965.1 Rhincodon typus
CCACCTATCCCCTCCTCCCACCTCAAGCTGCACCCCCATTTCCTACCGACTAACCTCATCCCGCCCCCTTGACCTGTCCGTCCTCCCTGGACTGACCTATCCCCTTCCTAACTCCCTACCTACACTCACCTTTACTGGCTCCATCCCCGCCTCTTCGACCTGTTTGTTTCCTCTCCACCTATCCTCTCCTCTATCCATCTTCTATCCGCCTCCCACTCTCTCCCTATTTATTTCAGAACACCCTTCCCCTCCCCCTTTTTTGATGAAGGGTCTAGGCCCGAAACGTCAGCCTCTCTGCTCCTATGATGTTGCTTGGCCTGCTGTGTTCATCCAGCCCTGCACCTTGTTGTCTCAGTGCATAGCTAATGACTGTTTTGAAATCTTTCATGAAAGTAAGTGATACAAGAATGATTCATCCAAGTCTAATCACTTGTTCCTGTTGGGAAAGTAATTTTCACATTGTGTCAAATATTGCACTTTGTTTTGTATTGTTTTTAATTTTCTGCTGAATACAACACTCTCAGGTGTTCAGTGACTCCCTGCTCTTTGATTTCTGGATATGAATGAAAACCTCCACACGTATCAGATTGCAACCTATTCTTTTTGCATGTTGCATCCCATAGCTTTGTTGTATAAACATTTAAAGCCTGTTCTATAGCAATCCATTGCTCCCACTCCCTCCGTCTCTAATTAAAACCCTATGTGTCAAAACCTCTAGGGGTTATTATGCTAAATGGTGTAGTGTTAATAAGAAATGCTTGCTTGAAAGTTTGGATTTTGCATAAAATTTTCAGGCCAATTGATGCTCAGCATGGTTTATATGTACCAGCAGATACTGAAACTAGTAACTGTAAGTTTATCTCTCATCGCAGGCATATGTTTCTGATGCCAACACCATGTGCGGTCTGTGCACCCACTTCCATTGGCATTGAGCAGCAAAATAGCTCAGCAACTGAAGACAAGGGCACACAACATCTTGGGCAGTCATGCTTCTGGTGGAGGAGGTCTACAGGTTAGAAATGTTGTTCTATACCCACAGCAAGTGGGAATCGACCTCAAACCCCTAACCTGGGATAGAGGGACCATCCCATGAAGAGAGATTGGGAAACTGGGCCTGTATTCTATAGAATTTCAAAGAATGAGAGGTGATCTCATTGAAACATGCAAATTATTAAAGGGATAGACAGGGTAGATGCAGAAAAGATGTGTTCTCTGTTTGAGGAGTCTAGAACCCTTGAGGGAAGAACAATTTAAAAATCAGGATGGTGTCACCTAACTCTGAGATCAGGAATTATTTAACTCAGTGTGGCTTTGGAATATTCTACCACAAAGGGCTGTGGAGCTCAGACTTTGAGTATGTTTAAGGTAGAGAGTGATAGATTTGTCATTACTGGTGGCATACA
This sequence comes from Rhincodon typus, assembly GCF_021869965.1. Taxonomy (NCBI): domain Eukaryota; kingdom Metazoa; phylum Chordata; class Chondrichthyes; order Orectolobiformes; family Rhincodontidae; genus Rhincodon; species Rhincodon typus. The sequence goes on from NC_063345.1 coordinate 4,571,215, forward strand.
TGGTTGTGGGGATGGGGTGAGGAAAAGGCTGTGAAGTATTTGATCTCCCAGAAGGTGGTGATCCTCTGGAATTCATTGCCACAGAAAGCAGTTGAAGCCATAACTTTGAATATTTTCAAGAATGAGTTAGATATAGTTCTGAGAATTAAATGAATCAAAGAGTATGGGGAGAAAGTGAGAACAGGGGACTGATTTGGATGATCAGCCGTGATCTTATTGAATGGTGAAGAGGGGTCAAGGCACTAAGTTTAACCCCCTTGAGTGCTGTGACTCTCAGGGATAGCCAGAAAGAAAAGTTTATCCCAAGTTTAAAACAAGAAAAATTATTTTCTTTCCATCCCAGTAGCAGGGTGCAATTACAACAGGACTCACTCACAAATAAAAACAAGCTCCACCATTATTTTATTGCTTGGATTGTCCATTCTCCATGTTGCTTTTCTCAAAGGTAAAAATGTTCATTTCTCCATAAATGCATGGGCAATACAAAAGAAGACAAACTCTGGCATTAACAATCCATGTTAGATTGTGTGTTTTTGCAGTTTTCAAATAAACTTCACAGCATTTAAGTAAGCCGAATCTCTGTTGTCAGGTTTTGTAACTCTCTGAAGCAGATGATTTCACACTGTCCAATTTTGTTTCTTTTGAGATGCTTTGAAACAGAAGCTTTCACCACTGTTCTATCTTTGCACCAAAACAAAATGTAGACTTACAGAATAACTAAACCAAAAGTAAAGTACTGTGGATTCTGGAGCTCGGAAATCAAAACAGAGTGTTGGAGAAACTCAACAGATCTGGAACAAAAAACATCACTGAACCCAAAATATTAACTCTATTCCTCTCTCTCCAGATGATGCCAGACTTGTTGAGTTTCTCCAGGAATTTCTGTTTGATTGGTTGATTTTTGCTTTCAATGTATTTTATGACTCTTGAATGCACTTACTAAAGAGCTCATAGTTTTGAAAGTGTGTTCTTCTTTGCAGAATATTTCATTTTTGCTTTTCTGTAAGAGCAGCCTGTACTGTTTAGTAGGTTTTGTTTTCTCCAGAGTCTGTTTGGTCCTTGTAGAGCTGGCAAATAAATTTTCAAGATCTGGATCCATCATTTACCAACATTTATCATTCCCTTTGTTATTTGCTCTAGGCACTCTCACAATCTGTTCCTCTTTCTCCTCCTCCTCCTCCCTCTGTAAACAACATAAAACCATTATTTTCTAGTTGCCTTTAGTTCTGAAAGATAGCCATACCTGGAGTCACAGTCAAAGAGTCATAGAGATGTACAGCATGGGAACAGATCCTTCGGATCCACTCATCCATGCTGACCAGATATCCATAATTAATCTGGTCCCATTTGCCAGCATTTGGCCCATATCCTTCTAAACTCTTCCTATTCATACACCCATCCAGATGCCTGTTAAATGTTGTAATTGTACCAGCCTCCACAACCTCCTCTGGCAGCTCAATCCAGATACATCACCGTCTGTGTAAAAAGTTGCCCCTTAGGCCCTTTAAAATCTTTCCTCTCTCACCTTAAACGTGTGCCCTCCAGTTTTGGCCTGCCCCACATTGGGGAAAAGACCTTGGCTATTCACCCTATCTATGTCCCTCATGATTTTATATAAACCCCTCAGCCTCCAACGCTCCAGGGAAAATATCCCCAGCCTGATTGGGGATTTGCTGACCTCTCAGCATCTTTTCTGCTGCAGTATAAATTGTTGTGACTGTTTGAAATGTGGAATTCTTACAAAGCATAAGATGAAAATCTTCAAGAACATGCTTTTCTGTTCAGCGACATTCGAGATCTGATCTAATGTTCTGGGGCAAGGGTTCAAATCCCACCGTGGTAAACATTTGAGTTCAATAAAAATCAGGTGTGAAAATGGTGACCATGTAACTGTTGATTGTTGTAAAATCCCATCTGGTAGGGAAGGAAATCTGCCCTCCCCTTACCTGGAACAAAAACAGAAGTTGCTGGAAAAGCTCGGCAGGTCTGGCAGCATCTGTGAAGGAAAAAACAGAGTTAATGTTTCGGGGTTAGTAGGAACTGCAGATGCTGGAGAATCCGAGACAACAAGGTGCAGGGCTGGATGAACACAGCAGGCCAAGCAGCAT
>NC_063345.1:4573722-4658557 GCF_021869965.1 Rhincodon typus
ATGCTGCTTGGCCTGCTGTGTTCATCCAGCCCTGCACCTTGTTGTCTTAATGTTTCGGGTCCTGTTACCCTTCCTCAGAACTGCTCTTAACTGGTCTGGCGTACATGTGACTCCAGACCCAGGGCAATGTGGATGGCCTTAACCATCCTCAGGGCAATTAAGGACGGGCAATAAATTCTGCAATGCACAAATCTCAGAAACAAATTTTTAAAAAGTTAACATTTTCACATGTGGATTTGAAACTAAACTGTTTAAACTACTACCCAAGCTATCAGCTTTGGGGTGGCATGGTGGCTCAGTGGTTAGCACTGCTGCCTCACAACACGAGGGACTAGGTTTCAATTCCACCCTTTAGTGACTGTGTCGAGTTTGCATGCTTTCCCTTTGTCTGTGTGGGTTTCGTTTGGGTGCTCCAGTTTCCTCCCATCAATTAAAGATGTGCAGATTAGATGTGTTGGCCATGGTGCCCAGGGATGTGCAGGCTAGGTGGGTCAGCCATGGGAAATGCAGGGACAGGGTAGGGGAATGGAACTGGGTGAGATTGTCTACAGAGAGCTGGTGTGGTCCTGATGGGCTACAGGGAGTTCCAAAGACTTGCAATCCTTTATGGGAACAGAATAATTCTCCTTATCTCTGACTTAAACAGCCTACTTAAGTGGAGATAAGAGTACGTGAAATTTCAAAATTAAAGTGATTTTGAAAGTTAAAAAGGCCATTTAGCCAAAGAAGCTCACTCTATCTCCAGGCATCAACTCTTGCTACCATCCCAGTTGTTTCTTGCTGTGTCTCTTCAAATCCATCTCTTTGAGTAAAGTTACTCTGTTCATTTTTTGATTCATCGACATTTTAATTCTACTTGCTGTTGGGTCATTCCAGTTCTTGGGATTAAAACATTCTGCTTTCATTCCTTTAACTCACTGAGGCTGATTCTTCTTCACAAGATACTCGACTTGAAACATTAATTCTGCTTCTCGCTCCACAGATACAGGTCAGACCTGCTGAGTTTGTTCAGCCCTTTCTGTTCTTATTTCAGGTTTCCAGTCTATTTTTCTGTCAAGCGGACTATTGTGGGAATAACTTTGACAGGTGCAAAAGGATTCTCTCCACACCTGAGGCTCACTGCTTGTTGTTGCGTATAAGACCAAGTGATGAGTAAAAGAAACAGGAAAGATCTTGCCCCAATGTGCTTCACAGCCAATGGGTTGACATCAACGACTGAGCGTATGGAGCTCTTTGGGGTCACACAGTTCCAAAGATTCTCAAGCCTCGAGATGTTAACTTCAATTCTAGATTCACTCAGTGAAGGTATCATTTTCTGAGCATTCAACACTCCTGAAGATCATTTACAAATCTGATAACGAGTGCTAAAAAAAAGCTTTGACCAAAATGGTCATTAAATGCCGCCAATTGTGACTACAGAGTTCATTGATGATCCATTCGAAGTCATCTTGCCATTGTGTTTGTAAGTCAGTGAAACTTTATAAAGTGAATTCAGGAAACAGAGGCACTTAGATTAATTAGCTTCCATTTTAGTATGGGAATAAAACATTTTTGAAATTTTACAATGGATTGTAAACCAGAATTTTTTTACTTAATGTTTTCTTTATCCATTTAACTGGTACTCGTATGGACAGACTTAATTGCAGATTGAACACCGAACCATATCACATTATATTAGAACTGACATCTACAAAAATTATTCCATGCAAATAGTTAATTACAGGTCTACTAAAGGAAATCTTTGCAAATATGGTAACTGGAAAGAGTTCTAAATTCTGGTTAAAAGGTAATAAAACAGCTTTTATATCTCAAGCTCCTGTAGCTCAATAGATGGGAAGGTAATTAAGCCTCTCAGGCCCAGCTCAGTATTAATTTGAAATTTGAGTACATTAGGCATTCCAATTCAAATAGTCTGACAAAACCATCTCTCTGGCCACAGAATAGACCTTACGAATGGCAGAGCAAACTTGAGGGGCTGAATGGCCTATTCACACTCCTAAGTCTGACAGAACAGATTGGAAAGCTCTAAACCGCAAATTAGCCCAAAATGCTACAACATAAATATTGGGGTGGAGGTAAATATTCATTTCGCCTCCAGCTGGTATCGTGCTCATGAGTAAAAAAAAATTGAATCTTTATAGCACCATTCACAAATTAGGAAGCCGCAGCACAATTTCCAATTACTGAGACAATGTTTGGTCATGGAAAACAGGCCAGGGAATTTGTGTTTGGACCATAATGATCAAATGAACAGATGATTAGTGTTAGGTGTTAGTTGATAGACAAATGTTGCGCTGGACACTTGAGAACCTCCCTGCTTCTCATCCAATTCAATAATTCACATAGGGCTGACCTGTACTTGATCTGATAGTTCATTCGAAATACAACACCTCAGACAGTGTAACAATCCCTCAGTACTGACCCTCTGACAGTGCGGCGCTCCCTTAGCACTGACCTTCCAACAGTGCCGGGCTCCCTCAGCACTGACCCTCTGACTGTGCGGCACCCCCTCAGCACTGACCCTCCAACAGTGTAGCACTCCCTCAGTGCTGACCCTCCAACAGTGCAGTGCTCCCTCAGTACTGACCCTCCAACAGTGCACTGCTCCCTCAGTGCTGACTCTCCAACAGTGCAGCGCTCCCTCAGTACTGACCATCTGACAGTGCGACACCCCCTCAGCACTGACCCTCTGACAGTGCGGCACTCCCTCAGCTTCTCAACTGAGGAAATAGCCTCAGAGACAGTGTAAGTGTAGACACTCACAGCCCAAGATATTCCACATTCAAAGTTCAGTGCTGTATTGGCTGAAAGCATAGGATAAAGGAATTTTTTTATGCACTTAAGCTCTGGAGTGGAGTAAGTAAAGACTTTGATGCTCAGTGACAGGAGTATGCCCCATAGAGTCACAACTCATAATTTGATGTTTCTATTCACTCACACAGAGTGGGCATCACTGGTAATACCAGTATTGCACCAGTGCCTATCCTTCACTGTCCTTCAGAAGGTGTCCTCCTGTGCGGAGTTTGCACATTCTCCCTGTGTCTGCGTAGGTTTCCTTCGGGTGCTCCGGTTTCCTCCCACAGTCCAAAGGTGTGCAGGCTAGGATGGATTGACCATGCAAAATTGCCCACAGTGTTCAGGGATATGTAGATTAGGTGGGTTATAGGGGTATGAGTCTGGGTGGGATGATCCAAGGGTCTGTGTGGACTTGTTGGGCCGAAGGGCCTGTTTCCACAGTGTAGAGGTTCTATGAATTAGAAGGTGTTTCTTGAACTGTTGCTAAAGGTATACCCACAACGCCATTAGGGAGGGAATTCCAGGATTATTACTGAGCGATGATAAGTGGTTTGGAGGTGAATTTGCTGGAGGTGGCATTCCAATGTATTTATTACCCTTGTCCTAGATGAGAGTAATAGTGGGCTAGGAATGTACTATTCAAGGATCTTTGGTGAATTTCTGTTGTGTATCTTGTAGGTGACACACACTACTGCTACTGCACTGGTGGAGAGAGTGGATTCTTGTGGCAATGGTGCCAATCAAGCAGGCTGCTTTGTCCTAGATAGTGTCAAGCTTCTTGAGCGTTGTTGGGGCTGTACTCATCCAGGCAAGTGGGGACTATTCCATCACACTCCTGACTTGTGCCTTGTATATGGTGGACATTCTCTGGGGAGTCAGTGGATGAGTTGTTTACTGTCTACTTCCTTGCATCTGACCTACTCTCATAGCTTCTGTATTTGTATAGTTAGTCCAGTTTAGCTTCTCATCAACAGAATCTTCCTGGCATGTTGCCTCCCAACAGAGAGAAAGTTAACTATTCAGTCTACAAATAAAATCGAATCATCCCCTGGATGGTGTCAAGCCTCTTGAGTGTTGTGCTAGTAAAGGATGAAATCAGTGCAGTGGTGAGAAAGGATAATGACTCAGAAAATGTAGAAGTAGAAGCAGAACACAATGCAGAAAACATTTGTGTGTATTGTCTGTAGGGCTCCAAACAGTAGAGATAATGCAGGGTTGACATTAAACTGGAAATTAAAGATCCATGAAACAAGAGTGATACATGGATGACTTTAATCCACATGTTGCCTGGGAAAACCTCATATGTAATAATGGTGTGTGAGATGAATTCCTGAAGTGTTACAATATTTTTTTTAGTGAGTACATTGAGGAACCAATTAAAGAACAGGCTATCCTAGATTCAGTATTGTACAATAAGGAGTGGGTGTTTAATAATCTTGTTCTATGATGTCCTTTAATAAGAACAGCCATAACACGATGGATTTCTTCACTGGGATAGAAGGTGAGTAATCCAATCCATGACTGGAGTCCTAATCTAAACAAAATCCTTACCAGCACAAATATACAACAGAAAAGAGGCTCGATGATGGTTAACAAAAAAAATTAAGCATAGTACTAGATCCAAGGAGGAGTTATGTAAAGCTTCCAGAATAAAGTGATAAGCTTGCGAACTTGGAGCTGTTTAGAATTCAGCAAAGGAGGACTTAAAAATTAATGAGAGTAAAGATAGAGTATAAGAATAAACTTGCATAGAATAAAAGTAGACAGTAAGTGCTCTATAAGCATATAAAAAAAAAATAAAACTAAAGACAAATGTCTGAAATGGGAGAATCAGTAACGGAGACCAAGGAAATGGTAGAGCAACTCAACAACTACTTCAATTCTGCCTTTACAGAAGAAGATACAAATAGTTTCCCAGAAACACTAGGGAAACAAAGCTGTATTGAAAAGATGGAATTTAGGCAATTTAGTATTATTAAAGAAAAGTGTTTGAGAAAATAATGGAGTTGAAAGGTGACAAAGCTGATAGTCTGCACCCTGGGGCACGAAAGGAGGTGGCCATGAGTGTTACAACTTTCCAACCCAAAGTAACAATTCATTTTCAAGAACGTTATTAAGAGAAAGGTTACTAGCGATGTGCCACAAGGGTCGATGCTGGGTCCACTGCTTTTCATCATTTATACACATGATTTGGATGTGAACATAGGAAGTATGGTTAGTAAGCTTGCTGCTGACACCAAAATTGGAGCTCTAGAGAACAACAGAGAAGGTTAATCAGAGTACAACAGGACTTTGTTCAAATGGTCCAATGTGTCGAGGAATGGCAGATGGAGTTCAATTTAGATAAATGTGAGGTGCTGCATTTTGGAAAGGCAAATCAGGGCAGGACTTATACACTTAATGATAAGGTCCTGGGGAGTGTTGCTGAATAAAAAGACCTTGCCAACCAGCTTCAAAGTTCGTTGGAAGTGGAGTTACAGGTAGTTAGGTTAATGAAGAAGGTGTTTGGTACGCTTGCCTTTATGGGTCAGTGCATTGAGTATAGGAGTTGTGAAGTCATGTTGCGACTGTAGAGGACATTGGTTAGGCCACTTTTAGAATACTGCATTTAATTCTGATCTTCCTGATAGAGAAGGATGTTGTGAAACTAGAAAGGGTTCAGAAAAAAATTACAAGGATGTTGCCAGGGTTGGAGGGTTTGAGCTATAGGGAGAGGTTGAATAGGCTGGGGCTGTTTTCCCTGGAGTGTCGGAGGCAACATTTAAGGTGAGAGAGTAAAGATATAAAAGGGACCTAAGGGGTAACCTTTTCACACAGAGGGTGGCGTGTGTATGGAATGAGCTGCCAGAGGAGGTGGTGGAGGCTGGTACATTTACAACATTTAAAAGGCATCTGGATGGGTATATGAATAGGAAGGGTTTAGAGGGATATGGGCCAAATGCTAGCAAATGGGACTAGATTAATTTAGGATATTTGGTCAACATGGGCGAGTTGGCCTGAAGGGTCTGTTTCTGTGCTGTGCATCTCTATGACTCTAAAATGGACTTTGATTATGTTGGGATTGTAGAGAAACTGTGAGTTTTCTTCTCACAGTAGGCAAGGTTGATGGAAGATGTAACAGCATTATAAATGTAAAGATGTTCAAAGTTATGAAGTGTAAATTGGGAAAAGCAGTATCCATTGCTGGTCATAGATTCATAGAGATGTAACAGCATAGAAAGATGCCCTTCAGTCCATTGGCCTGTGCTGGTTATCAGACTATCACCTACTCTATTTTCCAGCACTTGGCCCATAACCATCACACTCATTAAAAAAAACAGAGACAGAGGGGAAACGGGGAAAATATAAATCAGCCTAACATCCACTTGAGTCTATGAATTGGGAGAGGGCAACTATGTTACTTGAAATTCTTCAGCTGATCAGAGGCAACCAGCACTGATTTGTAGAAAGTAGGTTCTTCTTGACAAACCTGATTGAATTGCGTGAAGAGGTGACTACAGGAGTGAATAAAGGAACGTCGATGCACATTATTTATATATGCCAAAAGACAAGACATCCAGAATGAGTTTATTAGCTGAAGTTGAGGCTCATGTAATTGAAAGCAAATTATTGACTTGGTTAGGAACTTGGCTGAGCAAAAGGTGTTGTAATTATGGATAATAGGAAGTACTTGAATTGGCTGGCCATGACTTGTGGTGTCCTTCAGGGACTCAATTATTCTATTGTACCTATTGATGTGTTCAATGATGGAATAGAAAGAAAATCCAAATTCGCCAATGACACAATCGTAAATAGAAGCATGAAATTACAAGGAAATATCGATAGATTAATGAATGGATAAAGCTATAGCAAATGGATTTCAATGTGTGTACAATCCTTGGATATCGAAATAATTGAACAGGGGATTTTGAAAAAATATCTGGAAACAATAGAGATCCAAATTAAGGGCGGCCTTGTTACATTTATCAATTGGGGGAACGGAGGGATACAAATGGTTTTCAGCGAAATATTGTTAGCTTAATGAAGTGGGCAAAAAGTGGGCAATTAAAGTTGAATGTGGGAAAATGTGAAGTCGTTAATTTTGAAAGGGAAGACAAAAGCACAGAATATTATTTAAAATCATAGGATCCCTACAGTGTGGAAACAGGCCCTTTGGCCCAACAAGTCCACACTGACCCTCAGACCATCCCACCCAGACGCATCCCTCTATAACCCACCTAATCTACGCATCCTTGGACACTACGGGCAATTTAATGTGGCCAATCCACCTAGTCTGCACATCTTTGTACTGTGGGAGGAAACCAGAGCACCCAAAGGAAACCCACGCAGACACGGGGAGAATGTGCAAACTCCACACAGACAGTCGCACGAGGGTGGAATCAAACCCGGGTCCCTGGTGCTGTGAGGCAGCAGTGCTAACCACTGAGCCACTGTGCTACCCTTTTCTTTGGGTTTTAGATTCAATTTAAATGGAGAAAACCTGCAGAAAGCTGCAACACAAAGGGACTTGGGAGGAACTTGTGCACAAAACACAGAAAGCTAGCATACAGGGGCAGCAGGTAATCAGGAAGGTTAATGGAATGTTGGACCTTTCAAGGCAGTTGGAACATCAGAATACAGAAGTCTTACTGCAACTGTACAAGGTGCTAGTAGGACCACATCTGGAGTACTGTGAGAAGTTTTGGTCCCCCTATTTAAGGAAAGATATCATTTCATTGGAAACAGTTCAGAGAAGGTTCACAAGGACAATCCCTGGTGTAGAGGGATTGTCTTATGACCAAAGGTTAAACAGGTTGGGACTCTACTCACTGGAGTTTAGAAAAATGAGAAGTGATCTCTTTGAAACACATAGGAGTCTTAAAGGGCTTGACAGGGTAAATGCTGAGAGGATGTTTTCTCTCATGGGAGAGTCTAGAACCAGAGGGCATAATCTCAGAAAAAGGGGTAGTAATTTAAGACTGAAATGAGGAGGCATTTCTTCTTTCAGTGGTTGTGAGTCTTTGGAATTCCCTGCCATAGATTGCTGTCAGAGCAGAGGCCTTGTGCATATTTAAGGCTACGATAGATAGATTATTAATTAGTTGCGGAATCGGAGTAATAGGGAAAGTGGAGGTGAGGAACGTTAAATCTAATTGAATGGTGGAGCAGGCTCCATGGGCTGATGGGCTTACTCATGTTTCTATTTCTTATAGTCTTATGGTCTTAGAGCAATTTCTGATGAAGCAAAATATTCTGAGCTGTGATGTACTTCCCAAGAAGATGGCGGAACCAGAGCCAATGGCAACTTTCATGATGTGTTCTAGAAAAGGACAAATTCCAGGGCTTTGAGAAAGAGAAGGGATTAATTGGCTAGCTCCTTCAAAGACACACAGGGTAAGTGGTGATGACAGATCAATTCTCTCTAGTTAATGTTGCCAACACCACCAGGGGAAAATGAAAATAATTGTGCTACATTGTCCAATCAATTTTATTTGTCTCATAAATTTTCCATGGAATAGCTTAACCTACAGGTTGGTGTCTCAACTGATATTTAATGTTGTGGAAAATAAATATTCTTAAAGTATGACACAGGTGAATTTTGTCCGTACCAGTAACACCTGACATTGCAGCATTTTCACCGTGCTAGTTTTAAATTTTCCATTCAAGTGGACATAAAATGCTAAGGTTTTGAATTTTGAAGAAATTACAAATAACATGCAATAAGGAAGCAAATCTCAAAACAGAATTTGAACAATCGTTCTGTGGACTTCAGAGGAAAGAAAAAGTGAGAAATTGACTCAACTTGCTCCAAGTCTGTTTAAATTGCTTGCATGGAATGATCTCATTCCCTCAATCTTGAACTCACGTCATGACTCTTATAGCTGCGATCCATGTTTTCAATACTTTCCTTTGACTTGAACTCCTTCCGTTGATTATGCCTTGCGATCTCCATATTCAAGTAGAAGTTTTAAATGATCTGCACTCACATTTCCAAATTTCTTTCATCAAATATCTCCGGAATTAAAACAAAAATTCTCTCATGTTGCTGTCTGGACTTTATTGCCCATCCCTAGTTGCCCGTGAGAAGATGGTGGTGAGCTGCCTTCTTGAACCACTGCAGTCCATGTGCTGTAGGTAGAACCACAATACCATTAGGTAGGGAGCTCCAAGATTTTGACCCAATAACACTGAAGGAGCAGTTATATATTACTCTGTCAGGATGGTGAGTGGCTTGGAGGGGAACTTGCAGGTGATGGGGTCCCCTTGTATCTGCTGCCTTTGCCCTTTGAGATGGAAGAATTTGTGGACTTGGAAAGTGCTGTCTAAGGATCTTTGGTTAATTTCTGCAGTGTATCCTGTAGATGGCACACACTGTTGTTCCTGAGTGCAGTTGGTGGAGTGATTGAACAATGCTTTGGCATAGATGTTGCCAAGCTCCTTGAGCATTGTTGGAAATGCAGTCACTCATGCAAGTAGGGAATATTCCATTATCATCCTGACCCATGCTTGTAGATGATGGACAGGCTTTGGGGAGTCAGAAGGTGAAATACTTGCTGCAGTATTCCTAGCCTCTAACCTGTTTTTGTCACCAGTGTATTTAAATAGTGAGTCTAGTTCACTTTCTGCTTGTAACTTTCTGATGGTAACCCCAGAATGCTGACAGTGGGGGATCAGTGACGATAACATCATTGGATGTCAAGGGGCAGTGGTAAGATTGTCTCTTATTGGAGGTGATCATTGTCTGGCATTTGTGTGATGTGAATGTTACTTGCCACTTTTCAGACCAATGCTAGATATTGTCCAGGTCTTGTTGCATTTGAACATGGACTGCTTCAGTATCTGAGGAGTCAGGAATGGTGCAATTCTTGGCAAAAAACATCCCCACTTCTGACTATATGATGGAGGGAAGGTCATTGATGAAGCAGCTGAAGATGAGTGGGCGTAGGTCACTCCCCTGAGGAACTCCTGGAGAGCTATCTAACCAGCTTCAATCATGACAATGGGATTATTACACCACTGTACACCACTGGGTTCATCCTAACTTGGAGATAGTTCCCTTACATTTGCTTATGAGCACTTCCACTTTGGGACAACTTGGAGCCATAGATAAGGAAATCATGATGTGAGAGGATTCTCAGAGTTTTAATTCGGTTTATATCTAGAGGCAATAAATCCAGGTGCAAGAAATTAACATTGAATTTGAACAAAATCTTTGGATTTCTGCACCCCGTTTTAAGAAGGATCTAAACTTACTGGAAAGCATAGAGAGTGGAACAGTTGTATTTCTCTGGCACATTTCAGCACATCAATGATTGGCTTTATGACCAATTAATTACTTTTGAGGTACAGTCACTTTTACAATGATCAAATACAGCAAACAATTTGTGCACAGCAAGATCCCAAAAATGGAAATGTGGCAATGATGACTTTCAGTGATGCTGGTTAAAGAAAAACGTCAAAGACACAAATATATCAGGCATAGTCAGAATGGATACATTAAGGGTTGACCGTGTCGGACTGATATGAATTTTTTTGGAAAAGTTACAAGTTAAATGGTGGATCGTTGTGCATTTGATGTAGTTTTTCAGGCTTTTGACAAGTTTTTTTCAAGGCAGACTGGTCAGAAAGTAAAAGTTGATGGGATCCATAAGAAAGTGGAAAGTTAAATTTCAAATTAATTCTGAAGTCGGGAAGAAAACAGTTTTTGTAACTGAAGATTCTACAAATACATTAAGGACAAAAAAGTAATGAGGAAGAGAATAGGGTCTCTTAAAGATCAGCAAGACCGCCCACATGTGGAACCGCAGGAAATAATAAACAAGTATTTTGCATCAGTGTTTAGTGTGGAGAGGGATATGGAAGCGAGACAACTTGAATGAATAAATAGCAATACCTTGAAAAGTGTCCATATTACAGAGGAGAAGGTGCTGGACATCTTAAAATGCATAGTTGGGACATTAGCAGATATCTTCACATCCTCTTTGGCCACAAGCGAGGTTCCAGAAGACTGGAGATTAGCCAATGTTGTTCCCTTGTTTAAGAAAGGAAGCAGGGGTAATCAAGGTGAGTCTGACATCTGTGGCAGGGAAGCTCTCAGAGAAGATACTGAGGGACAGGATATATGCATATTTGGAAGAAAATAGACTAGTTAGTGACAGGAAGCATGGTTTCGTATGGGGAAGGTCATGGCTCACCAAACTGATCAAGTTTTTTGAAGTGGTGACAAAGATAATTGATGAGGGAAAGGCTGTGGATGTAGTTTATATGGACCTTAGTAAGGTATTTGATAGATTGGTACAAAAACTAAAATCACATGGAATTTGGGTGGCCTGGCTAGATGGATAGAAAACTGGTTTGGTCATAGAAGACAGAGGGTAGTGGTGGAAGGGTGTTTTTCAGAATGGAGACCAGTAACTGGTGGTGTTCCACAGGGATCAGTCTTAGGTCCTTTGTTGTTTGTAGTATATATAAATGATCTGGAGGAAAATGTGGGTGGTCTGATTAGTAAGTTTACAGATAACACAAAGATTGGTGGAGTTGTTGATAGTGCCAATGATTGTGAAAGGATACAACAGGATATAGATAGATTAGCGAATTGGGTACAGAAGTGGCAGATGGAGTTTAATCCAGCCAAATGTGAGGTGATGCATTTTGGAGGATCAAATTTAGGTGTGAATTATATTGTAAATGGCAGAACCCTTAGGAACATTAACATACAGACGGATCTGGGCATGCAGGTCCACAGTTCCCTAAAAGGGGCAACACAGGTAGCCAATGTGATTAAGAAGGCATATGGCATGCTTGCCTTCATTGGCCGGGGCATGGAATACAAGAGTTGGCAAACCATGTTGCAGCTATATCAAAACACTTCTTAGGCCGCATTTGGACTATTGTGTACAGTTTTGGTCGCCACATTACCAGAAGGATGTGGGAGCTTTGGAGAGAGTGCAGAGAAGGTTCACCAGGATGTTGCCTGGTCTCCAGGGCATTGGCTATGAGGAAAGATTAAAAAGAGTAGGACTGTTTTCACTGGAAAGACGGCGGCTGAGAAGAGACATGATAGAGGACTACAAAATTATGAGAGGCATAGACAGGGTGGACAGTCAGAGGCTTTTTCCCAGGGTTGAAGTTTCAATTACAAGGGGGCACAGGTTCAAGGTGAGAGGGGGAAAGTATAAGCGAGATGTGTGAGGAAAGCTTTTCACACAAAATGTGGTAGGAGCCTGGAATGCACTGCCAGAAGAGGTGGTGAAAGCAGACACATTGGCCACATTTAGGGGGCATCTGGATGGTTACACGAATAGGGAGGGAATAGAGGGATACAGACCGAATAAGGGCAGAAGGTTTGTTTTTTAGATTAGTCAGGGCATGATGATCAGCACAGGCTTGGGGAGCCGAAGGGCCTGTTCCTGTGCTGTACTCCTCCTTTGTCCTTTTGCAGAAAGATGGAGAAATCCCCAGGACTTGGTCAGATATACCCTAGAACTTTGTGGGAAACTAGGTATGCCATTGCTGGGCCCCTTACTGAGATATTTGTATCACCGTTAGCCACAGGTGAGGTGCCGGAAGGCTAGAAGTTGGCTATTGCAGTGCCATTATTTAAAGAAGGTGGTGAGGAAAGGCCAGGGAACTATAGACTGGTGAGCCTGACATCTGTGGTGGGCAATTTGTTGGAGGTGATTCTGAGGGAGAGAATTCACATGTATTTGGAAAGGCAAGGACTGATTAGGGATAGTCAACATGGCTTTCTGTGTGGGAAATCATGTCTCACTAACTTGATTGAGTTGTTTTGAAGAAGTGATAAAGAGGATTGATGAAGGCAGAGCAATGGGCGTGATCTACATGGACTTCAGTAAGGTGTTTGACAAGGATCCGCATAGTGGACTGGTTAGCAAGGCTGGATCACATGAAATGAAAGGAGAATAAGCCATTTGGATATGTAACTGGTACGGAGGTAGGAGATAGAGGTGGTGATGGAGGGTTGCTTTTCATACTGGAGGCCTGTGACCAGCGGTGTGCCACAAGGATCAGTGCTGGGTCCACCGCTTTTTGTCATTTATATCAATGATCTGGATGTGAATATGGGAGGTATGGTTAGCAAGTTTGCAGCTGACACCAAAATTGTTGATGTAGTGGATAGTCAAGAAGGTTATTGCAGAGTACAACGGGACCTTGATCAGATGGGCTGATGGACCGAGGAGTGGCAAATGGAGTTTAACTTAGATAAATGTGAGGTGCTGCATTTTGGAAAGGCAGATGAGGGCAGGACTTATGCACTTAATGGTAAGGTCCTGGGCGTGTCGTCAAACGAAGAGAATATTGGAGTGCAGGTTCATAGTTCCTTGAAAGTGGAGTTGCAGGTGGACAGGGTAATGTAGAAAACATTCGGTATGCTTGCTTTTAATGGTCAGTGCATTGAGTATAGGAGTTGCGAAGTCATGTTGCGGCTGTAGAGGACATTTGTTAGGCGATTTTTGGAATATTGCATTCAGTTCTGGTCTGCTAGCTCTAAGAAAAATGTTTTGAAACTTGAAAGGTTTCAGAAAAGATTTACAAGGATGTTGCTGGGATTGGAGGGTTTGAGCTATGGGGAGAGGCTGAAATGGCTGGGGTTGTTTCCCTTGGAGTGTCGGAGGCTGAGATGTGACCTTATAGAGGTTTATAAGATCATGAGGGACATGGATAGAGTGTACAACCAAGGTCTTTTCCCCAGAGTAGAGGAGTCCAAAACTAGAGGGCATAGGTTTAACGTGAGAGGGGAAAGATTTAAAAAGCTTGTAACTGGCAATGTTTTCACACAGAGTGTGGTGCGTGTATGGAAAGAGCTGTCAGAAGAGGTAGTGGAGGCTGGTACAATGACAACATTTAAAAGGCATCTGGTTGGGTACACGAATAGGAAGGACTTAGAAGGATATGGGGCAAATGCAGGCAAATGGAACTAGATTAATTTAGTATATGTGATCAACATGGACGAGTTTGGCCAAAGGGTCTGTTTCTATACTGTATAGCTGTATGACTCTATGATGCTAGGTCTGTGTTCAGTGCTGGCATGGGGGCTGGGGTGTGCTTCTGTATGTTCAGTATTAGGTCTGTAATTTTTTGTGAAATATGTCAGTGAGTTACATTTACATGTGGGTAGCATGATTCATCAGTTTGCACATGGTACAAGATTTAGTACGTGGTTGATGGCAAGAAAGAAAGCTGTCATCAGAAATATATCAGTGGATTGGTCAGATAGACAGAGAAGGGACAAATAGAGATTACTGCAGACAAAAGATGCTGGAAGACGTCAGCAGGTCAGACCTTCTGGGAATTTTTCAGCATTTTCTGATTTGATTTTGGACAGGCAAGGCTTGATTTCTTTTCTGGAATTGAGTGGCTTGAAAGGAGATTTATTGAAGATGCATAATGTCATGCTAGAAGGGGATAGAAAGGGCTTTGTTCCTTTCATAGGGAGTTCAATACCAGGAGCGTCAATCAAAAGGAGCTCAGGAATGATTTACAGGTTGGGTATCCTTTGAAAACATGTCTAAAAACCAATAAAACCTAAAATCCAAAGATTTCAGGCATTTGAGCATCACTGGCAAGGCCAGTGCTTATTGCCTGTCCCTAGTTGCCCTTGAGAATTTAGTGGTGAGCTGCCCTCTTGAACTGCTGCCATCCCTGTGTATTGTAGGTAGACCCACAATGTCCGTAGGGAGGAAATTCCAGGATTTTGAACCAACAACAGTGAAAGAATCACAATATATTTCCAAGTCAGGATGCTGAGTGGCTTGGAGGGGAACTTGCATGGGGTAGTCTTCCCATGTATCTGCTGCCCTTAAGGTGGTGGAGGTCATGCAATGAGAATTTGCTGTCGAATAGTCCTAGCTGAGTTGTTGCAGTATACCATGTGGATGGTACACACTGCTGTCACTGCACAGTAACATAATAACGAGAGTTTCCATTAAGTGGTAGAAAGAGCTAACTTAAGTTAAAGATATAAAAAAGTTTGAATTTAGAACCAATACTCATCAGAGAGTATATGGAAGCTTCTCCAGAAACTATTGGAACAGAATCTGTGCATGTTCTTATAAAGAATGAGATAGTTGCTGCTAAAAAGGAGATGTAGTCAGATCTGAGGAGAAGAAGTAGCATGGGAGTATAAAAAGCATAAACTTGATGCCCTGAATGACTGATTTCTTTACTGTCTTTCCTGCATGGCAACATTACACTTCAAAAATGCTCCATTGGCTGTAAAACATTTTGGATACTGGGTTTATTAAAAGCACTGTAGAAATGCCAACCTTCCTTTCATTTCATTTTCCACATTTTCATTCTGCCTGTTGTGGATTAACAAATGGAAGTGTATTCCGATTCTCACAGTGGCTTATTCATGTCTCTTGTTTAGTTCTTGTTTTGCAGTTTTAATAACAAAAAGAGTGAAAACTTTACCATGCCATTTCTAGTGCAACGACTGTCCAAAATTTTAATTGACAATTCTCTCAACAATTTACAGAGAAAAATAACTGAGGTGAGATCTGGCACTTGTAGCGTAATCTGTTCTAAAAGTGACCAGCAGTACCAATCCCATCAATTGGGGTGTAGTGACAGCATGGTGGCGATGTTACTGGGTTAGTAATTCAGATCCTTAGGCCAATGTCCTGGAGACAGGAGTTCAAATCTGCCTGTATCTGGTGATGAAAATCTTCCCTAAAAAAGGAAAAACTGGTCCAATAACACCTGTGTATGTAAAGAGTCGGCCCCTTAAGCATCCTATGCCATTTAATGCAATCACAGCTGACCTGCCCCCTGCTTTCCATCATCCATGCATAATTGTCAATCTATTTCCTCCTTTAACTGATTCAATTTCCCCACAGTCACCTGACAAAGATTCACAACATTTTGAGTGAAGTAATTCCTCCTCATCTTAATTTTAAACCTGCTATCTCTTATCACCTCTTACTCTGGAATGTCATATATGAGGAAACATCATTTCTATATCTACTTTATCAATCCTTTTCAGCATATTAAATACCATAATTAGATAACCACTGATGTAACCCAATTGTTGTAAAAAGCCATTGGATCACTGATGTTCTTTAGGGAAGGAACTCTGCCATCCTTACCCAGTCTGACCTGCAGTGATTACAGACCCACAGCAATGTGGTTGACTCTTAACAGTCCTCTGGGCAATTAGGGATGGGCAATAAATGCTGGCCAAGTTAGCAACATCCACAACCCATGAATGAATGAATAAATGTTAAAAGGATCCTAAATCCTGTGCAGCATAACTTAATTAAATATTACACCCCATTATCAAATTGATGATAACTCTGTGTCATGGTTTCTGCATTGAACCAGGTGATGTAACAGCATTAAAATGAATTGGAATACCTAAACAGTAAATTTTTATTGGGCATTATGTTTTATTCTTTGTCAGGACGTGTGTGTCAATGACAACAGTGACATTTATTAGCCATTCATAAAGCTGGTTGTTAATTTTCTTCTTGAACCTCTACAGGTAATTTGATGTGACTCCATGGTTTTCCAGGCCATTTCAGAGGGAAATTAGAAAGCACACAGATTTCTATAGGTCTGGAGTCACATGCACGCCAGATTCGGTAGGAATGTCAGATTTTCTTCCCTAAACAGCATTAGTGAATCAGTTATTAACCAGTTTAAACAATCACATCCTATCTTTACTGATCCTAACCTTAAAAAAAATAGCCTTTTGAGGATTGTAAAGTCGATACTCACTGTAAGGCAATTAATCTGGAAACCGTTCACCTGAAAGAAATGGAAGTTTTTGAATCTCAGTTCTCAGATTGTGCTCACTGTGCTACAGAAAAGATCACAGAATGAATTATTTTCCTTCCCCTGGATGAGATGGTTTGCTGTTCATTTTAAATAGAACCAATTTAAAGCTCAAAGATTAACTCACCTCCTTAATTTCCAACAGATGTATGCCTGCTAACTCACAATAAGGAGATATTAGTTACATTTATAAATTTCACTTGCATTCAAACTTGAGTTTCCCTGAAAAGCAGATCTTCACATTTTCATTTGAGTGAACCATAATGTAAAGAGAGACATTGCCAAGGCAATTGACTGATCATAACTAGAAAAATATAGGCTGTGCTCAACCAGCCAGCATTTGCAAAAAAGAAACACAAAACATCCAGTGTAAGATGCAAATCTGTGATAGGACAGCACCTGCTGAACAACCTTGAGACTGATAACTGCTGCGCTACCAACCAATCAGTCAAGCTCATAATGTAACTGTGAGAAATAACATGCATTCATATACAGGGTTCTGTTCTCTGTAAACAAATAACGTTTGTTTAAACCTTGAGCTTTTCTCGAATTATATAGAGCCTGGAGAATCCATAGTTTCCTGTTGCCTACCTTCAGAAAGTGGTGAGGAAACTAACAAGAGGGAAAAACTGTCCTGAACTCATCCTCATCAATCCCCCTGCCACAGATGCATCTCTCAATGACGGTATCATAAGGAGAAACAAATACACAAAGCTTGCAAAGAAGAAAGGCACATTCTCCTTTGTGTGAAGTAATGCTTTCTGCCAGCATAGTTAATTGGTCTTATGCTAACTTTTAGATTGTGCTCCCAAACCCGTGAGCTCCCTACCAAGGAAACAGTTTCTCTTTAATTACTCTCTGTTGAGGCCAGATTATATTTTACTCTTCTGTTTACAAAGGAATATAAGTTTAGGCAACGCAGACTGTTCCCGTAATTTATACCTTTCAACCCAATACAATGTGAAATAATCGCTGCTCTATCATTGAGTCCTCCAGACAACAGCAAAACTTATAGCTCTCCCTCTTCCATCAAACGTCCTTCTACAAGTGCAGATCTTGAATCTCACTCAAAAAAGAGGCATATTGCCAAAGCTTCTCACCTTGAACTCATCAGGACAAATGCAAAAATGCCAAATTTCAGGCATTCAAACTAATTTATATGACAGGAACAAATTATGGCAATTGATTAGCAATCTCACTCTGATTAACCAAATGCCATAAAGAGCTGCAAAAGATAATCGGGAAAGCTAACGGAATTCTGGCCTTTATATCTAGGGGACTGGAGTACAAGGATGCAGAAGTTATGCTACAGCTACCCAAAGCCCTGGTTAGACCCCACTTGGCGCACTGTGAGTAGATCTGGGCAGCACATCTTAGGAAGGATATCGAGCCTTGGAGGGAGTACAACATTGGTTTACATGAATGATGCCTGGACTTCAGGGGTCAAATTATGTCAACAGATCATACAAATGTTTTAGGTAAAATTTAGAATGTTAAGTGGTGACCTGATTGAAATCATCAAGATATTAACAAGAAAAGAAAGGGTGGACAGAGATAAATTATTTCCAGTGTTTGGAGTTTCGAGAACGAGGGGCTATAGTCTAAGAATGAGGGCCAGACCATTCAGGGGAGACGTTAGGAAACACAAAGTGTTGGTAGAGGTTTGGGAACTCTCCTCCACAAATGCCAGTGGATGCTGGATCATTTGCTAATTTTAAATCTAAGATAGATACATTTTTATGAAGCAAAGGAATCACAAGATATGGGCCAAAAGCAGGTATATAAAGTTAGGCCAAAGATCAGCTGTGATCTCATCCAATGGCGATTTGAAGGGCCAAATGCTTACTCCTGTTCCTAAGGCATTAGCTAACAGTACTCTGTCTTGCCTTGATCATTAGTGCAGATGTAAAGCCAGGTAGCTTGCCGTGGTTGTTAGCCGTCATCACTAAAGGGGGTATGTCACTCTTAAATCCCCACTATGGTTGAGCAGTGTACACACCGAAGGCACTGCATGGACTTTAAGGAAGTGACTACATCACAAAGTCTAAGTGAAGTAGTCCTCAAGGCGTACAGTTCTGGTCGCCGCATTATAGGAAGGATGTGGAAGCATTGGAAAGGGTGCAGAGGAGATTTACCAGGATGTTGCCTGGTATGGAGGGAAGGTCTTATGAGGAAAGGCTGAGGGTCTTGAGGCTGTTTTCGTTAGAGAGAAGAAGGTTAAGAGGTGACTTGATAGAGACATACAAGATGATCAGAGGATTAGATAGGGTGGACAGTGGGAGCCTTTTTCCTCGGATGGTGATGGCCAGCACGAGGGGACATAGCTTTAAATTGAGGAGTGATAGATATAGGACAGATGTCAGAGGTAGGTTCTTTACTCAGAGAGTAGTAAGGGTGTGGAATGCCCTGCCTGCAAAAATAGTAGACTCGCCAACTTTAAGGGCATTTAAATGGTCATTGGATAAACATATGGATGATAATGGAATAGTTTAGGTTAGATGGGCTTCAGATTGGTTTCACAGGTCGGCGCAACATCGAGGGCTGAAGGGCCTGTACTGCGCTGTAATGTTCTATGTTCTATGTTCGATGTTAAGGAGACATGCTTCAGGCAGGCTGTCCCAGCACAATGAGCCAGGGATGGACTCCAAGGGTCTTAGGTAAGGGGCAGCTAGGCTTAGGAGGGGTCTATACCTCTGCTCTCTGATGACTGGGTCACAGATAGCCTCAAGGGTCCAGAGCAGCTCATCCAGGGACTCAGGTACATAATTGAGGGGCTGTACAAATCTCAGCCAGGGGTCTGGTCACTCATCATCTGGAGCTGTCCAACTAAATCACGCAAGTGGCTGGTCCACGGTCAGCTCTGGGGGTCAGTTCACTGCAGGTCAGGCAAAGGTTATCGGAGCCATTGCTGCAGGATTCATTATGGAGATTGGTGTCAGCAAGCTACAGTAGCTACAATAGTGAATGGGGAAACTCAGTATCTAAGGGAGGGAGAAGATGGAGCTAGGAAGGGAACAGGTAGTGCGGTCTGAGGTGTCATCGACTGTCAGAACCCCCCTGGTTTCGATGGAGAGGGTCGGCGGTATCCAAGATCAGGCATGTTTACTCAGTATAGCCGGGCCTGGTGAGTTCAAAGCCTCTGGGGTGGAAAGGTGAGGCTACAATGAAGGGAAATTTATACTGGGAGGCTGAGCTTGAGACTCACCTTGTGAGGAGCAGTTACTGTCACCTTCTACCTGTGCTATATACAACAACTGCACAACCAAGATGAGAATAGCAACGGCCATTTAAATATGGCATCCATGCCAGTGAGCTGGGATATCCAGGCCATGGGAAGTGTTTCTGTCTACAGTAAGTGGGAGAATCAGGCTGGCATCAGACAAGAGCAGCAAGGCAGGTAGTTAATAAGTTGAGTTTGGAACAGTGTCAGGAACAGTCCTCCCTGAAACCCAATGTACGATTCGGCCCATTTATACCCATGGTGGTTTGATACAACTCAATAGTTTGCTTGGCCACAAAAACAGAAGTTGCTGGAAAAGCTCAGCAGGTCTGGCAGCATCTGTGAAGAAAAAAATCAGAGTTAACATTTCGGGTCTGGTGACCCTTCCTCAGAACAGATTGTACCTAGGAAAGTGTCGGTTTATATGCAGAAGATAGGGAGGATAGGGAGGGGTAGGGAGTAAACGATAGGATAAAGGATAGACCCCAAAAAGAGAGAAGAGCAGTTGGACAGACAAAGGAGTTGATAATGATCTGGCTGGGAGGGTAAATAGCTGTTAATGGAGACTGTTAGTGACTAACTATAGTAGTGTATAATGGCAGTCTATGTGATAACAAGGTCTGGTGCTTGGGGTAGGGGGCTGAGACATGGGAGAGATTAGGCCCTAAAATTATTGAACTTGATATTGAGTCCAGAGGGCTGCAGGGTCCCCAAATGGAAAATGATGTGTTCTTCTTCCAGCTTGCTGGGATACTGTAGCAAGCCTGAGACAGAGATGTTGGGCAGGGAACAGGGTGGTGTGTTGAAGTGGCAGGCAACTGGAAGCTCAGGGTCAGACAAGGGAGGGGAGGGGAGTACGTGTCTGGTGGTGGCATCTTGCTGGAGGTGGCAGAAATGGCATCTGGTGATCCTCTGGGTGTGAATACTGGTGGGTTGGTAGGTAAAGACAAGGGGAACCCTATCGCTGTTGCAGGAGTGAAGAGAGGGAGTGAGGGCAGAAATACGGGAGATGGGTCATACCCAGTTGAGGACTCTGTCAACAACGGAGCTGGGGAATCCTCGGTTGAGGAAGAAGGTGAACATTTCGAGGATCCCTTGTCAAAGTTGGCCTCATCTGAACATGTACGACAGAGACGGAGGAACTGAGAGAATAGGATGGAGTCTTTACAGGAAGTGGGGTGTGAGGATGTATAGTCCAGGTCTCAGTGGGTTTATAGTGGATATTAGTGGCCAGTCTATCCCCAGAAATGGAAGTGGAAATGTCGAGGAAGGGAAGGGAGGAGTCAGAGATAGACCAGGTGAAAGTGAGGGCTGGGTTGAAATTGGAAGTGAAATTGATGAAGTTTTCCAATTCCAGACGAGAGAGGGAAGCAGCATCAGTGATATCAGCGACATATTGGAGAAAGAGCTGTGGGTGGGGTCTGGAAATAGGACTGGAACAAGGAATGTTCCACATACCCCACGAAGAGACAGGCGTAACTGGGGCCCATGCAGGTACCCATGGCCACCCCTCTGACCTGAAGAAAATGAGAGGAGTTGAAAGAGAAGTTGTTGAGGGTGAGGACAAGCTTGGCCAAGTGAAGGAGGGTTGTGGTGGGTGGGGACGGTTCAGGTCTTTGCTCCAGGGAGAAGTGGTGAGCCCTAAGACCCTCCTGGTGATGGGAATGGACATCCATGGTAAAGAGGAGGTGGTTGGAGCCGGCAAACCAGAAATTCTGAAACTGGCATAAAGCGTCAGAGGAATCATAGATGTACGTGGGCAGGGATTGGACCAGGGGAGAAAAGACTGAGTCAAAGTAGGAAGAGATGAGTTCTTTGGGGCAGGAGCAGGCTGAGACAATGGGTCTGCTCAAACAGTTCTGTTTGTGGATTTTTGGCAGAAGGTAGAAGCGAGCTGTGTGGGGCTGGGGGGCTATCAACTTGGAGGCAGTAGCGGGGAGGTCACCAGATGAAATGGGATCAGTTACCATAGAAGATACAATGGCCTGATGTCCCACGGTGGGGTCATGGTCCAGGGGAAGAGAGGAGGATGTATCTGAGAGCTGGCGCTCAGCCTCTGCAAGGTAGAGGTCAGTATGCAAGACTACAACAGCATCACCCTTATCGGCAGGCTTGATGACAAAGTCAGGGTTCGATCTAAGAGCACAGAGTGCAGTCAGTTCGGAGGGAGATAGGTTGGATTGGGTGAGGGGTTCAGAGAAATTGAGGCAACCAATATCACGTTGAACGGATCGAGTGCAGGTAAAAGGCTGGAGGGAGGGGTCCAGGTGCAGGGAGAGTTTGCTGGGTGAAGGGGTCTGTGGGACGGGACGAGGACTCTAGTCCAAAGAAATGGGCATGGAGGCAAAGATGACAGAAGAAGAGTTCGACATAATATCATGCCTGAAACTCATTAAGGTGGGAACGCAGAGGAACAAAGCTGAGACCTTTGCTGAGTACAGAACATTCAGCATTGGAGAATGAATACATGACAGGAGGTTGGGTTGGGGAAGGGGAGGAGAGGAAGGTTCCAGAGGGCCATGGCACCTCTGAGTTGTTGCATCTTGTGGGCCTTGATGCTCGAAAGGAAATTAAAAGTTTCTTGTTAGCACGAGGAATGAGCTGGAGGATGAAGTGGAACTGCGGAGTGGTACAGCCCTGAGCCAGCGCGTTGCGATGCTGTTGGAGAGAAAGGTTGAGAGTGTGCATGTGGCGCTGCATGGCACTGAGTGTGGATCTCAGGATGCGGCGAGAGCAGCTGTCTGTGGAACGTTGAACATCACAGTGATATCTGTGATCCTGGGAGGATTCAAAACATGAGGGATGAAACTTCAGTTGGAATCCATGTGGGGTGAGTCTGAGCTGGAGGCAGTCACTGAGGAATGTGACATGGCTGTGGAAATGAGTTTCAGCAAATACTAGATCAAACACCAGGAGTGACAGTGAAATTGATGTCAACAGGCAAGGAGAAAGATTGGAACGGAAATCCCGTTGGAGAGAGGAGCAGAACTTCTTCAAGGTTGGCTTGCCTGGAAGAGTGTAACAGAGCCTGCGGTAGCCACATCTGTCTGTACAGCCACCCACAGACTCGCTCCGAGAGCGAAAGAGAGTCATCCTCATTTGTGAGGGGCTGTCGATGATTTGATCGGTAGAGTCCCGACCTTTAAGCTAGAAAACTCAGATTCAAGACCCACCTAATCTGCTATAATATTTCAGAGAAAATTGATCAAAAGTATCAAAAACTCAGAATGTCTGAGTTTGTAATTTTGGGTGACTGTTAAACTGACCATGCTCCTGCTATTCTTAATAATAATGCCACACTGTGAACATATCGCTTGTGGTTTAAAGCTTCAGCTTAATATCTCAAATGTTAAAGGTGCTGCATAAACATACAGCAAACGTCTATCTTTCATCCCATCCTGAAAACGTGGGAGTGTGCCCAGGACCAGGGGGAACTGTAAAAATTTACGTAGCCAATTAATTGAATTGAATGAAGTTTGGAAAAGCAAAGCAGCTGTGAGTAAATTTACATGGGAAGATTGTGAATTGGAACTGCAACTGATGAATAGGAAAACATGGCTCCTGCTTGAATGATTGCCTGGAATTAATGAGCTGGTTGTATCAGGACACAGATGTGAAATTGTAATTTTATCCCTTTAGCTTGAATTCAATATGTTATAAGACACATTGAAGCTCAACCCAAAGAATTTCTTCCTATTAATTCCTGGGATGTGGGTGTTGCTAGTTGGGTCAACATTTATTGTTCATCCTTGAGAAGGTGTTGGTGAGCTGCTTTCTCGAACCGCTGCAGTCCATGTGCTGTAGATAAACCCACGATTCTATTAAAGGAGTTCGACCCAGTGAATTGATTGGCTTAGTACTAAGTGCCAGGGCATGGGCTTCTCTAAATTGATGTTTAGGGCCTGGTGACCCTTCCTCAGAACTGAGGAAGGGTCACCGGACCTGAAACGTTAACTCTGATCTTTTTCTGCACAGATGTTGCCAGGCCTGCTGAGCTTTCCCAGCAGCTTCTGTTTCTGTTCCAGATTTACAGCATCCACAGTTCTTTCGGTTTTTCTCTGAATTGATGGCTAACGTCAACCAGAATCTCAGTGAATGGCCGAAGAGGTTCCAAGCGGTGAATAGACAACTCCTGCTCCCAGTTCTCAATGCTTATACAGAATACCAGGAACTCAGCCATTCTGGCAGCATCTGTGCACTGAGAAATCGAGTTAATGTTTCCAGTCCAATACGACTCTTTTTCAGAAATATTCTCTTTTTTTAACATTTGACCTGCTTCTGAAGCTCAGCAAGTATTTTCAGTTATCAAAGGGAGAATGCAGAGATAAGCTACAGGGTGTATCTTTCCCAAGGCATATGACACCTTTCTTAGAGATATGTGGTAAATTTGAAAAGAAGAACGTATAATAGGTCAAGACCTCATTTAGCTGACATTAAATAAATGACAATTGAAATATAAAAGTAGTTGTTTTTTTTAATGGAACTTTGATCGTTACTAAGTTATTCCAAAGTGTGAAAGATGGGTATGCTTAAAAAAGGACTCCAGTGGCTGAATGTGAGTGAACTTGTAAGATGGTAGGCAATGGGGAAAACACATGTATCACAGCTGAACAGACAATTCAACGCTGAATTCAACAGATCTAAGTGTTGTTTAGCATGAAACACTCTGTCAGTTTGTGGATGGAAGTGTATAGGTGTCTGCACATGTTCATGGATCGATGTGTGAGTGCGGGTATGAATGGGTGTGTGTGTGAAAGTGTGCGTGTGTGTGTGTGTATACATATGCATGCATGTGTGCATGTGTATGGGTCTGTGTGTGTGTGTGTCTGTGTGTGTGTGTCTGTGTCTGTGTGTCTGTGTGTGTGTGTATGAGTGTGTGTGTGTGTGACTGTGTATACATATGCATGCATGTGTGCATGTGTATGGGTCTGTTTGTGTCTGTGAGTGTGTGTGTGTGTGTGTCTGTGTGTGTGTGTGTCTGTGTCTGTGTGTAGATAAAATTCTAATTTCTGAATATTGGTTAGGTGTTAGCCACTTTTGCCATTTGTAAAGGTGTCTGTTTCAAAATAGATGGATTTCATCACTAAAATGTAAACCACTTTTATTCTGGATAGTATCAGAATTCACATGACACCAGGTCATAGTCCAACTGTTTTACTTAAAATCACAAGTGTTCAGGAGGAGGAGTAGCGTTCTAAAAGCTTGTGATTTTAAATAAACCTGTTGGACTATAGCCTGGTGTTGTGTGACTTCTGATTTTGTCCACCCTAGTCCAACACCGGCACCACCACATCATGGATTGTGGCACCAATAAGAAATCAATAATCATTTTGTTAATTGAATGAAAAACATTCATATGATTGTTGTGACTCACGGAATAGTGGGGCTTGATTAGCAGCACATTTGTCCTATTGTCAAAAACATAACTTTGGAGGGATCATTAAGTTGTTGAAAGGGATACTAATCAAGCGGGCTTCTTTGGCCTGGACGGTGTCAAGCTTCTTGAGTGTTGTTGGGGCTGCACCCATCCAGGGGCAAGTGGGGAGTATTCCATCAAACTCCTGATTGACCCTTGTAATTGGTGAACAGGCTTGGGCGAAAGAGTTTGGTCAGGAGGTGAGTTGCTTACCTCTGACCTTTTGTAGCCACAGTATTTATAGGAACAGCACAGTTCAGTTTTGATGGATGTTGATAATGGGAGATTAAGCAATGACAATGCCATGGAATGTAAAAGGGAGATGGTCAGATCATTTTAACCAAAATTTGCTTCAGTTTTCAGAGTAGAGGATACCTTAAACTTCCCAAAGATAACATAACCATGGAAGGAAAGAACTTGCAACAATCTTTATCATGAGGGACAAACTATTTGAAAATGTAATGGGATTAGAGGCAGACTGTTGCCACTTCCTGACTGCCTGCATTCAGAAGAAAGTGGCTGCAGAGAGAGTGAAGGTATTGGTCAAAATATTCCATAACACACTGGATTCCAGGAGAGTTTCCATAGGATTGGAAAACCACTAACATGACACGTCTATTCCAGTCGAGAGGGAGACAGAAATCAGGAACTATAGGTCAGCCAGCCTAACATCTGTCATTTGTGAAATGCTAGAGTATATCATTGATGGAAAAATAATGGGACATTTAGAAAAGCTTAACACAATCAAACAGAATGAATATGGTTTTATGAAAGGGAAATCTATTTCCTAGAATTCTTTCAATTTGTAACAAGCAGAACTGATAGAGGAAAACAGGTTGACATAATGTATTTGGAATTCCGAAAGTCACAGAAACATAGAAGATAGGAGCAGGAGGAGACCATTCGGCCCTTCGAGCCTGCTCTGCCATTCTTCACGATCATGGCTGATCAATAGCCTAATCCTGCTTTCTCCCCATAACTTTTGATCCTATTCACCTCAAGTGCTGTATCTAGCCACCTCTTGAATACATTCAATGTTTTGGCATCAACTACTTCCTGCGGTAATGAATTCCACAGGCTCACCACTCTTTGGGTGAAGAAATGTCTCCTCATCTCCGTCCTAATAGGTCTAATCCTCGTACTGTGACCCCTGGTTCTGGACACACCCACCATCGGGAAAACCCTCCCTGCATCTACCCTGTCCAGTCCTGTTAGAATTTTATAAGTCTCTATGAGATCCCCCCCTCATTCATCTGAACTCCAGCGAAAACAATCCCAACCTAGTCAATCTCTCCTCATACATCAGACCCGCCATCCCCGGAATCAGCCTGGTAAACCTTCACTGCACTCCCTCGAGAGCAAGAGCATCCTTCCTCAGAAAGGGAGACCAAAACTGCACACAGTATTCCAGGTGTGGTCTCACCAAGGCCCTGTATAACTGCAAGAACACATCCCTGCTCCTGTACTCGCAACCTCTTGCAATGAAGGCCAACATACTATTTACCTTCTTTACCGCCTGCTGTACCTGCATGCTTACCTTCAGGGACTGGTGCACAAGGACACCCAGGTCCTGCTGTACACCCCCCTCTCCCAATTTACAGCCATTCAGGTAGTAATCTGTCTTCTTGTTTTTGTTTCCAAAGTGAATAACCGAACATTTATCCAAATTATACTGCACCTGCTATTAATTTGCCCACTCACCCAACCTGTGGAGATCATGCTGAAGGATCTCTGCATCCTCGTCACAGTTCACCCTCCCACCCAATTTGGTATCATCTGCAAACTTGGAGATGTTACATTTTGTTACCTCATCCAAATCATTAATATATATTGTGAATAGCTGGGGTCCCAGCTCTGATCCCTGTGGCACCCCATTAGTTACTGCCTGCCAATTTGAAAAGGATCCATTAATTCCGAATCTTTGTTCCCTCTCTGCAAACCAGTTTCCTATCCATCTCAATACATTTCCCCCAATTCTACATACTTTAATCTTGCACAATAATCTCTTATGTGGTACTTTGTCACAAGCTTTCTGAAAGTCCAAATATACTACATTGATTGGCTCTCCCTTGTCAACTCTACTAATTATATCTTCATAGAATTCCAACAGATTTGTCAAGCATAATTTCCTGTTCATAAATCCTTGCTGACTCTGTCTGATCCTGCCACTGCTTTCTAAATGCTCCGCTACAAAGTCCTTGATAATGGATTTGAGAATTTCCCCCACTACCAATGTTAGGCCTACTGGTCTATAATTCCCTGTTTTCCCTCTACTTCCTGTTTTGAATATTGGAGTGGCATTAGCTACCCTCCAATCTTCAGGGATTGTTCCAGAGTCTATTGAATCTCTGGAAGATGACCACCAATGCACCCACTATTTCTCGAGCTACTTCCTTAAGTACTCTGGGATGTAGATTATCAGGCCCTGTGGATTTATTCACCTTCAATCCCATCAATTTTCCCGACACTATTTCTCTACTAATATTGATCTCCCTCAATTATTCCCTCTCACTACATCTTGCATTCTCCAATATTTCTGGTATCTGATTTGTGTCCTCTTTTGTGAAGACAGAATCAAAGTATGTATTCAGTTGCTCAGCCATTTCTTTGTCCCCGATTATACATTCACCCGTTTCTGTCTGTAGGGGACCAATCTGTTTCTCTTCACGTACCTATAGAAAAGTGCCAGTTTTCATGTATCCTGCAAGCTTACTTTCATACGGAATTTTCCCCTATTTAAGCAATCCCTTGGCCCTCATTTACTGAATTCAAAACTGCTTCCAATCCTCAGACATATTATTTTTCTTGGCCAATCTGTATGCTTCTTCCTTGGATAAGGTACTATCTCTAATTTCCTTTGTAAGCCATGGATTGGCCCTCATACCCATTTTGCTTTTTTGCCAGACAGGAATAAATAGCTGTTGCAGTACCCCCATGCATTCCTTGAATGTTTGCCATTGCCTATCCACTTTCATCCCTTTAAGTAACTCTCCCCAATCTATCAAGGCAAATTTACATCTCACAGCTTCAATGTTTCCTTCACTAACCCTAGTCTCCAAATCAGTTACCTCACTCTCGATCTTGAAAATGTTACCATCACTCATCCCCAAAGAGTCTCGCACAGCGAGATTGGCAATGATTCCCTTCTCCTTACACATTACCCAGTCTAAGATGGCCATCTCACAAACCATTCACAATCTCATCACCTTCCACCCAAAGCCTCCAATCTAATCGTTCCCCAACCCCTCACCGCCCGTTTCTATCTCCTTTCTAAAATCCACAAACCTGACTGCCCTGGTCGACCCATTGTCTCCGCCTGCTCCTGCCCCACTGAACTTATCTCCACTTATCTCGACTCCATTTTCTCCCCCCTGGTCCAGGAACTCCCCTCCTACGTCCATGACACCACCCATGCCCTCCACCTCCTCCAAAACTTCCGATCCCCTGGCCCCAACACCTCATCTTCACCACAGACATTCAATCAATGTACACTTTTATCCCTCATATAGATGGCCTAAAAGCCCTCCACTTCTTCCTCTCCCGCAGGCCCAACCAGTCTCCCACCACCGACACCCTCATCTGCTTAACTGAACTCGTCCTTTCCCTTAACAACTTCTCCTTTAACTCCTCCCACTTCCTACAGACTAATGGGGTGGCCATGGGTACCCGCATGGGCCCAAGCTATGCCTGCCTCTTCGTAGGATACGTGGAACAGTCCCTCTTCCACAGCTACACTGGCCCCATCCCCCACCTCTTCCTCCACTACATCGATGACTGTATCGCCACTGCCTCTTGCTCCCATGAGGAGCTTTGAACAGTTCATCAACTTTACTAACACCTTCCACCCCAACCTCAAGTTCACCTGGACCATCTCTGATACCTCTCTCTCCTTTCTGGACCTCACCGTCTCCATCTCTTTTGACCGCCTCAAAACTGATATCTATTTCAAGCCCACCGACTCCCCACAGCTACCTAGACGACACCTCATCTCACCCACCTTCCTGCAAGAATGCCATCCCCTACTCCCAATTCCTCCATCTCCACTGCATCTGCTGCCAAGATGGGGCATTCCACTCCCGAACATCCCAGATGTCCTCTTATTTTAAGTACCGCAACTTCCTCCCAAGGGTGATCGAAAATGCCCACAACCGCAACTCTTGTGTTTCCCGCAGCTCTGCTCTCACATCCCCTCCCCCCAACAAAAACAATTACAGAATCCCTCTTGCCCTTACATATCACCCCACTAACCTCCGCATCCAGCGTATCATTCTCCACCACTTCTGCCATCTACAATCCGACCCCACAACCAACGAGATATTTCCCTTACCACCCCTATCTGCCTTTCGTAGGGACTGCTTTCTCCATGACTTCCTCGTCCGCTCCACATTCCCCACTAGCCGCACTACCCATGGAACCTTTCCCTGCAACTGTAGGAAGTGCTACACTGCCCCTACACCTCCCCCCTCACCTCCATCCAAGGAACCAAAAAAGCCTTCAACATTAAACAGATGTTCACCTGCACATCTGCTAATGTGGTCTATTGCATCCGCTGTTCCCGATGTGGCCTCCTCTACATCAGGGAGATCAAGCGGAGGCTCGGAGACTGTTTTGTAGAGCACCTGCGCTTTGTTCGCGACAAACGACAACACCTTCCAGTCGTGAACCATTTCAACTCCCCCTCCCACTCTCTGGGTGACATGTCCATCCTGGGCCTCCTGCAGTGTCACAATGACGCCACCCGCAAACTTGAGGAGCAGCACCTCATATTCTGCCTTAGGAGCCTACAGTCCAATGGTCTAAACGTGGATTTTACCAGTTTCAAAATCTCCCCCCGGCCTCATCCCATGACGAACCCTGCCTCTCATCCCCACCTCCCTGACCTGACACAACCTGTCCATCTTTTCTCCCACCTATCTGCTCCTCCAACCTTACTGACCAATCCCCACCACTCCCTACCTGCACTCACCTCTCACCATCCTACCTACCTTCCCCAGCCCCATCCATCCTCTCTATTTATTTCTGAGCTCCCTTCCCCCTCCCCAATTCTGAAGAAGGGTCCTGACCCAAAATGTCAACTTTCCTGCTCCTCTGATGCTGCCTGGCCTGCTGTGTTCATCCAGCTCCACACTGTGTTATCTCTGACTCCAGCATCTGCAGTTCTTACTGTCTCTGCTCTCTAGTTGGCTCCTCCACATATTGGTCAAGAAAGTCATCCGATATGGAATTCCTCCT
Organism: Rhincodon typus; assembly: GCF_021869965.1. Classification (NCBI taxonomy): domain Eukaryota; kingdom Metazoa; phylum Chordata; class Chondrichthyes; order Orectolobiformes; family Rhincodontidae; genus Rhincodon; species Rhincodon typus. Next base: position 4,604,163 of record NC_063345.1, read on the forward strand.
CTATGGCATTGTGGCTAATTTGATTTGCCCAATTTATGTGCAGATTAAATCACCCATGATCATTGATATTACTTTATCACATCCATCTCTAATTTCCCGTTTAATGCTTTTCCAAACATCACCACTGCAGCTTGGGCATCTACATATGACACCAACAAATGTTTTTTTGGCTCTTGGTATTTCTCAACTCTACCCATACAGACTCCACATTGTCAGAGCTAATATTCTTTCTCACTATTGTGTTAATTTCCTCTTTAACCAGCAATGCTGCTCCACCACCTTTTCCTTTTTGCCTGTCCTTCCGAAATACTCAATACCCCGGGACATTCAGTTCCCATCCCTGGTCACCCTGCAGCCATGTCTCCGTAACCCCAATTATATCGTACCCATTTACATCTTTCTGTGTGCTTAGTTCATCTACTTTATTGCAAATGCTCCATACATTAAGGCACAAAAGCCTTTAAACTTGTCCTTTTAATAGTGTTTGTCTCACTCTTATTTTTCCCTGTTAGAATTTTGTCCTTGGTTTCTCTGCCTGTCACTTTTCTTATTTCCTTTTCTATCCTTTGTTTTTGTCCTTGCTCCCTCTTTCTCTGACTCCTTACAGAGGTTCCCATCTCCCTGACATATTAGTTTGAACCCTCCCTAACCCTGCAGCAAACACTCCCCCAGGACATCAGCCCCAGTCATTCAATAGCTGCTTCATAAAAGGTTATTTCTCAAGATAGGAACTCACAGTATCGGGGTAATGTATTGGCATGAATTAAGGATTGGTTAACACACAGAAGGCAGAGGATTTGGGTTAATGGGTCTTTTTTTCAGGTTTACATCTGTACAAGTGGATATACAAGTGGAGTGCCACAAGGATCAGTCCTAGGGTCTCAATTGTTTATGAATAATATGAATGCCTTGGAGGAGGGAGAAGAATGGAATATATCCACATCTGCTGACCATACAAAAACAGGTAGGTGGGCACGTTGTGTTGAAGTATAAGGAATGTGCAAGAGGATACGGATAAACCATGAGTGGGCAAAAATTTGGCAGCTTTTTTTAAAATTCAAATTCACAGAATGAGGGCAGTAGGCCAGGCCAACATTTATTACCCATCCCTAATTGTCCAGAGGGCAGTTGAAGGTCAACCACATTGCTGTGGGTCTGGAGTTATATGTAAGCCAGACTCGGTAAGGGCAGCAGTTTCTTTCCTGAAAGGGTATTAGTGAACCAGATGATGGGCTTTTCCAACAATGGAATGATGGTCCTCATGAGACTCTTAATTCCAGATTTTTATTGAATTCAAATTCTACTGTCTGCCAGGGTGAGATTTGAGCCCAGGTTCCCCAAACATAACCTGGATTAACAGCCCAGCGATAATACCACTGGGCTGGCACTGCCCCACGTGGAAGCTCATGTAGGAGAGTGGAGGTCATGCACTTTGATAGGAAGAATCAAAAGGTAGACTATTATTTAAATGGAGAGAAACTTCAAAAAGAAAGTACAATACAGAAGGATCTGGATATTTTTGAAGATGGAACAGAAAACATTAGCATGCAGGTGCAGCAAGTAATGAACAAGGCAGATGGAATTTTGGCCTTTACTGCCCGTGTGTTTGAGATTAAAAATAAGCAGGCCTTGTTATAACTGTACAGGATAAGAGTGACTCTGCAGCCGGAATATGTGTACAGTTTTGGTCTTTGGATCTAGGAAAGGATAACCTGGCATTGGAGGCAGTTCAAAAGAGGTTCACCAGGTAGATTCCTGGGATGGTAGGAACTTCAGATGCTGGAGAATCTGAGATAACAAGGTGTACAGCTGGATGAATACTGCAGGCCAAGCAGCATCAGAGGAGCAGGAAGGCTGACGTTTTGGGCCTAGACCCTTCTTCAGAAAGGTCTAGGCCCAAAACGTCAGCCTTCCTGCTCCTCTGATGCTGCTTGGCCTGCAGTATTCATCCAGCTGTACACCTTGTTATCTCAGATTCCTGGGATGAAGTGGTTAATTTTATCAGGCATAGCTAAACACGTTGCTGTCGAGTTTAGAAGAATGTAAGATGGATCTCATTAAAAGTTATAGGGTTATGAGGGGCCTTGACAGTGAGAAAATGTTTCCACCAGTAGTGGAGTCTCAAACCTGGGGATATAATTATAGAATAAGGGGACATTTATTTGAAACCTACCTGATAAATTATGTCAGAAGAACATTGCTTCAAGTCCCATTTCATTTTTGAGCAAGTTTTTGATGAAGGACCACTGGACTCGAAACATTAACTCTGCTTTCTCCCACAGATGTTGCCAGACCTATTGAGTTTCTCTTGCAATTTATGTTTTTGTTTCAAATCTTCAGCATCTGAAATACTTCATTTTATATTATCGCTGACACTCTATATTGGCACTGAAGGAGGTACCAGCTTCTCGGTGTGACATTAAATTGAGGTGCGATTTGCCATCTCAGGTGGATGTGAAAAAAATCATGTCACTTTTTGAAGAGCTGGGTGATTCTCCTGGTATCCTTGTTGATACCAATCTGTGAACTAACAGCACTGAAGATAGATGATTTTGTCACTATCACGTTGCTGTAACTCCATTACGGTGGTAAGTATATTTCAAAATGTCTCTTCATTGTCTGTAAAGCACAGGGGGGCATCCAGAGGTTACAAAATGACTTTATATAGTTGGAAAAATATTTTCCTTCTTGTCTTATGAATAGACTAAAAGGCGTCCAGGCACCTCACAGTAACGTAATCAGGCAAAATAGTTAATGCTGAGATATCCGGGATATACTCCAGAGTGAAGGAACACAAAGAGATTTCTGTGGACAGTTTTCATCCCATTTCTAAGGAAAGACAGGCTGGTATTGGAGGCAATCCAGCGAAGGTCACCCTGACTGCTCCCAGGTAAAGAGGGTTTGTCTTCCAAGGAGGGGTTGAGTAGATTAGGCCTGTATACCCATTGGAATATGGAAGAAGAAGAAAAGGTGACCTTACTGAAATATGCAAGATTCTTAAGTGAAAAGTAGACGTAGAGAGGTTGCTTCCCCTATTAAATATTTGCTTGAAGAAGTAAGAGTGAAGAAGAAAATATTAACCTGAGAGAGACAAAGAGGCTTAAGGAGGACAGTTCAGAATATTGGGGCCAGAGGCCAGAGGAGGTCCAACACAAATGGTGGGGTGATTAAAATCTGAAGAGGATGACAGAGAACTCACAGAGTTATAGGGCTTGAGATTGGGGGGTGTGAGGTCAAAAAAACATGTAACAACAGACCCTCTATACCAAATGAGCAGTTGGCGGTTAACAGCATGCTTGTCAAGGTATATGTTCTGGTCAACGCTCCCTCTAAGCTGCTCGGAAGTCCTGTGCTGATCAGTGTGCCAACATATTGAGATCCAATTCCAGAAGACACTGCCATGTATGGATCTTGGATGTACTCACAGCGGAGAGAGAAAAAATAATTAGACGGGATGTAGGACCCAAAGGAGATTTGTTTTATTCCTTTATGAGATGTAGACATTGCTGGCTGAGCCAGTATTTATTATCCATCTTTATTACCTATGGGGAAGTTGATAGCTTAGTGGTATTATCGTTTGACTGTTAATCCAGAGACCCAGGTAATGTCTGGGGACCTGGATTTGAAACCTACCATGGCAGATGGTGGAATTTGAATTAAATACAAAAAGAGAATCTGGAATTAAGAGTGATAATGTCAATTGTCTGGAAAACCCACCTGGTTCACTGATGTCCTTTAGGGAAGGAAATCTGCCATCCTTACCTGGTCTGGCCTACATGTGACTCCAGACCCACAGCAATGTGGTTGACTCTTAACTGCTCTCTGGGCAATTAGAGATGGGCAATAAATGCTGAATGAATGTGAATGAAGAGGAAAAAAAAAATGCTTGAGAAGGTGAAGATGAGCTGTCTTCTTGAATCGCTGCAGTCTGTAAGAGAAATGTTCTCTTCATTAGAACCTATAAAGGAAACTAAATCAGGTGTTTTGAGAGTTTACACAAGGGAAGCCCACTGTTTAATAAGTTGATGGTTTACTAATGAGGACCTGGCTAATCAATGTTTCACTTCATGAGCAGCTACTTTCTTCTCCACTCTAGAGTGAAGGAACACAAAGAGAAACCTGTGGACAGTTTTCATCCCATTTCTAAGGAAAGATGGACTTGTATTGGAGGCAAACCAGAGAATATTACCCTGGCTACTCCCAGGTACGGAGGGATTGTCTTCTTGTTTTCTTTATTCATTCATGGTATGAGGACATCGCTGGCCAGGCAGCATTTATTGCCCATTCCTAATTGTCCAGAGGGCAGGTAAGAGTCAACCACATTGCTGTGGGTCTGGAGTCACATGTAGGCCAGACCAGGTAAGGATGGCAGTTTCCTTCCCTAAAAGACATTGGTGAACCAGATGAACAATCGACAATGGATTCACGGTCATCATTAGACTCTTAATTCCAGATATTTATTGAATTCAAATTCCATCATCTGCCATGGCAGGATTTGCACCCAGGTCCCCAGAACGTTATCTGGGATCTAAGGAGGGGTTAAGTAGATTGGGCCTGTACCCATTGGAATATAGAAGAATGAGAGGTGACCCTATTGAAATGTACAGGATTCTTTAGCGAGAGAGTAGACATGAAGAACTTGTGGGAGAGTTTTGGACCAGACTGCATCATCTCAGAATAGAGGGACATATATTTAAAAATGAGATGAGGAGGAATTTCTTGTCTCAGAGGGTTGTGAATCTGTGGAATTCTTTGCTGCAGAGGTTATGTTGAGGCTGGGTCATTAAGTATAGTTAGGGCTGAGATATACTGAGTTTTAATTAGTAAGGGAATCGAGGGTTCTGGGGAAAGGCAGGGATGGGGAAATTGAGAATTATCAGATCAGCCACGATTTCATTAAATGATGGAACAGACTCGATGGGCTGAATCGCCTACTTCTGCTCCTACATCTTGTGGAGCCAGGAGGGATCATGAGTAGTGGTTGAGGCAGCACATGGGATTGAGGCAGTGTGAGTATGTGCTGGCACTGAGGTTCTTTCGACGAGGCTGCTGGCAAATCAGATAACATCCCTGACCCTGCTGCATGTGGTACGGTGGCCATCTTGTTGGCCATTTTGCCATTTCTGGTCTTGATTCTATTTGCAAAACCTTGCTAAAGTCGGAAAGCAGTCTGGCCTAGGGATGAGGAAACCATTATAGGCTCCAACTAACCTGAAGAGACAAGGATAGACAACCCTCCAATGCACAGATTAGAACACCAAAACACAAGTGTCATGGTAATGTAAACTATTGTAGCGGCAGCGGAGACACCAACAAATTGGTGCTTTACAAGGAAAACAATGGCAGAAGACTTTGAAGGCGCTCGGTCAGGGAGGCCAGTATGGAGCTTAAGGAATAAACAATTCCATCGCTAAAAAACAGCATTGTATTGGTATGCCAGTGAACAGAGATATCACATTCATATATACTGTCTTGCTAGTATGGAATCCCTCCTGTGTGGAAGCAGGTCATTCAGCCCATCGAGTCCATACTGACGCTCTGAAGACCATACTTCCCAGAGCCACCCTCCTACCCTGTCCCTGCAACCCTACATTTCTCATGGCTAACCCACCTTGTCTGCACATCCCTGAACACAATGGGCAATTGAGCATGGTCAATCCGCCTAGTCTGCACATCTTTGGACTGTGGGAGGAAACCCACACAGACATAGGGAGAATGTGCAAACTCCACATGGACAGATGCCCAAGGGTGGAATCAAACCCAAGTCCCTGGCGCTGTGAGATAACAGTGCTAACCACTGTGCTACCGTGCCACCTGTAGATGCTGTTGGACCTATTGCTGATGATGTCTTTGTGAGACAAATGGTAGAAGACACTACTACAGATTTTGAATCCATGCTAAAAGCATTTGAAGCATGTTTCAACCCAAAACTGAATCTTGAAATAGAGTGAGTGTGATTGAATCAGAGAACACAGAGACCAGGGAAATTCCTTTCCTTGACAGGATGGATGTGGAAGGGATAGTTACTCTTGTGGAAGAGTAAAACAACACTATTTAAAAATTCGGGGCCACCCTTTTAGCATGTGGGTGAGACAAAATGTTTTTCTCTCCAAGACTTAGGAACCATCTATTTCAGAAGGCGATGGAGGTGGGGCAGGTGAGAATTTTTAAGGTAGAGGTGGTTAGGTTCCTGTTAGACAGGGAGTCAAAGATAATCAGAGGTAGCTGGGAATGTGGAATACGACCAGATGAATTGTGATTTTGATGAGTTACAGAGCATGAATGAAGGTCCAAACTGCTTCTTGTAATTCATATGTTCATATTTTCGAGGATAATAGGAACTGGAGTGGGCCATTCAGGCCATCAAATTGCTCCATCATTCATTAGATCATGGTTGATCATCTACCTCAATGCCACCATTTTCATTTCCCTTGGTGTTAAAAGTATCCAGAAATCTACTGATCTCTGTTTTGAACATATTCAATGATCCAGCCTCCACAATGCTCTGGGGTACAGACTCCCAAATATTTGTCAACTTCTGAGTGAAGGAATTCTACCTTATCCCAGTCTTAATTGTCCTGCCCTACATCTTGGGACTAATCGCACTTGGTTTGAGACTCACCAGAAGTGAAGACACGCTATCTACAACCACTCTGTCACACCCTGTAGGAATTTTGCTAGTTTCACCAAAACCCACTTCTCATTTTTTTGAAACTGCTGAAATTACAGACTCAGTCTCCCCAATCTTTCCCACGAGGTGATTAGTCTGGTGAACTTCCACCGCACTCCCCCGCTGGCAAGTATATCCTTCCTTTATTAAGGAAACCAGAACTGTACACAATTCTTCAGGTCCCCTAGGTACTGCACAACTTTCAGATCTTTACCCCTGTGCTCAAATCCCGTTGTGAGGAAGGCCAGCATACCATTTATCTTACTTATTGATTGTTGCATGTACGGGGCAGCTTTTAGTGATTTAGAAACAAAGACAACTTGTCTTTTTCTTCCTTCCAAAAGGGATAACCACACACTTCTTCACACTATAGTCAACTGTTGTGTTCATAGCCGTTCCACGAGCCTCACAAATCTCCTCAGAACCCTCCAATTTAGAGACATCAGCAGATTTGCAAATACAGGGCACTACAGTTGGTCCTGGTATCTAAATCATTGCAATACTTCACTGGTAAAGGTTGGGGTGGGGGGGGAGGTGCGCACATGCTTATGGTCTGCTTATCTCAGGACTAAGAAGCCTTGTTCAAATCCCCACCTGCTTGAGAGGTGTATAATATCATCTCAGGCTGATTAGAAAATATCTATCTCACTACTGTCATCTGAGAATGGACTGTTTAGTCCGACTGAGATAACAAGGTGTAGAGCTGGATGAACACAGCAGGCCAAGCAGCATCAGAGGAGCAGGAAGGCTGACGTTTTGGGCCTAGACCTTTCTTCAGAAATGGGGGAGGGGAAGGGGGTTCTGAAATAAATAGGGGGAGGCGGATAGAAGCTGGATAGAGGAGAAGATAGGTGGAGAGGAGACAGACAGGTCAAAGAGGCGGGGATGGATCCAGTAAAGGTGAGTGTAGGTGGGGAGTTAGGGAGGGGATAGGTCAGTCCAGGGAGGATGGACAGGTCAAGGGGGTGGGATGAGGTTAGTAAGTAGGAGATGGGGGTGGGGCTTGAGGTGGGAGGAGGGGATAGGTGGGAGGAAGAACAGGTTAGGGAGGCGGGGACGAATTGGGCTGGTTTTGGGATGCGGTAGGGGGAGGGGAGATTTTGAAGCTTGTGAAGTCCACATTGATACCATTGGGCTGCAGGGTTCCCAAGCGGAATATGAGTTGCTGCTGCTTCTGTCTGTTATATCAACCAACCATCAATATAATCGGGAACGTTGTCTGACCTGACACAATTAAATAGCAGTCCAGAGAGAATTCCATCCAATGCCTTCAATGTTTCAGAATCTTGCAAAATTCGCCAAGAGCGTGCTCTTCATTGGCCCCTACCAGCTGACTGCAGTTTTAGCAACCAGCCCCCAGGCTACAACTCCAGGCTGTTGACGGTGTCTATCACACTTTTCTGAAGAAGGGTCTAGGCCCGAAACGTCAGCCTTCCTGCTCCTCTGATGCTGCTTGGCCTGCTGTGTTCATCCAGCTCTACACCTTGTTATCTCTATCACACTTGTCGGATGGTTCAGCTTTAATCACCTTACTTCAGGAATACAATCCATTCCAGAGATATTGCAGCACACAATGTCACACATTGTTGAAGGGAGAAAAGGAATAATTTTTCAACTGGACAACGTGTTTATGCACAGCTTTAAAAACCAGAAGCACAATCACAGAAATCGTGATGTTCTGAGGTGGTTATGATTACACATTGTTCCAGGAAGAAAGAAGCTCAGATGACAGCGAACAAATTGCCTGGAGTTAAAATGGATCAGGCTAAAGAAAATTTACTTCTTATTTTGGAAGGAGAAACATTTTCTTCAGCACCACAGGTTTCTTTTCCAGTTCTAGAGAAGAAGTGACAAGAAATCAGAGAAGTGTAAAAGGCAGATGCTGAATGTCTGGAGATCAGAAAAGTCTGCCAAGAGGTTTCGTCAAAATATAATCCGACGAGTTAGCTCTGATGGAGATCGTGTGAATGAAGAATGTGTTTTTTTTTTCCTTATTCAGGTCTAACAGCATCTGTGAAGAGAAAGCAGCATTTACATTTCCATTCCAGTCACTCTACTTTAGAACTCTGTTTTCTCTCCATAGATCCTGCCAGACCTGCTGAGCTCCTCCAGCAATTTCTGCTTTTGCTTCAGATCTTCCTCTCTCTCTGTTCTTTTTCCTAATACACTCATGGGATGAGATGTTCACCAGTGAGGCCAGCATTTACATTCAGATGGCAATTAAGAGTCAGCCACATTGCTCTGGGCTGGAGTCACTTGTGGCCAGACCAGAGAAGGATGGCAGATTTCCTTCCTTGAAAGTACATTAGTGAACCAGATTTTTTTTCAGAGAAATGGTTATATGAACAAACACCATTAGGCTAACTTATTTTTAAGTCAAATTTCACTATCTAACATGATGAGATTTGAAACCATGATCAACAGCCTGGGGTTCTGGGTAATAATCCAATAATAATACCACTACACAACCACCTCCCTATTGACCATGTAGATGATACCCACCACCCCACCCTCCCCCCGGCCCCCACCACCACCACCCCACCACCACTTTAATAGTAGTTAGTAATAGTGAAGGCTGTGATGGAAGAAATTTTTACTGAATCCTTGGAAGAACCACATGTTGAGCTCGTGAACAACAGTTTATGTTATAATATCAAAGATTTCAAATCATCTTGTCATTTTATGCAAATAATAGTAAGATACTAACAGAACATTTAATTTTCCAATCCCCCAGATAGGCCTTGGGAAAGGTTGAGACTACGACTCTTTAACTTTCAATGAAGAATATATTTGATCACAGCTAACTACTATTCCACTCGGCGAGATATCACCCGTCTTCACAATATAACAGCTGAGACAGTGATCGAATCGCTGAAGAAAATCTTTTCTGCATGTGCATTAACACTGTTAGAACTCTCACTGATTTTTCATTTCTTTTTAATCAGTTTTGGTTTGGAGATGTTCTGATCATATGGGATTCAGGGTGAGCTTGCTAATTGGATATAGAATTGGCTTAACGGCAGGAGTCAGAGAGTGATGGTGGAGGGTTGTTTTTCAGCCTGGAGGCCTGTGACCAGCGATGTTGTGTTGGGCCCACTTTTGCTTGTCATTTATATAAATGACTTAGATGAGAATATAGGAGGCATGGTTTTTAATTTTGTGGCTGACACCAAAATTGGTGGTATACGGGACAGGTCATAAGATCCCTACAGTGTGGAAGCAGGCCATTTGGCCCATCAAATCCACGCTGACCCTTCAAAGGGCATCCCACCCAGACTCACCCCTTATCCTATCGCTATAACCCTGCACTCTCCATCGTTATTCCGCCTAATCCACACATCCCTGGACACAACAGGGCAATTTAGTATGGCCAATCCATCTAACCTGTGCAGACACGGGGAGAATGTGCAAACTCCACACAGACAGTCACCTGCGGGTGGCATTCAACTCGGGTCCCTGGTGCCAGCCACCCCAGTGTGATGAAGAAGATTATCTAAATTACCAAGAGATCTTCATCAATTGGGTTAATGGATGAAGAGTAACAGATGGAGTTTAATTTAGATGAATGTGAGGTATTGCATTCTGGTGAAACAAACAAAATCAAGGCTTATACAAATGGAAGAAGGGCCTTGGGTAGTGTTGTAGAAACCTAGGAGTTCAGGTACATAATTATTTCAAATTTGCATTACATACAGATAGTGTGGTTAAGAAACCATTTAGTCGTAGTATGGCGCACTGACCTCTACATCGCCGAGGCCGGACGCCAACTCTCCGACACCTCCTCCTACCGCCCCCTTGATCATGACCCCACCCCTGGGCACCAAACCATCATCTCGCAAACCATCCACAACCTCATCACCTCAGGTGACCTTCCACCCATGGCCTCCAACCTCATCGTTCCCCAACCTCGCACTGCCCGCTTCTATCTCCTTCCCAAAATCCACAAACCTGAATGCCCTGGTCGACCCATTGTCTCCGCCTGCTCCTGCCCCACCGAACTGATCTCCAACTATCTAGACTCCATTTTCTCCCCCTTGGTCCAGGAACTCCCTACCTATGTCCGTGACACCACCCACGCCCTCCACCTCCTCCAGAACTTCCAATTCCCCGGTCCCCAACACCTCATCTTTACCATGGATGTCCAGTCCCTCTACACCTGCATTCCCCATGCAGATGGCCTTCAGGCCCTCCGCTTCTTCCTGTCCCGCAGGCCCAACCAGTCCCCCTCCACTGATACCCTCATCCGCTTAGCCAAACTCGTCCTCACACTCAACAACTTCTCTTTCAATTCCTCCCACTTCCTACAGACAAAGGGGGTAGCCATGGGTACCCGCATGGGCCCAAGCTACGCCTGCCTCTTTGTAGGTTACGTGGAACAATCCCTCTTCCGTACCTACACCGGCCCTAAACCCCACCTCTTCCTCCGTTACATTGATGACTGTATCGGCGCCGCCTTGTGCTCCCACGAGGAGCTCGAACAGTTCATACACTTCACTAACACCTTCCACCCCAACCTTAAGTTTACCTGGACCATCTCTAACACCTCTCTCCCCTTCCTGGACCTCTCTGTCTCCATATCGGGCAACCACCTAGAAACCGATATTCATTTCAAGCCCACCGACTCCCACAGCTACCTAGAATACTCCTCCTCCCACCCACCTTCCTGCAAAAATGCTATCCCCTATTCCCAATTCCTTCGCCTCCGCCGCATCTGCTCCCAGGATGAGGCATTCCACTCCCGTACATCTCAGTTGTCCTCGTTTTTCAAGGACCGTAACTTCCCCTCCTCGATGGTCGAGAACGCCCTCAACCGTGTCTCCCACATCTCCCGCACCTCATCCCTCACACCCCGTCCACGCAATAAGAACCAAAAAAGAATCCCCCTTGTCCTCACGTACCACCCCACCAACCTCCGGATCCAACGCATCATCCTCCGACACTTCCGCCATCTGCAATCCGACCCCACCACCAAAGACATCTTTCCCTCCCCACCTTTATCTGCTTTCCGGAGGGACAACTCTCTCCGTGACTCCCTTGTCCGCTCCACACTCCCCTCCAGCTCCACCACACCCGGCACTTTTCCCTGCAACCGCAGGAAGTGCTACACCTGCCCCCATACCTCCTCCCTCACCCCCATCCCAGGCCCCAAGAAGACTTTCCACATCAAGCAGATGTTCACCTGCACATCTGCCAATGTGGTATACTGCATCCGCTGTACCCGGTGTGGCTTCCTCTACATCGGGGAAACCAAGCGGAGACTTGGGGACCGCTTTGCAGAACACTTACGCTCGGTTCGCAACAAACAACTGCACCTCCCAGTCGCGAACCATTTCAACTCCCCCTCCCATTCCTCAGACGACATGTCCATCCTGGGCCTCCTGCAGTGCCACAACGATGCCACCCGAAGGTTGCAGGAACAGCAACTCATATTCCGCTTGGGAACCCTGCAGCCCAATGGTATCAATGTGGATTTCACAAGTTTCAAAATCTCCCCTCCCCCCACCGCATCCCAAAACCAGTCCAGCTCGTCCCTGCCTCCCTAACCTGTTCTTCCTCCCACCTATCCCCTCCTCCCACCTCAAGCCGCACCTCCATCTCCTACCGACCAACCTCATCCTGCCCCTTGACCTGTACGTCCTCCCTGGACTGACCTATCCCCTTCCTAACTCCCTACCTACACTCACCTTTACTGGCTCCATCCCCGCCTCTTCGACCTGTTTGTTTCCTCTCCACCTATCCTCTCCTCTATCCCTCTTCTATCCGCCTCCCACTCTCTCCCTATTTATTTCAAAACCCCTTTCCCCTCCCCCTTTTCTGATGAAGGGTCTAGGCCCGAAATGTCAGCCTCTCTGCTCCTATGATGCTGCTTGGCCTGCTGTGTTCATCCAGCCCTGCACCTTGTTGTCTCTCATTTAGCACAATTGCCTTCATTGCTCAGTCTTTTGAGTATAAGAGTTGGGATGTTATGCTGAGGTTGTACTAGACGTTGGTGAGGCCTTTTCTGGAGTACTGTGTCCAGTTCTGGTCACTCTGTACAGGGAGGACATTATTAAACTGGAGAAGGTTCAGAAGAGGTTTACCACGATATTGCTGGGAATGGAGAATTTAAATTATAACGAGAGGGTGAATAGGTTGGGACTTTTTTCCCTGGAGTACAGGAGGTTAAGAGGTTTATAAAATCATAAGGGGTATAAATAAGGTGAATGGCAGGTGTCTTTTCCCTTGGGTAGACAATCTCAAGACTAGGGGCATATTTTTAAAGTGAGAGGGGAAAGATTTTAAAAATACATGAGGGACAATTTCTTTCTTTTTACACAGGCAATGGTTTGTGTGTGAAATAAACTTCCAGAGGAAGTGATAGATGTGAGCACAGTTACAACATTTAAAAGATATTTGGATAAGCATATGAATAAGGAAGGTTTGGAGGGATATGCGCATAAGGCAGGCAGGTGGGACTAGTTTAGTTTGGGATTATGGTCAGTGTGGACTGGTTGGACCAAAGGGCATGCTTCCATGCTGTCTGACTCTATATAGTTTGCAAATGACATTGTTCTGGACAATGCTCCACAAGTCTTGAATGAAAACTTTCAGACATTCACAACAAAATCTAGAATGAAACATGGCACTCCATAGTCTAATGGAGAATCTGAGAAAGCAGTGTAAGTGTATATAAGAGTATGGGATAGGCCACTAAGATTGGGATGAGGAGAAATCTCTTTGCCCTATGACAATCACTACCACAGAAAATGGTTGAGGCCAAAACACTGAATGTTTACAAGAAGGAGTCAGATACAGTGTTTAGCACTAAAGGGATCAGAGGGTACGGGGAGAAAACAGGAACAGGGGACTGAGTTGGATGATTAGCCATGATCATATTGAATGGTGGAACAGCCTCGAAGGGGCCGAATGGTCTACTCTTGCTCCTATTGTCTATGTTTCTAAACTATGAAGAGGCTAATGACTAAGAATAGTATTTGGTACCCATTTCAAAGAACTATTGAGCAAAACCATTGAGTAAGAGATATTCATTCGCAGAGCTGCTTTCACGCAGAAGTCTAAAAATGTAAATTCCATTGTTACAGCGAAACCTCAGACCAAATATCACACCTCAGGGCCATAGGAGAATAAGAATAATAGGGACTGATCTAAAAAAAATGAAACAGAAGAACTGACATAATTCTGGGAAGAGAATGAGTATTTTCTCATGTTTGGTCAGGAGGTGTGCATCAGAGATATAATGCCAGAATACACTGATCTCAAACTGGGAGAGCATCCACATTTTTGTGTTATTTTCACTCCAGTGGGAACATTGAGAAAGAACAGAAATGTGTCACTACCATGAGGGGCAGCAAGAGCGAATAAATATGATAATTCCAAGCTCTGGGATAATAAGAAAAGAGCTACTGTAATTATCTCACAGAATGATAATCCTGATGCAGAAACTGTTGAAGACCTTTACCCTTCATAGAGTAACAGAAACAAGAACAGGATGAGCTGTGGACATATCACAGAGACTGTGAAGCTCCAAATTTTGCTGGGGAGGAAGGGATGGTGAGAACATATGTAGTTTATATGAAATAGTTTCAAAAAATGAATGAAATACAATTGATGTAAAAGCTAATTAAAATTTGGGAGAGATGGAGTATTTTGAGAATGGACATGGTAATGAGACGGCAATGAATATTATGATATAACAATGATGTCAGCAGTTATGTGCAAGAAACTGTGAAGAAAGATATTCACAGGAAAAGACAGAGTAGATAAGCTATAGCCAATGGTTGGGGATTCTAGAACTAGGGAGAATTAAGGCCGGACTATTCAGGAGACAGGTTAGGAAGCATTTTTGTACAGGCACAAAGCTGGAATACCAACAACCAATGGCCCAGTGCAGACCCTGGCAGCAGCCAATGATCGGACCATGTGAAGGCCCCCTGCGCCGATCTGCAGCTGATGGCCTTTGGAGAGACACTGTGACGTTTGTCTTCTTCACTTTGCACCTTGTTTTTCTGACCTCTGGTTATACTGTGTGTAATTAACTTTGTTCTCTTCATTCTCTATTCTCTATTCTATAACTAAAGATTTTACCAAGGTACTCTGTACCTAAGATGGCACCATTTGTTGGTGACATTGCTACACTGTAACTGAAGAAGGCGTACCTAATATCCTGAATGAAGGTTCACTACTGTCCTTTAGGGAAGGAAACTGCCATCCTCACCTGGTCTGGCCTACATATGACTCCAGACCCACAGCAATGTGGTTGACTCTGAACTGCCTCCTGGGTAATTAGGGATGGACAATAAATACTGCCTGGCTAGCGATGTCCTCATCCTGTTAATGAATAAAGAAAAAAAACCTAGGTACCCTTGTACCTAAGATGGTGCTGTAAGTGGCAACTTATAATCTTTTCACTACATTCATTCCAGTACATGTGATAACAAAACTAACTCATTCAATCAAATGACAATGGATGCTGGATCAGTTGTCACTTTTAATCTGAAATAAATAAATTTTTGTTAAGCAAGGCTATCAAGGGATAAGGAGCAATGGAGTTAGTCCACACATCAGCCATGATCTCGTTGAATAGGGGATCAAGTTTGAGAAGCTGAATGGCCTACACCTGTTCCTATGAAAGGATGGAATCGTCTGTACTATTCGGCAACGTGTTTACAGACAGCCATGATGTGGAGGTGCTGGTGTTGGACTGGGGTGGACAAGCTCAGAAATTACACGACACCAGGTTATAGTCCAACACATTTATTTGAAAACACAAAATTTCAGAGTCTCAGTCCTTCTTCAGGTGTTGGTGAGAGAGGAAGTATCAGACACAGATGTTATAAGTAAAAGATTTACTTTTACTTATGAATTCTGTCTGATACCATCTCTCTCACCAACACCTGAAGAAGGACTGAGGCTCTGAAAGCTTGTGTTTTCAAATAAATGTGTTGGACTATAACCTGGTGTCGTGTGATTTCTGACCTTTTGCAGAGAGCAATATTATGCACAAGCGTCAACATAAAAGAGTTTGCAGAAACTTATGAGAATCAGATATTAGTCCCTTATAAGTAAAGAGAAACTACTTCAAGTCACAAAATACCAGCAGAGACAACGATTACCATTTGTGCAACGTGCAGGTTAGTATATTTAGCCACAAATCTTATGGCAATGTAAACCAGTAAAATTAAACACTATAGGCAAAGCTGAGGGGAATGAGATAGAGAGGACAAGAGTTGTTACTGTTGTTTGCCAGTGTTCTCCTTCATATTTTAAATTTTAAAATACCACTAGAAGAAAAGAAACATTGGCGTACAGAAATCAAACTAAGTGGATAGTCCTTTCAGAGGTAATTCATAATTGCTTTTCCACACATATACATTGCTGTAATCATATTCCAGACTTCAAACAGCTGTATAAAAGAAATCAAGCTCAGAGTGTTTGGCTAATTAAGGGTGATGCTGGACAACAGGAAAAATGAATGTTAATTTCTCTTGCATTATGTTTAATATTTCAGTCACTGCAGTTCCCCTGAAAATTTTAATGTTGTACAAAATGCGGAAGTTGACTATGTTAAAAGCATTCCTGTTGCAGTCATCAGCAAATACCTGTAATGTACTCAAGTACATAAATGCGTCAGAAAAGTCTGCAAACTGGGCACTTGTGTCTCATTACATTGCCATTGAACGTTAATCAGCAGAGGCTGCCTTACCTTGTTACAACCTCCATTTTAAACTCTCTCCGATTCTGACACTGATTTATTCATGAGGATTTAATTCCAACAAAGTACTTCCTCCCAAGTAGCCCAGTTGTCAGGAGCACAATTAATTTCCTGTTCTTTCTTATTCGGTTACATTTTTACTTAATTTTGTTCAGAAGACTTTTTTTGCATTTGACTAAACCCACGGCAGAAAGTCATAGATTCGTGTCCTATGGCAGACTTTTGTGCAGTTTAACTCTAGGCGTCACATTTCCAACGCAGGACAACAGGACTTAAGGATGAGATGTTAAACCAGGTTTCTGTCTGTTGTCTCAATGGAACATAAAATCACTACTTTAAGAAAGATCAAGAGATGTCTTTGTCAGTATGTATTCTTCCACTGACAGCAACAAACTTTAAATCATCTGATAAAATAAAGCGAAGAACTGCAGTTGCTAGAAATTGAAACAAAAAGACAAATTGCTGGAGAAACTCAGCAGGTCTGAAAGCATTTGTGGAAAGAAAATGCACATAATATTTGACATCCAGTGTGACTTCTTCAGAGATGCTATCCACAGAAGGTAGAAATGTGGTAGCTGTTTTGTGCAGAGCAATTTCCCACAAACAAGAAGTGAGAAACTGATCAGATTAAATAAAAAGACAAATTGCTGGAGAAACTCAGCAGGTTTGACAGCATCTGTGGAGAGAGAAAAATAATTAGCACTTCGAGGCCAGTGACCCTTCTTCAGAACTGACATAACATCTAGGAAAAAGTGATACTAATCTTGATGACAGGTGGGTGGAGGGGCAGGAAAGGAATAAGTGAATAGGTGGAGACAGAACACAGAGATAGAGAGAGAGAGAGAGAGGAAACATTTGGCAGACGAAGAGCCTGAACATTCACCTCTATGTCTTTTACCCATATCTACACCCTAGGTCTGTCATAACTTAGGTTGCTTCCAGAATGAAAACCCATTTTCATCGACACACAGACCCAATTATCACCTAGAGATAGTAAGAACTGCCGATGCTGGAGTCAGAGATAACACAGTGTGGAGCTGGAGGAACACAGCAGGCCAGGCAGCATCAGAGGAGCAGGAAAGCTGACATTTCGAGTCGGGACCCCTCTTCAGAAATGGGGGAGGGGAAGGGAGCTCAGAAATAAATAGAGAGAGGAGGGGTGGGGCTGGGGAAGGTAGATGGGATGGTGATAGGTGAGTGCAGGTAGGCAGTGGTAGGGATTGGTCAGTGAGGTTGGAGGAGCGGATAGGTGGGAGAGAAGACAGACAGGTGAAGCAGGTAGGAATGAGAGGGAGAGTTGGTCTTGGGATGAGGCCGAGGGTGGGGAGATTTTGAAACTGGTAAAGTCCACATTTAGGCCATTGGGCTGTAGGCTCCCGAGGCAGAATATGAGCCACTGCTCCTCCAGTTTTCGGGTGGCATCATTGTGACATTGGAGGAGGCCCAGGATGGACATGTTGTCCAGGGAGTGGGAGGGAAGTTGAAGTGGTTCACGACTAGAAGGTGTTGTCATTTGTCACAAACCGAGCGCAGGTGCTCTACAAAGCGGTCTGCTTGGTCTCGCCGATGTAGAGGAGGCCACATCGGGAGCAGCGAATGCTATAAATAGACCACATTAGCGGATGTGCAGATGAACATCTGTCTGATGAGGAAGTTTTTTTTGGGGCCTGGGATAGAGGTGAGGTGCGAGGTGTAGGGGCAAGCGTAGCACTTCCTGCGGTTGGGCTTCAAAACAGGTATCACTGGTGCTGCCCATTCTGCAAACTAGACTGGTTTGATGATTCCTTTGTTTTAAAGTCTCCTGATTTCTGCCTCTACTTTTGCCCATAAGCCAAATAGCATTAGGCAGGCCTTGTAGAACTGTGGGATTACTTCCTGGTCAACATGCAAGGTAGCCTTGGCTTCTTTGATAGTTCTTCAGCCTTCCTGAAAGACTTCTCGGTATTTAATTAGGACTTCACTTCGGCAGCCATTTTTTAAATTGAAAAATGTTGAACGAATCAAGGTGAATCTTTCTCAACCAATTTCACTCCATCAACCTTGGGCCCGAGCTTTTTACTATAATCAGTGGTAACTGAACCCGCTGCTTCTCATAAGAAACCAGATCCAAAGTTATATTCTTAATCTATAATGGTTCCCTGGTATAGGTTCTCAGTCTAGCTGATGTCTGGCAAAAACTTAAGGGTTGAAGTCCAGAACAAATTTTGTAGAAGGCTGGTTCTATAGTCACTGAAACGACTGCACTGGTATCGACCTCCATTGGAACTGGGTGACTATTTAACCAGATGTTTATTTTGTTTTGTACATTGCTAAGCAGTTTAACTGTTCCAAACCAGATATAGATGGACTTTCTACGGTGTACAGTCTCCTGGGTACTGGCCTATGAGTTCACTCACTCAATTCAGGCCTGGTGAGACTGTTTTGCTTTGTCGAGTCTGCATATAGGCAGCAACTACAACAACCTGCTGGCCTGGATCAAAGAACAAAGAACAAAGAAAATTACAGCACAGGAACAGGCCCTTCGGCCCTCCAAGCCTGCGCCAATCCAGATCTTCTATCTAAACCTGTCGCCTATTTTCCAAGGATCTGTATCCCTCTGCTCCCTGCCCATTCATGTATCTGTCTAGATACATCATAAATGACGCTATCATGCCCGCCTCTACCACTTCCGCTGCCAACGAATTCCAGACACCCACCACCCTCTGCGGAAAGAACTTTCCACACAGATCTCCCTTAAACTTTTCCCCTCTCACCTTGAAATCGTGACCCCTAGTAATTGAGTCCCCAACTCTGGGAAAAAGCTTCTTGCTATCCACCCTGTCTATACCTCTCATGATTTTGTCGACCTCAATCAGGTCCCCCCTCAACCTCCGTCTTTCTAATGTAAATAATCCTAATCTACTCAACCTCTCTTCATAGCTAGCGCCCTCCATACCCAGAAACATCCTGGTGAACCTCCTCTGCACCCTCTCCAAAGCATCCACATCCTTTTGGTAATGTGGTGACCAGAACTGTACGCAGTATTCCAAATGTGGTCGAACCAAAGTCCTATACAACTGTAACATGACCTGCCAACTCTTGTACTCAATACCCCGTTCGATGAATGAAAGCATGCCGTATGCCTTCTTGACCACTCTATCCACCTGTGTTGCCACCTTCAGGGTACAATGGACCTGAACACCCAGATCTCTCTGTGCATCAATTTTCCCCAGGGCTTTTCCATTTACCACATAGTTCGCTCTTGAATTGGATCTTCCAAAATGCATCATCTCGCATTTGCCTGGATTGAACTCCATCTGCCATTTCTCCGCCCAACTCTCCAATCTATCTATATTCTGCTGCATTCTCCGACAGTCCCCTTCACTATCTGCTACTCCACCAATCTTAGTGTCATCTGCAAACTTGCTAATCAGACCATCTATACCTTCCTCCAGATCATTTATGTATATCACAAACAACAGCGGTCCCAACACGGATCCCTGTGGGACACCACTGTTCACAGTTCTCCATTTTGAGAAACTCCCTTCCACTACAACTCTCTGTCTCCTGTTGCCCAGCCAGTTCTCTATCCATCTAGCTAGTATATCCTGGACGCCATGCAACTTCACTTTCTCCATCAGCCTACCATGGGGAACCTTATCAAACATCTCACTGAAGTCCACGTATATGACATCCACAGCCCTTCCCTCATCCATCATTTTTTTTGCAGCAGCAGCAGTGGGAGCAGTGAGAGCGAGGACCAGGGGCCTGCTGGGAGGTAAGTTCTTCATTTCGGCAGCAGAGCTGAGTGGGAGCGGTCGAATTGCGCTCTGGGAACGTGAGTGAACTGATATATTTGGGCAGTGGCTAAACCCGAGACACTACACATGTAGTGTCTTCCACCCACCCTCCTCCTCTGACCAAAAAAAAGACTCTGCTGTGTTGATAAGGTTAGTGTTTTTCTTTTTCTTTTTTTTATCATGTGCTGGTAAGGAGAGTGATTTGGTACAATTTTTTTCATTTCATTTATCTGGTATTTGATAAGAAAGTAGGACTAAGTTAAGCTTAAGAGTAAAAATGGCTGGAGATCCCAGACCTGTGTTATGCTCCTCTTGGTCAATGTGGGAGCTCAGGGACGCGGCTGATGTCCCTGACTCCTACACGTGCAGGAAGTGTGTCCAGCTGCAGCTCTTGTTAGACCGCATGATGGCTCTGGAGCTGCGGATGGACTCACTTTGGAGCATCCGCGATGCTGAGGAAGTCGTGGATAGCACGTTCAGCAAATTGGTCACACCACAAATTAGGATTGCTGTGGGAGAAAGGGACTGGGTGACCAAAAGGCAGAGAAAAAGCAGGAAGGCAGTGCAGATGTCCCCTGTGGTCATCTCCCTCCAAAACAGGTATACACCATTTTGGATACTGTTGGGGGAGATGGCTCACCAGGGGAAGGCAGCAGTAACGAGGTTCATGGCACCATGGCTGGCTCTGCTGTACAGAAGGGCGGGAAAAACAGTGGAATGGTTATAGTCATAGGGGATTCGATTGTAAGGGGAGTAGATAGGCGGTTCTGTGGTCGAAAACGAGACTCCCGAATGGTATGTTGCCTCCCAGGTGCACGGGTCAGGGATGTCTCAGATCGACTGCAGGACATTCTGAAGGGGGAGGGTGAACAGCCAGCTGTCGTGGTGTATATAGGCACCAATGATATAGGTAATAAACGGGATGAGGTCATACAAGCAGAAATTAGGGAGTTAGGAGCCAAGTTAAAAAGTAGGACCTCAGAGGTAGTAATCTCAGGATTGCTACCAGTGCCATGTGCTAGTCAGAGTAGAAATGAAAGAATAGGCAGGATAAATGAGTGGCTTGAGAGATGGTGCAGGAGGGAGGCATTCAGATTTTTGTGACTTTGGGACTGGTTCTGGGGGAGGTGGGACTATTACAAGTTGGATGGTCTACACCTGGGCAGGACTGGAACCAATGCTCTAGGGGGTGCTTTTGCTAACGCTGTTAGGGAGGGTTTAAATGAATGTGGCAGGGGGATGGGAACCAAATGAGGAGGTTAGTGGACAGTAAGGAGGTAGTAACTAAAGCCTGTAAGGAACTAAATAATGAAGTCAGTGTGACTAAGGGGAAGAGTAGGCAGAGAGCAGATGATGAACGCAAAGGGACAAATGGTCTGAGGTGCATTTGTTTAATGCGAGAAGTGTAGTAGGTAAGGTAGATAAACTTAGGGCTTGGATTAGTACGTGGGAGTATGATGTTATTGCTATTACTGAGACTTGGTTGAGGGAAGGGCAAGATTGGCAACTAAATATCCCAGGATATAGATGCTTCTGGCGGGCCAGAGAGAAGATAAAAGGGGTGGAGGAGTTGCATTACTGGTCAAAGAGGAGATCACAGCTGTGCTGAAGGAGGGCACTATGGAGAACTCGAGCAGTGAGGTAATATGGGCAGAGCTTAGAAATAGGAAGGGTGCCGTGACAATGTTGGGGCTGTACTACAGGCCTCCCAACAGCGAGCGTGAGATAGAGGCACAAATATGTAGACAGATTATGGAAAGATGTCGGAGCAACAGGGTGGTGGTGATGGCAGATTTTAATTTTCTCAACATTGACTGGGATTCATAGTGTTCGGGGTTTAGATGGAGCAGAATTTTAAGGAGCATCCAGGAGGATTTTCTAGAGCAGTATGTAAATAGTCCAACTCAGGATGGAGCCATACTGGACCTGGTGATGGGGAATGAACCCGGACAGGTGGTTGAAGTTTCAGTACCGGATTACTTTGGGAATAGTGATCACAATTCCGTAAGTTTTAGAATACTAATGGACAAAGACGAGAGTGGTCCTAAAGGAAGATTGCTAAAGTGGGGGAAGGCCAACTGTAGCAAAATTCGGCAGGAGCTGGGGAATGTGGATTGGGAGCAGCTGTTTGAGGGTAAATCCACATTTGATATGTGGGAGGCTTTTAAAGAGAGGTTGATTAGAGTGCAGGACAGACATGTCCCTGTGAAAATGAGAGATAGAAAGGGCAAGATTAGGTAACCATGGATGACAGGTGAAATTGTGAGACTAGCAAAGAGGAAAAAGGAAGCATACATAAGGTCTAGGTGACTGAAAACAGACGAAGCTTTTGAAGAATATCGGGAAAGTAGGACCAATCTGAAACGAGGAATTAAGAGGGTGAAAAGGGGTCATGAAATATCTTTAGCAAACAGGATTAAGGAAAATCTCAAATCCTTTTATTCATACATAAGGAGCAAGAGGGTAACTGGAGAAAGGGTTGGCCCACTCAAGGACAAAGGAGGGAAGTTATGCGAGGAGTCAGAGAAAATGAATGAGATTCTTAATGAGTACTTTGCATCGGTATTCACTGAGGAGAGGGACATGACGGATGTTGAGGTTAGGGATAGATGTTTGATTACTCTAGGTCAAGTCAGCATAAGGAGGGGGAAAGTGTTGGGTATTCTAAAAGGCATTAGGGTGGACAAGTCCCCAGGTCCAGATGGCATCTATCCCAGGTTGCTGAGGGACGCGAGAGAGGAAAAAGCTGGGGCCTTAACAAATATCTTTGCAGCATCCTTGAGCACGGGTGATGTCCCGGAGGACTGGAGAATTGCTAATATTGTCCCCTTGTTTAAGAAGGGTAGCAAGGATAATCCAGGTAATTATAGACCGGTGAGCCTGACGTCAGTGGTGGGGAAGCTGCTGGAGAAGATTCTGAGGGATAGGATCGATTTACATTTGGAAGAAAATGGGCTTATTAGTGATAGGCAGCATGGTTTTGTGCAGGGAAGTTCATGTCTTACCAACTTAATAGAATTCTTTCAGGAAGTGACAAATTCTCTAAGAAAATTTCAACCGTTTGGTCAAGGCTTGTCTTTCTTTCGGGGTTTTGCTGTGGGGCTGACCTCGAGTCCCTCTGTTCAGGATATGCCCTGAGTGAGGTAATTAAATTGCCTTCACTCACTTGGTGTTCCTCAGTCACACTGGTGAGGGTGTCCACTTCCATCGCAATACCCTGCAACCCATATGCTCCACTTGCTGCATTTTCCATTGATAAAACTGGTTGTAGTGCCTGTTTGAAGTTCTGTTTGGCTTCAGCTGGTAGTGCTTTTGCATAGTTACATCATGAATCCTGCATACCTACCTGTTCCTCAGCATCTCATTAAGGATTAAACCAATGTCAGACATGTCTAAAAGTCATCTTAAACTGGTCAAAATCCCACTACAGGTTCCCACGGTTCTTAAATTGCCAAACCAACAGCATCTCAGAATTAGAGGAAGATTAGGGTTGTAATATTCCTCAACCAAATCCATCAACTCTTGAAAAGTTTCAGTATCTGGTGCCTCATGGAAAGTTAGGCTCCTAATAATTGAAAAAGCTGGGGTTTACAAGTTGCCTGGAGAATAACTTGTTGCTTTTCATTTGTCCCCATGCATTCCTTCCACATACTGGGCCCTATCTTCGACAGCAGGATGGAATGAGTCAAGTTTGTTATATGAATGGGATGGGAATAGAGGGATATGTTCCCCGGAAGGGTAGGGGATTTTAGTTGTGATGGGCAGCATGTCGGTGCAGGCTTGGAGGGCTGAAGGACCTGTTCCTGTGCAGTAAATTTTCTTTGTTCTTTGTTCTTTCCCAAATAACAGAAGTTGCCAGAAATGCTTACCTCAACTCAAAGACAACTGTTGCAAGTGGGTTTCTCAAAGAATGTGCTTTAGTCTCTTCACAACTGAAATAACTCCATGAAGATCAGTATTCCATCCCCAGGTTACCCTTTAATTACACGTGGAAAATCCTTGAAATTGGCTCAGTTCCCTTAGAATCAGCTCTCACAAGGTCTGAATGTCTGACGCTCCTCTTTCTATCTGTCAGCCAGAGATCCCTGATTGGACCCGATTAACAGCCCCAATCAGGGAGCTCATACTCTATGAGGTCCACATGACTGACCTCTTTACAATCACTACAAACTGAATTTCTGACTTTGTTTGTTTCGGATCTCCAACATCTGCAGTTTCTTTGTTTTATTTACAAAAACTTTCTTACCTTGACTTAGTAAAGTGGAACTCACAAAAGGTACTTTAAAAACGCAAGTCCCTGCAAGTTAAGTAATTAGGCAATAAACACACTGCTGTCCCTTCAGTCCATCGTGTAAATACTAGGTCTTTGAAAGGGCTATGCAATCAATGACACTTGTTTTCCTTCTTTCCGCTTGGCAGTTTTCTGATCCACTTGAGTTTACTGCTGCTTCAGTCCTGAGTACCCTGTTTATTCTGTCAACATCTGTTTCGCAGGCGTCTCTGTGTAGGTGTCAACCTTTACTGCAATTACTGCAATTATCTGTGATGCATCAATCTCTCTTATGATAAAGACAAGCACCAAAATAAATCAAGATATTCAGGGGAAATGTTGTTTGCATTTTAGAATAGGGGTGGGAGACCCATTGGAGGTGGTGGATAACTGACTTAAAAATCTCAAGTTTGGATAATTCCTAAACTAGTGTTCAGACTGTTTTGTGCATTCAATTAAAATAATTTATTTCCTTACAAAAATCAAATCAATGTCACTTTCAGAAATAGGCACCTTTGTTAAGTTTTTGGCTTCAATAATTTTATTTTTGTCAAATAGAATCCAGAGCCTACATTGGCTTGGAGGCAAGGAATGCTACACATTTAACAACTTTATCCTTGATCTCAGATCCCTTAGTGTCCTCGTACCTTTGGATCTTTGTAAGGTCTTCCAACCCAACACTGATCTCCTTACTCCTCCCTAAGATTGGTGGAGTAGCAGATAGTGAAGGGGACTGTCGGAGAACGCAGCAGTAAATAGATAGATTGGAGAGTTGGGCAGAGAAATAGCAGATGGAGTTCAATCCAGGCAAATGTGAGGTGATGCATTTTGGAAGATCCAATTCAAGAGCGAACTATATGGTAAATGGAAAAGCCCTGGGGAAAATTAATGCACAGAGAGATCTGGGTGTTCAGGTCCATTGTACCCTAAAGGAGCGACGCAGATCGATAGAGTGGTCAAGAAGGCATACAGCATGCTTTCATTCACGGGTGGGACATTGAGTACAAGAGTTGGCAGGTCATGTTACAGTTGTATAGGACTTTGGTTCGACCACATTTGGAATACTGCGTACAGTTCTGGTCGCCACATTGCCAAAAGGATGTGGATGCTTTTGAAAGGGTGCAGAGGAGGTTCACCAGGATGTTGCCTGGTATGGAGGGCGCTAGCTATGAAGAGAAGTTGAGTAGATTAGGATTATTTACATTAGAAAGATGGAGGTTGAGGGGGAACCTGATTGAGGTCTACAAAATCACAAGAGGTATAGACAGGGTGGATAGCAAGAAGCTTTTGCCCAGAGTGGGGGACTCAATTACTAGGGGTCATGATTTCAAGGTGAGATGAGAAAAGTTTAAGGGAGATATGTGTGGAAAGTTCTTTACGCAGAGGGTGGTGGGTGCCTGGAACGCGTTGTCAGCGGAAGTGGTAGAGGCGGGCATAATAGTGTCATTTAAGTTGTACCTGGACAGATACATGAATGGGCAGGGAGCAGAGGGATACAGATCCTTGGAAAATAGGCGAAAGGTTTAGATAGAGGATCTGGATTGGCGCAGGCTTGGAGGGCTGAAGGGCCTGTTCCTGCACTGTAATTTTCTTTGTTCTTTGTTCTTTGTACTTGAGAAAGGATGTACTGACACTAGACGGGGTGCAGAGGAGGTTCACTAGGCTGATTCCAGAGTTAAGAAGGTGGTTTATGAGGAGAGACTGACTAGACTATAGTCATTGGAGTTTGAAGAATGAGGGGGGCATCTTATAGAAACATATAAAATTATGAAGGGAATAGTTAAGATAGAAGCAGGGAGGTTGTTTCCACTGGCGGGTGAAACTAGAACTGGAGGCATAGCCTCAAACTAAGGGGGGAGCAGATTTAGGGTGGAATTGAGGAGGAACTTCTTCTCCCAAAGGGTTGTGAATCTGTGGAATTCCCTGCCCAGTGAAGCAGTTGAGGCTACCTCATTGAATGTTTTTAGGGCAAAGATAGATAGATTTTGGAACAGTCAAGGAATTAAAGGTTATGGTGAGCGGATAGATAAGTGGAGCTGAGTCCACTAAAAGATGAGCCATGATCTTATTGAATAGAAAACCAGGCTTGAAGGGCCTGATAGCCCACTTCGGCACCTATTTCTTACGTTTGTATGTTTCTTGCAATCCTCAAAATCTGACCAATCTCACAACCTTGATGTTCAGCATCTAACCATTGTTGACAATGATGCTACCATTAATGGGAGAAAATGATGTATTGATGTTGTCACTGGCCTAGTGATCTTGAGAACAAGGCTGTTCCCCATGGATTAACATGGCTTCAAGTCTCACTGTGGTAACAAGTGAAATTTAAATCCAATGTATTGAAAGAAAAAAAAACAGAATATAAATTCATGCTAGCCTCAGTAACGTGATTGTGAAACTATCTTTTTTTTTGTAAAAATCCATCTGGTTCACTAATGTCCTTTAGGGAAGGAAACTGCCATCCTTACCTGGTCTGGACTGCATGGTTGACTCTGAAATGTTCAAAACAGCAAACACTGGCCCTGCCAACAATGCCAACTCCCAAGAATGAAAATAAAAGCCCACTCACTTTGATCATAAGAAATTTACACAAATATATTAACTTCACAGAATTCCTCTCACAGTTACTAAAGCAGAAATATTTAGAGAGTTGTATCAAGATGAATCCTGGGCAAATGTCACCAGTGTTTAGCAAATTTAAACAGCCCTTGTCTGGCCCCATCGAGGTTTGATGCCTAGGCAGTGTTAATTTCAGGAGGTACGAGACTATCCACTTGAAGGACACAGAATCATAGCTTTGTTGTGGTACTGAAGGAGACCATTCGGTCCATCATGCCTGCACTGGCTCTATTATCCAGCGTTAACCTCCTGCCTCTTCCCCTGACACCTCTTCACCATCTCTATCCAAATAGCCAGCCAATGCTCCAACTGAAACTGCCTACACCATATTTCCAGGCAGTGCATTCCAGACCCTAACTACTCGCTGTGTGAAGAAGTATTTTCTCACATCATCCTTACCCCACTTACACATCAATTTAAATCTGTGCCCTTTCATTCCTTTTTATTTTATAAGCAGAAACAACTTCTCCCTATTTACTCGATCAAACCTGTTCATGACTGTTACAAAGCAGAGGTTGACCCCCTTCCTGACTACTGATAATTAAAACTGAAACTCCCAGAGAGGCTTGCTCCACCCTATAATCTGTTAAAAGAAGTGTGAAAAATGGTATAACTTGCCTCTCGGCCTCAAGCTGTTATAAAGGGGAAGTTAATTGAAATGAACTCCTCACAGTCACTCTACAATCAGCAAGTAACAATTTATTTATCTGACTCCAGCAGTGAACAAATTAACAGAATTACCAACAAACTGAACAATTCACCCTTAACTACTAACTGTTCCTGAATAAAACAAAATTCTATTGGTATGCTGTTCCAATAAATACAAATCCCACTTTTATGAACCAAATTAATTAGAAAAACCTCAAGCTTAGTCTCTCGAAATTACAGCCAGGATACATCTTCCAGAATGTTCTGTGCCTTCTCTGTAGTTCTCCATTTAGGAACACCTTTGTCTGTCAAATTCTTGTGTCAGGAATATTAGCTAAGAGTGCTGTTACACCTTTCGTTAGATGATGGTTACTCTGAGAGCTTAGAGAAATCTGTGACAGCCAGTGATTTTCTCTATAGAGCTGATGGGTTGTTAACTCTATTAGATGACAGCTGCAGTCGCAAAGATTTTCAAATGTCCTCTTCTTTTATACCCTTGATGTCCTATTAATTTATTACAATATGATTAGTCCTAGGTTGTCAAAACAATCAGATTTAAATTTAATTGTTTTATTAGTTTCTATGTGCCTGGTTTAAATTAATTGGCTGATTTTCAAACAGGTTGCTTTAATAACAAAACAAACTATCGTCTGGGTTATTAGTCACACAGCCATTTGACACAATGTTTAAATTTCAGGAGTTCTCTGTGCACTTACGCATTTATTTTTAATCTCCAAGCCTAGAAAAAACTCAACATCTTTTAAAGGGACCAGACACTGTTCCCCCCATATCATTTTACAAACATGAAATTCTAATACCCTGCCTTCTAATCAACAAAGACTGGACTCAAACCTTGCAACGCTTCCCCCTTTAAGAAAAAAGAAATGTACCATCATGAAGAAAAGATGGATTAATTTTTTTTCCTAAACCTTAATGCTATTTTTACTAGATCCATAGGCTATTAATCGAGAGTTGCACATTTCTTACTGATTTTATGTACATATATAAGATCGAACAATACCGTTTCTAACTTATTATACACATTTTCCTTTTAAATCCATGAAAGCGCATCTGCAAAACATTTTCACGACCCACAACATGTACAATCTGTAAATTAAATGCTTGTAACATAAGACTCCACGAAGTGGTCTAGTGTTCTTGTTGTTAAATCTTTCTAAAATTGTTAACTGGTTGTGATCGTCTTCAATGCATTGTCTCCAACATAAATATTAAAATGTTGCAAGGACAGCACCAAACTCCATAACTCTTTTTCAATGGTTGAATTGTTATTTTTCCGGCATATACTGAGTTTGAAAAATAACCGACTGGCCTTTCGATTCCACAATTAGCTTCCTCTAACAATACAGGTCGAACACCTGCATCACATGCGTCGATAGGGACTTTAAAGGGCTTCAAGAAATTTAACGTGGCTAAAACTGGTGCAGTAGTGCCCACTGCTTTTAAATTCTCAAATGCCTCCCGGCATTGGTCTGACCACCGTAATCTAGTGGGTTTTTCTTTAACAAATCCATCAGTGGTACCACCACACCACTAACATTTGGTACAAACTTCCTGTAGAATCCACTCAGTCCCAAAAATCGTCACACCTCTTTCTTCGAGGATGGTCTTGGATATACCTCAATGGCCTTCACCTTGACTTTACTTTGTGTCCGAATATCAGTTCAAATGGAGTAAACTGAGTTGATTCATTTGGAGCATCTCTAACGGCAAACAAAATAAATGGGATTCCTTTATCCCGATCATTTGGATAATCCTGGCAATAATCCCTTAACATGGTCTGATGCCACCTTTCCAATGATCCCTGAGATTCAGGATGGTACACACTTAATTTAAAGTGTTGGATGCCTAAACTATCTGTGACCTCCTTAAACAATTTGGCAGAAAAATTGGAACCTTGGTGCGAATGAATCTCCCTGGGTGGTCCATAATGGGTAAAGAAAGCAAGTAATTCCTCCACAATCTTTTTTGCCTTGACGTTCTGTAATGGAATTGCCTCCAGGAATCTGGTAGATATATCCATTATGGATTGCAAATACTGGTTCCCACTTTTGGTGGTGGAGGGTTGTTTTTCAGACTGAAGGCCTGTAATCAACAGTGTTCCACATGGATCAGTACTGGGTCCACTGTTATTCATCATTTATATAAATTATTTGGATGAGAATTTAGGAGATTTGGTTAGTAGGTTAGTGGATGACATCAAGATTGATGGTTTAGTTGGCAGTGAAGAAGGTTATCTGGGAATACAGTGAGATCTTGATCAACTGGGCATGTGAATTGAGGAATAGCAGATGGAGTTTAATTTAGATAAATGCTAGGTGTTGCATTTTGCGGGGTCAAATCAGAGCATGACTTACACAGTCAATAGTAGGGCCTTGGGGAGTGTTATGGAACAAAGAAATCTAGGGGTACAGATTCATAGTTCCTTGAAAGTGAAGTCACGGGTATACAGGGCAATGAAGAAGGCTTTTGGTGTGCTTGCTTTCATTGGTCAGAATATTGAGTATAGAAGTTGGGACGTCTTGTTGCAGCTATACAAGATGTTGCTGAGGCCACATTTGGAATACTGTGTGTGCAGTTCTGGTCACCCTACTGTAGAAGGGATATTATTAAATTAGAAAGAGTGTAGAAAAGATTTACTAGGACGTTCCCTGGATTGGAAGGTTTGAGTTATAAGGAGAGGTTGGATAGGCTAGGACTTGTTCCCTTGGAATGTAGGAGACTGAGGGCTGACCTTATAGAGGTCTATAAAATTATGAGAGGCATAGATAAGGTAGATAGCCAACAACCTTTCTCCAGGAAGTGTAAAGCTAGAGAGAATAGATTTAAGATGAGAGGGGAGAGATATAAAAGGGTCCAAAGGGGCAATTTTTTCACACAGAGGGTGGTGAGTGTCTGGAATGGGCTGCCAGAGGTAGTGGTAGAGGCAAGCACAGTTTTGTCCTTTTAAGAAATATTTAGACAGGTACATGGATGGGATAGATATAGAGTGATATGGACCAAATACAGGCAAATAGGACTAGATTAATTGTGAAAACTGGCAGCATGGACAAGTTGTTTGAAAGAGCCTGTTTCCATGCTGTAAACATCTATGACTATAATTCTAAGTCATTTGGAATAAAGGTTAGCAGATTTAAAACAGAAATGAGGAGGAATTGTTTCTCTCAAAGGATCATGCATCTGTGGAAATCACTCCCCCATAGTACAGTAGATGCTGGAACATTGAGTAAATTTAATAGGGAGGTAGATTTTTAATTAGTAATGGGCTAAAGGGTGAGGGAGAATGCGCAGGAAATTGGAGTTGAGGTTGAGATGGGACCAGCCATGATTGTGATAAATGATGGAGCAGGTCCGAGGCTGTAAATTGCTTGCTCCTGATGTTCTTATGTTAACGTATGTATCATTGCACTGCCATCTCTGAACTTGCTCAGCAACCAGTGCTATGCAAATATAAACCAACAGACATTGCATTCAGAAAATACAGGAACATGAAGATGCCATTCGGCCCCTTAAAACCACTCTGCCATGCAATAACTTTGGATATCCAAACTCTACCCAGCTACCTTGATTCATTTGTCTGGCAAAATTCAATGACCTTTCAGGTTTCACATTTTAAACTGCGCAAGCAGCTTTCGCTTTTAGAGGAGAGTGTTCCATAATTTTATCATTCAAACAACCCTAATCTTAGTTTAATCAGACACCTCTCCAACATTTCCTGTGGGTTTTGCATTTGTGCTGCTGATTACATTATATTGCTCTTGTACAGGTTGGTTCTTGACAGGCTTGGGAAGTTCCAATACAATCAATGAAGCAAGATAATCCCTAACTAATGTTCTGAATTAATTTTTCATAAAATCTCCAACAGAACCATCCTTCATGTTTCATTGACGTGGAGATAAACTGCAAGATTACACAATAAAATGCAGACATGCAGACGCAGCGAAATGCTAATTCAGTTTCAACTCTTACAAGCTGAATTTTGAATTTGGGAGAGTGAATTTTGACTTTATTTTAGCATGGTAGCTAGAAAAATGTTGGTATATATGCAGAAGATAGGGTAGGTGGAGGGGTTAAAGAGTAAATAATAGATGGGGATAGAGCCTAAAGAGAGAGAAGAGCAGTTGGACAGACAAAGGAGTTGATAACGATCTGGCTGGGAGGGTGAATAGCTGTTAATGGGGACTGTTCGTGACTAACTATAGGTAGCATGTAATGGCAGGCTGTATGGTAAAAGGCCTGGTGTGTGGGGTAGGGCGCTAAGACATGGGAGAGTTTAGGCCCTAAAATTATTGAACTCGATATTGAGACCAGAGGGCTGCAGGGTGCCCAAGTGGAAAATGAGGTGTTGTTCCTCCAGTTTGCGCTGAGCTTCACTTGAACACTGCAGCAAACCAGAGACAGGGATGTTGATGTGTTAAAGTGGCAGGCAACAGGTAGCTCAGGGTCTTTTTTGCGAGCAGAACGTAGATGTTCTGTGAAGCGGTCACTCAGTCTACGTTTCATTTCCCCAATGTAGAGGAGACCACATTGTGAGCAGCGAATGCAGTAGACTAGGTTGTGGGAAGTGCAGGTGAAGTGTTGCTTCACCTGGAAGGTATGTTTGGGCCCTTGGATAGTGGAGAGGGAGGAGGTAAATAGGCAGGTGTTACACCTTTGGCACTTGCAGCTGAAGGTGCCGTGGGGCTGTGGGGTGGGGGTGGAGGGAGTGTTGGGAGTGAAGGAAGGTTGGACCAAGGTGTCCCAGAGGGAACGGTCCCTGCAGTAGGCAGGCAAGGCAGGGGAGGGGAATATGTGTTTGGTGGTGGCATCTTGCTGGAGGTGCCGGAAATGGCGGCTAATGATCCTCTGAGTGTGGATGCTGGTGGGATCGTAGGTAAGGGCAAGGGTGACTGTATCATGATTCTGGAAAGGAAGAGGGGGGGTGAGGGCTGAATTGCCAGAGATGGTCAGACCTGGTTGAGGGCCCTGTCAACAATGGAGCTGGGGAATCCTCGGTTGAGGAAGAAGGTGGACATTTCAGAGGCTCCCTCATTGAAGTCGGCCTCATTGAAATAAATGCAATGGAGATGGAGGAACTGGGAAAATGGAATAGCGATTTTAGAAGAAGCAGGGTGTGAGTATGTATAGTCCAGGTAGCTGTGGGAATCAGTGGGTTGACAGTGGATATTGGTGTCCTGTATATCCCCAGAAACAGAGATGTTGAGGAAGGAAAGGGAGGAGTCAGAGATAGAATAAGTAAAGGCGAGAGCAGCGTGGAAATTGGAGGTGAAATGGATAAACTTTTCCAATTCTGAACAAGAGAGGGAAACAGCACCGATGATGCCATCAATACACCCTCTGACCTGAAGAAAATGAGAGACACTTAGAGAAAAGTTGTTCATGGGGAGGACAAGCTTGGCCAAACCAGAAAGGCTGGTGGTGAATGGAGATGGTTCAGGCCTTTGTTCCAGAAAGAAATGGAGAGCCCTGAGACCATCCTGGTGGGGATGGGCATGCGAAAGGAATGCACATTCATGGTAAAACCTACTGTGTTCACTGCTCACAATTTTCAGTCTGGGGACCCTGCAGCCCTCAAGACTCAATAATTTTAGGGCCTGAATTCTCCCATGTCCTTACCCCAATCCCACACACCAGGCCTTGTTATCACATAGCCTGCAATTACACACTACTGATTGTTACTCACTAACAATCCCCATTAACAGTTACTCACTCTCCTAACCAGATCGTTATCCACTCCTTTGTCTGCCTAATTGCTCTTCTCTCTCTTTGGGCTCTGTCCTCACCTATCATTTGGTCCTTAGTCCTTACCCCCACCCTATCTTCTGCATATAAACCAACATTTTGAGCTTTTCCAGCAATTTCTGTTTTGGTCCTGGAGTACTGTATCCAGCCCTAGAATATTGTATCCATTCCTGGAGTACTGTATCCATTGCTGGGATACTGTGTCCATGTTGAGGTTGGTTGGCTCGCCGAACTGGTTTGTTGTTCCGCAGACGTTTTGTTACCGTGCTTGGTAACATCTTCAGTGCAGCCTCTGATGAAGCGTCGGTGTGTTTTCCCGCCTGGTTTTTAAACTCTGGGGTCCGTTGCGATGGATTGCCTCACTTCCGGGTTTCCTTCCTGGAGTACTGTATCATTTCTGGAATACTGTACCCATTCCTGGAGTACTGTATCCACATATGGAGTACTCTTACCAACACATGGATTAGTATGGAGCCACAGAGTCATACAGCATGGAAACAGGCCATTCGGTCCAACAGTCCATGCTGAACATGTGGCCAAACTAAAGTAGTCCCACCTGCCTGCGTTTTACCCATATCCCTCCAAACCCTTTCATTCATGAACCCATCCAAATGTCTTTTAAATGTTGTAACTATACCTGCATCTGCCACTTTCTCTGGCCGCTCATTCCACACATGAACCACTCTCTATGTAAAAAAGTAACCCCTCCATGTCCTCTTTAAGTCTTTCTCCTCTCATCTTCAAAATATGCCTCCTAGTTTTGAACTCCTTCACCCTCAGGAAAAGGCCCTTTTCATTCACTTTGTCTATGCCCTTCATGATTTTATAAACCCCTCAATCTCCCATTGAGACAAATCTCAGCCTTTCTTTAAAATTCAGGCCCTCCAGTCCCAGCAACATCCTGGTAAATCTTTTCTGAGCCATCTGCAATTTAATAATATCCTTCCTGAAGCAGGATGACCAGAACTGTACATAGTACAGTATGTATCATAGATACATTGAGTGAGTGGGCAAAGGTCTGGCAGATGGAATACAATGTAAATAAATGTGAAGTCATACATTTTGGTAGGAGTAATAGTGAAAAGGATTATTACTTGAATGGTAAAAAGTTGCAGCATGCTGCTATGCAGAGGGACCTGGGTGTCCTTGTGCATGAATCACAGAAGGTAGGTCTGCAGGTACAACAAGTAATTAGGAAGGCAAATGGAATTTTGTCCTTCATTGCTAAAGGGATTGAAATAAAAAGCAGAGAGGTTATGTTGCAGCTGTACAAGGTGCTGGTGAGGCCACACCTGGAGTACTGTGTGCAGTTTTCGTCTCCTTACTTGAGAAAGGATGTACTGGCACTGGAGGGGGTGCAAAGGAGGTTCACTAGGTTGATTCCGGAGTTAAGGGTGTTGGCTTATGAGGAGAGACTGAGTAGATTGGGATTATATTCATTGGAATTCAGAAGATTGAGGGGGGATCTTATAGAAACATATAAAATTATGAAGGGAATAGATAAGATAGAAGTAGAGAGGATGTTTCCACTGACAGGTGAAGCTAGGACAAGAGGGCATAGCCTCAAGATTAGAGGGAGCAGATTTAGGACTGAACTGAGAAGGAATTTCTTCACCCAGAGGGTTGTTAATCTATGGAATTCCTTGCCCAGTGAAGTAGTTGACACTACTTCAGTAAACGCTTTTAAAAAAAAGGTAG
Organism: Rhincodon typus; assembly: GCF_021869965.1. Classification (NCBI taxonomy): domain Eukaryota; kingdom Metazoa; phylum Chordata; class Chondrichthyes; order Orectolobiformes; family Rhincodontidae; genus Rhincodon; species Rhincodon typus. Next base: position 4,639,322 of record NC_063345.1, read on the forward strand.
TTTTTTTTTAACAATAAAGGAATTAAGGGATACGGTGAGAACGCGGGTAAGTGGATCTGAGTCCACGAAAGGATCAGCCATGATCTTATTGAATGGTGGAGCAGGCTCGAGGGGCCAGACGGCCTACTCCTGTTCCTAGTTCTTATGTTCTTATGTACTCCAGAAGAGGCCTCAACAATGTCCTGTAAAAAATCAACATGACTCCTGAACTTCTATATTCAAATAAAAACTGAAAGAACTGCGGATGCTGTAAATCAGGAACTAAAGCAGAAGTTGCTTGAAAAGCTCAGCAGGTCAGGACAGAAGAACAACATCTGTGAAGAAAAAATTGGAGTTAACGGTTCAGGTCTGGGTTCTGAGGAAGGGTCACTGGACCCGAAATGTTAACTCTGAGTTTTTCTTCATAGATGCCGCCAGACCTGCTGAGCTTTTCCAGCAATGTTTGTTTTTGTTCTATACTCAAAAGTCTGAGCAATGAAGGCAAGCTTGGTAAATGTCTTCTTAACCACCCTGTCTACATGTGACACAAATTTCAAAGAATTATGTACCTGAATACTTAGGTCTTTCCATTCTACAACACTACCCAGGACCCTACCATTAGTTGCATCAGTCATGACCTCATTTGTTTTACCAAAATGCAATACATTGCATTTCTCCAAATTAAACTCCATCTGCCACTCCTCAGCCCGTTGACCCAATCAATCAAGATCTCTTGATACCGTTAGAAAACCTTCTTCACTGTCTACTATAGCAGCTGCAAACTTTCTAACCATGCCTCCTAAATTCTCATCCAAATCATTTATATAAGTGACAAACAAAAGAAGATGAAGCACCGATCCCTGCAGAACACCTCTGGTCACAATTCCAGTCTGATAACCAAACATTCACCATCACCCTCTGTCTCCTACTGTCGAGCCAATTTTGTATCTAATTGGCACGTTCTCCCTGAATCTCATGTGATTGAACTTCGCTAATTAATACCATGCAGAACCTTGCCAAAGGCTTTGCTAAAGTCCATGTGAACAACACCCACTGCTCTGACCTCATCAACCTTTTTGGTTACTTCCTCAAAAAACTCAATCAAGTTAGTGAGACACAATTTCCCATGTACAAAGCCATACTGACTATCCCTAATCAGTTCTTGCCTCTCCAAATGCATGGAAATCCAATTTTTCAGAATCATTTCCAACAACTTACTCATCGCGGATGTCAGACTCATGGGTCTATAGTTCCCTGGCTTCTCCTCACAAACTTTCTTCAACAAAGGCACAACATTAGCCACCCTCCAGTCCTCTGATGCCTCACCCATGTCTGTAGATGTTGCAAATGATACTGCTAAAGGTCCTGCAATTTCATCCCTAATTTGCCACAACGAGTAAATAACACTGCCAGTGGGTTTGGAGTCACATGTATGTCACACCAAGTAAGGATAGCAGTTTCCTTCCTTAAAGAAGATTAATGAACCTGAGGTGTAGCTCGGGATGTGTTGGCCCAGCCAACAAGGATATTATATTCCAGGTGTGGGGAAATAAATATTGATGTTTTGAAAATGGTTCACATGATAGAAGAGAAAGCGTTGGAGGTCTTAGCTAATGTAAAGGTGGATAAATCTCCCGGACCTGATCAACTGAATCCCAGGACGTTGTGGCAAGTACTGGCAGTTCTACACACAGCCTCAAATGTGTGACAAATAATTCATGACTGACAGAATTCAACGTTGCTCATCAATCAAACACTGTTGCAATTTACCAGGACAGTTCAGGAAAGAGGTTAACAAACTGAAATGACATTAACCACTTTGATTCAAATGCCGAGCTAAAAGTCACCCAACACATGGGTAGCGTTGTGGCTCAGTGCTTAGCACTGCTGCCTTACAATGCCGGGGACCTGGGTTCAGGCAACTGGGTTCAACTCCACCCTCGGGCAACTGTCTGTGTGGAGTTACACATTCTCCCTATGTCTGCATGGATGTCCTCTGGGTGCTCCAGATTCCTATCACAGTCCAAAGATGTGCAGGTTAGTTGGATTGGCCATGCTAAATTGCCCATTGTGTCCAGGGATGAGCAGGCTATGTGGGTTAGCCATGGCAAATGCAAGGTTTCAGGGATTGGGTGGGATGTTCTTCAGAAGGTTGGTGTGGAATCAATTGGCCAAATGGCCTGCTTCCACACTGTAGGGATTCTATGAATCTGTCGGAACTCCAACTTAACAGTTTGCAAAATATTCTGGCAGGAAAGCGTTGGCTGTGGCTCAGAGGACCATGATGTTCCTGCTGTTAGAAAACCCCACTCCAGCGATTTGCCTGCTCAGTGCCGTAATGACAGAATACTGCCATGTCCAAGATGGATTGAGGTTTTTAGCGGGTTTGAGTTCTTTTTTGGATGACAGATGAAGACGAGGGCTGCTCGACAGATGTAAATAATTCTGCGGCCATTATTTTGAAAATGCAAATACAGAGAAGACCTTCCCAACGTCGTGCTCAACATTTGACTCTCAACTAACATGATTGAAGCAATCTCATTACCACAGTCCTGTTTGTGGAAGATTGCTGTATGTAAATTGGCCACTACATTTCCTAATGCAACGATGACTCTATTTCAAGAAGTGTTTAATTTTTTGTACAGCACTTAAGGGATATCCTTGTTCATAAAAGGTGCAACATAATTGCTTTCTTTCTTCAGAAATGGCAACATACAGTGGAGACGGAAGGTGTCAGTCACTTTACACTGAGTGGATTTTACAATATTCCATAGCAGCTGTTAGCTTGCTGCAGACTGCTTGATTCTCACAATGAATACTTAAAAGGTCCACAGATCAATGTGTGGTGACATCTGACAAGAAACACTTCAATTCATGTTTTTAAACAAAGTCATAAGATTGAGCAATAAAAGTTAAAAAAATTAACATTACCTTCATCTCTCCCTGTATTGGCAGTTATAACCTTCCAATCCTCCAAACATAATGTAATAAAAAATATTAAAGGAAATGTGCTAGAAAATATGTTGCCAATGTTCTGAAGGTCTTGATGAATTTAGCACTTAAAAGAACTAAACAAACGATTACGTCTCTTCAAAGCTAACGATTAGGAAATAGGCTGACAATGGGTAGAATTTCTAAAATGATAAAATGGTCTTTGTGCATGAAAAGTTATTTAATGCATGGTTAATACAGAAGACATTTTCTGTTAACTCATCTGCCTATTTTGGCGAGGTATCTGTTTGCGATTCAGACAATGATGCATTATTCAAATTAGTACTTTCTTAAGTACAAGGGATTTAATTGTCCTATGTGTGGGTGTAAAGGTTCCTTTTATGAAAGCTACATCGAGCAGAATCATAACCATAAGAGCAGTATATATTAAATCATATGTAATAATGTACCACTGTTGATAAGATGAATTGAGCAATAGTGAGTACTGCAAACTTACGTCGCCTAGCAACTGGTAATGACACAGACAATTTGGGTTCTTTCCTCCTTTCTGGTGAACTTAGCATGATAGCTTGTAAAACACTAACTTCTTGAAGAATTCTTTTTTTGGGAAAAGCAGGGGTTTGAAAGTTATCACAATCTAAGCATTAGGAAATTGGAGTTTGTACAGCCCCAGAATGGGTAGCAAATAGCAACAGGTTATATTTTCCTTTGTTCAAGTAATTAACTGCAAAAGATGCTTCTCTCTGTTTTATGATTTGCAACCTGCTAATTAGAACACAGCTTGGCGATGTTAGATTCCTCAGATTGCAACTTAATTAGCAGCAGTGATAACATATCAGGAAAAGCAAGGTATCTTCAAACAATAATCCTCAAGTTATTGTCAAGCTGCTAAAAAGTTATGTTAATGGTTCAATCAATTTAACTGTCAGCTTGCCTTGATGGTAACACCCTCAAAAGCTCATGTGTTCAGGCTCGAGTTTTATTACTAAAGCTCATTCTGTGGACAAGCAGACATTGTTCGAAGATCCAGGTTCCTATGCAGCTACAGGCTATACCTGGGGGTCTTGCGGTGCAAAGGTATTGTCCCTACAGAAACCCAGATTCAAGTTCCGCTTGCTCCAGAGGTCCGTAATAACACATCTGTACAGGCTGACCGGGAAAATATCTTGCCTGCAGCCTAAACTTTGGGAAAATAAAATTAAAACCAGCACACAGTGTGGCATCAATGGATTCCAGCGAGACTCATATTAATGGGAAACACAGACTGCAGTCATACATAGGAAAGTCGTTGTGATTGTTGGAGGTTAAGTCATTTCAGCTCCAGGATATCTCTGCAGGTGTTCCTCAGGGTAGCTTCCCAGACCCAACCATCTTCAGCAGCTTCATCAATGACTTTCCCTCCATCATAAGGTCAGAAGTGGGATATTCACCGACAATTGCACAACATCCAGTACCACTCGCGACTCCTCGGATACTGAAGCAGTCTATGTCAATGTACAAACAAGAACTGTGCAGCATTCAGGCTTGGGCTGATAAATACCAAGCTACATTTGAACCAAATGAATCCAGACAATAACCATCTTGCACAAGACGGAATGTAACCATCTCCTATTACATTCAATGACATTCAACTGAATCCCTTCCATTAACGTCTATAATAGGGATGTGGGAGGGGAGGGCTGATTATCATTGACGAGAAACTGAACTGGAGCTGCAGTATAATTACTGTGGCTACAACATCTGATCAAAAGTTGAAGGTCAGGTTCTGGTTCTTCAAAACCAGTCTGCCATTCGTGAGGCACAAGTCAGGAGTGTAATGGAATGCTCTCTACTTGCCTAGTTGAGAGCAGCTCCAAAAACGTGAAAGAAGCTTGACACCATCCAGGACAAAGCAGCCTGCTTGATTAACATCAATTGGCACCACATCTACCATCTTCAAGATTCATTTCCTTTACCACAGTGGCAACAGTGTGTGCCATCTACAAGGTGCACTGCAGTAACCAGTAAGGCTTCTCCTGTAGTCCCTTTCAAGCCCACAACTTGTATCTCCTGGATGGATAAAGGTAGCAGATAGATGGCAACACCACCACCTGCAAGTCCCCACCAAGCTACTCCAAGCCACCCTAACTTGGACCTGTCTCTCTGTTCCTTCAGTGTCAGTGGGTCTTACTTCCTTGTTGAATGCTGCAGCTGACCACCACCTTATCAAGGGCAAAGAAATTTGGTCAGAAATGCTGGCCCACAGGCCATGAGCAAATAAAAAAGGCAGATATTGCCTCGACTCTGTTCCCATTTCCGTTAAAAAGCAGCTGATATGGTATATGCTTAAGCACAAGAACAGATGAAATACAAACAGTAGTAGGCTTCATTGTGCCTCAAGCTTGATCTAACATACAATGAGACTGGAGCTAAAACTTAGCTCACCCCCACTTCCACAGTCTGTTCCAATGGCCTTAGATGATCTTAGTGTACAAAGAAACTGATTAGTGTGCACCACTCTTCATTTCTATAATCTTTCCCAGTGCTATAATCCAAAGAGAACTCTGTGATTCTCCATAAAAAAACCCAAAAGAACTGCGGATGCTGTAAATCAGGAACAAAAACAAAGTTGCTGGAAAAGCTCAGCAGGTCTGGCAGCATCTGTGAAGGAGAAAACAGAGTTAGCGTTTCGGGTCCGGTGACCCTTCCTCAGTTCTGCTGAGCTGCTTTCCAGAACCACTACAGCATAAGTGGTGTAGATACCTCTGCAGTGTTGTTTAGGAGGGAGATCCAGGATTCTGACCCAGTGACACTGAAGGAACAGTGATATATTTCCAAGTCAGGATGGTGAGTGGCTTGTGCATTGGAAGAAGCTTACAGATGGTGCTGTCACTAAGAATCTAAAAGCTTTGTGGTGGATATTGCGAGTTTTGAAGGTGCTGCCAATGGCACTTTGGTGAATTGGTGCATTGGATGTTGTAGATGGTACACACTGCTGCCACTCTGCATCCATTGTGAGTAGGTGGGGAGTGGAAGCTAAAAGTGGTGGGATCCTGCAGGATTTCTAGTCTCTGACTTGCTCCTATAGACACAGAATGACATTCAAGAAGATTTAGAGGATGAGCAAGTCTGCACTGCAAGATAAAGGTGATTGAAAGTTGGGATATCAACCATAACTTTAGAACTTCACCATACTTTGTGGTTTAAAAATGTCAGGTATTGGATAAAATTCCAACAATATGCAAGTGATTACATTGTACTGGCTGTTGATGGATGTAAATGACAAAAGGCACACTGTTGGATAAGTATTTATTTGAAAAGGTTGCCCATATAAGTATTAGCTGAATTGCCACAGAACCACTCAAACCTTTTATCATCTGCAGCTCAGCAGGTAGCACATTCACCTCTGCATCAGAGGTCATGAGATCAAGTCGCTCTCTAGAGAACTGAGCAAATAATTTAGTCAAATCCATCCAGTGCAGTGCTGAGGAAGCACTGCAGTGTTAATTGTGTTGCCTTTTAGACAAGAGCTTGCTGTGTGAAAATTACTGAAATCCTGACATTTTAACAGTGACTACATGTCAAATAGTACCCCGTTGGTTGGGAAATGTAGGATGCTCTGAGACTGTGAAATAGATGGCTTTTCTTGAACTGTGACATATAATTCGTAACTTCAGAGCATCTTTCTCCTGTCTAAAGGCTGTGTTCTTTCCAGTCACACTCATGGCATGATAGAAATTCACTGCACTGAAACACACATTTGCGTAAATCATTGAAAAACTTGCAGTATCAGCTGTCCTGTCAAATGTTGATCTTGTCCTGGGTTCTTTCAATCTACATTTAAAAGAGGAAAGAATTTTTTTTTTAATTTGGCACTTAGCAGTGAAATTGACAATAACGCTCAGTCCACAATGCCGAAATCTGTTGACCTTGTAAATTTGAGGACACTGCTCGGAACCCCTATTCTTGCTGATATCCCATTAGATTTTGTATATTTTGAATCATTAAGACCTTAAGAGGTGGAAGAAGAAGTAGGCCATTCAGCCCATTGTGTGCACTGGTACTATCACGTCATTATCTAGTGCCAATCTCCTGACTTGTTCCCAAACCTTTGAACAATATTTAAATCTAAGTAATCATCTAATACCCCTCTTGCATGCCTCAATTGAACCTGCTTCCACCACATTTCCAGGCAGTGGAAGACAGCACAGAGAAGGGTCCATTAGCAGCCATTTCCGCCACCTCCACCAGGATACCACCACCAGACACACATTCCCCTCCCCTCCCTTGTCTGCCTTCTGCAGGGAGCGTTCCTTCCGGGACACCGTGGTCCACGCTTCCTTCACTCCCAACACCCCTCCACAGCCCCATGCACCTTCCCATGCAACTGCAGAAGGTGCAACACCTGCCCATTTACCTCCTCCCTGCTCAGATTCCAAGGGCCCAAACATACCTTCCAGGTGAAGCAACACTTCACCTGCACTTCCCACAATCTAGTCTACTGCATTCGCTGCTCACAATGTGGTCTTCTCTACATTGGGGAAATGAAATGTAGACTGAGTGACCACTTTGCAGAGCATCTACATTCTGCTTGCAACAAGAAGGGTCTAGGCCCGGAACGTCGGCCTTCCTGCTCCTATGATGCTGCTTGGCCTGCTGTGTTCATCCAGCTCTACGTGTTGTTGTCCCTGAACTACCTGTTGCCTGCCACTTTAACACACCACGCTGTTCCCTGGCCAACATCCCTGTCAGGCTTGCTGCAGTGTTCCAGTGAAGCTCAGCGCAAGCTGGAAGAACAACACCTCATTTTCTGCTTGGGGACCTTACAGCTCTCTGGTCTCAATACCGAGTTCGATAACTTTAGGGTTTGAGCTCTCCTATATCCTTACGCCAACCCCCACATGCCAGGTCTGTTATCACATAGTCTGCTAATACACACAACCCATTGTTAACCATTAACAATCCCATTAATAACTATTCACCCTCCTAGCCAGATCGTTATTCACTCCTTTTTCTGTTCAACTGTTCTTGTCTCTCTTTGAGCTCTATCCCACCTATTGCTTACTCTTTACTCATCCCTGCTCCCAGCACTATCTTCTGCAAATGCACATGTTCCTAGCTATCATCAGGTCTCAAGAAGGTTCACTCGACCCAAGGCATTAACTCTGATTTCCCTCCACAGATGCTGTCAGACCTGCTGAGATTTTCCAGCAATTTTTGATTTTGTTTCTGATTCCCGGCATCTGCAGTTCTTTCGGTTTTTATGAATCCATTGTCGATTTTTGGAAAAACCCATTGGTTCACTAATGTCCTTTAGGGAAGGAAACTGCCATCCTTACCTGGTCTGGCCTACATGTGACTCCAGACCCACAGCAATGTGGTTGACTCTTACCTGCCCTCTGGGTAATTAAGGATGGGCAATAAATGTGCGAATTAATTTTTAAAAAAAATTTCCCCTCTCAGTCTCCTCTGTTCTAAGGGAATCATCCCCAATCTGTCTAATCTTTCTTCATAACCAAATCTCTCCAACTCAGGAAACATCCTGTAAATCTCCCTTCCATGCTCTGCTGCGCTATCTCATCTGTCCTATAATGCGGATTCCAGAATTGCAGAAATCAGAACAGTTTGGAATGATGTAAAAAAAAGAAGTAATTGAACAGAAAAAAAACTTTGAACTTAAAGTACTGACTGACTACCATTTACAGAAATAAACAGTCAGTAGGGATTGCATTTCCTTAGGATTTCCCTGATTGTACGTTGTCATGACAGGAAAGATCCACGCTAACAATGGAGAAACAGCATTAATTATAATTTGTATCAGCCTGGTATAAACTATAAAGTATTCCCTTCCATTGCCAAGTGCTAGGAACATGTAAAAATAAATGCAAGAGAAAGAATGTCAAGTGACGACAAAGTTAAATGCTTCAAGAGATTTTGAACAAGAAAGAAATTATCGGCTGTTTACTTCTGATGTCTGGGAGTGTGTAATGTTACAGAGCTGTAGTTTACCAGCTGTTTATTTTCTGCCACAAACCAAACTAGACCAGTATTACCACAGTTACACGTTATAAACAGAACCAGAGAGACAAGACATGCTGTCAGAGCTCCGCTCTACTAGAAAATCATTTGTTTGCAAATTTTTTTAAAGTCTCCAGGCAAGACTTCTGGAAGGAATGACAGGGATTTGAACATCAAATCCCTGAGGCTTTTATTTGTCAGCATCTGTCTTCCTAACAGATAACATCTGGATCAATTGAAATTATCCATGCCGTTAATTCTCTTCAATTCTCAGAATAAACAGCTGGAGTTATCAGTTAATATTTTTAAATCTACTGAGCTGTAAAATCCAAATGAGATATTGATATCATTTTCATAAATATTTTTACTCCTACAAATTTTTTTTTGGATGAAGCTGAAGCTCTGTGCATGAAATCCCTGTAGGTGGAAAGCAAACATGGTTGAATGGCCCTTCTTTGCTTTTCTAATTGAAACTTTAACCCAAAGTCCACTCCTTTTTCATTCAAGAATGTTAATTGGGAGGATCTGCTGACTATTGGGTAGAAATTGAATGAAGGGGCCCCTCTTGTGGCACAATGGTAGTGTCCTTACTCCAGACCAGGAGGCCTGGTTTCAAGTCCCACCTGCTCCACAGGTGTGTAACTACATCTCTGAACAGGTCGATTAGAAAAATAGATTAAATAAAATTAAATATATGAAGAGTTCCTCTTGTGATGCAGTAGTAGTGTCCCTACCTGTGAGCTAGGAGGTTTGGATTGAATTCCATCTGTCCTGAGGTAAGTCATAACATCGATGGGCAGGTTAATTATAAAAAAAAGGTTAAATAAAAAGAACAGTTTCTCCTGACATATATATACATATGTGTATGAAAGAAATTGAATAAAAACAACTCTGGAGGCAATTTATCAAAGCCCCTTAATTTGAATTGCTTGAAAATTGAAACTTTGGGGTGAAAAGGTTTACAAAAATGTGTTTGGGTTTACTGCAGTCAGAACAAAAAGTTTAAACATTACATTAAACATTCATCTGCTAGAATCATCAACGATGATTATTCACAATCTCTATTCCTTAGCCTGAAAAGGACTTTCTTTCAAAATTCTTGATCTTGTCTCCATTTCTCCTTGATGGTCTTGTCTCTCCACATCGCTTTAACCTCCTCTGGCTCTGCACCCTTTGCATGTCTGACTGATGCTGAAATGGGAAAAGACTGTCGAAAGCTACGGAAAAGTGTTATTTGGGAATCCTCATCCATGAATCACGAAAAAGCTAGCGTCCCAGTTCAGCAGGTAATAGGGAAGTCAAATAGACTGCTGGCCCTTATTTGAAAGGGAATAGAGTATAAAAATAGGGAGGTTCTGCTAAAACTATAAATGGTACAAATCAAACCACAGCTGGAATACTGTGATTAGTTTTGGTCCCCTTATCCAAGGAAACCCTTATCCAAGGCCCCATATCTCAGGCAGGATGCACTGGCCCTGGAGCGGGTTCAGAGGAGGTTCATGAGAATTTTCCCAGGAATGAAAAGCTTAATGTATGAGGAATGTTTGAGGACTCTGGGACTATACTCATTGGAGTTTAGAAGGATGAGGGGGGGATCTAATTGAAACTTACAGAGTACTGAATGGCCTGGACAGAGTGGATGTTGGGAAGATGCTTCCATTGGTAGGAGAGACTAGGACCCGAGGGCACAGCCTTAGGGTAAAGGGAAGACTTTTTAGAACGGAGATAAGGAGAAACTTCTTCAGCCACACAGTGGTGAATCTATGGAATTCACTGCCACAGAAGGCTGTGGAGGCCAGGTCATTGAGTACATTTAAGACTGAGATAGATAGGTTCTTGATTATTAAGGGGATCAAGGGTTACGGGGAGAAAGTGGGAGAATGGGGTTGAGGAACTTATCAGCCATGATTGAATGGCGGAGCAGACTCGATGGGCCAAATGGCCTAATTTCTGCTCCTCTGTCTTACAGTCTTATGGAAACATATACTGGAAACGAAAACAGAAATTGCTGAAAAATCTCAGCAGGCTTGGCAGCATCTGTGGAAAGAAATCAGAGTTAATGTTTCAGGTTGAATATTTGTCCTGTCATAGCAGATATGGAGGGGTCATCGTAGGAGGAGGGACTGAGTAGGTTGGGACTGTGCTCATTGGAATTTAGAAGAAAGAGAGGCAGTATGTTTGAAAAATGCAAGATTCTTAGATGACTTGACAAAAGTGTATGGAGCAAGGTTGTTTTCTTGGCCAGCTGTTTCCAATAAAATGTTGTATGTGACAGAGTGTGGGACCAGAGGGCATAACCACAGGATCATATACTACAGACAGAGATGAGGAGGATTTCTTTCTCCTTTCAGAGGATGGTGAATCTGTGGAATTCTTGACCACAGAGGGCTGTCTATTCTGGGTCATTAAATATATTCAAAACTGAGAGAGACAGACTTATAATCATGAAGGGAATCAAGAGTTATGGGGAAAAGGCCAGGAAAGCGGAGCTGAGGATTATCAGATCAGCCATGATCTCACTGAACGGTGGAGCAGACTCAATGGGCCGAATGGCCTCTGTCTACTCCAACATCTTATGGCTTTATTTGCATTTCTTTAACTCTAAGTTTTCATGTGACTGAATTTCCATCTTTCCTCCATTTACAGTTGGTCCATCATTATGTTCATCGCAAGCTGATCAATGAAGTATGAAACGAGCAAGTAATAATTTTCTTGCTAATGGATCATTCACAGAACACAACATGATATGCAAAATAACTAACAAACTACAGATGTTGGAGATCTAAAACAGAAAAACAAACTGCTGGAGAAACTCGAACGAAAACCTTTGCTGAGTCCAGAACGTTCAGCATCAGAGGGCAGAAGGTCCTGCTCAGAATCCGGAGCCTGGGATAACCCCGTTCTGAGGAAGGGTCACCGGACCCGAAACGTTAACTCTGACTTTTTTCTTCACAGATGCTGCCAGACATTGAACATAGAACATAGAACATAGAACAGTACAGCACAGTACAGGCCCTTCGACCTATGATGTTGTGCCGAACTTTTACCCTAAACCTAAGGTCTATCTAACCTCCACCCCTACCTTATACTATCATCCATATGCCTATCTAATAGCCGCTTAAATGCCCCTAAAGAGGCCGACTCCACTACCCTCTCCGGTAATGCATTCCACACCCCTACCACTCTCTGAGTAAAGAACCTATCTCTGACGTCTCCCTTATATCTACTTCCACTCACTTTAAAACTATGCCCCCTCGTAATAGCTACCTCCACCCTAGGAAAAAGTCTCTGGCTGTCTACTTTATCTATACTTCTGATCATTTTGTACACCTCTATCAAGTCACCTCTCATCCTTCATCGTTCTGAAGAGAAAAGCCCTAGCTCTCTCAACCTTTCTTCGTAAGACCTTCCCTCCATTCCAGGCAACATCCTGGTAAATCTCCTCTGCACCTTTTCCAATGCTTCCACATCTTTCCTGTAATGAGGCGACCAGAACTGGACACAATACTCCAGATGTGGCCAAACCAGGCTTTTGTATAGCTGGAGCATAACTTCACGGCTCTTGAACTCAATCCCTCTATTAATGAAAGCTAACACACCATACGCCTTCTAAACATCTCTATCCACCTGGGTGGCAGCTTTCAGGGAACTGTGGACATGAACTCCAAGGTCCCTCTGCTCCTCCACACTGCCAAGAATCTTTCCGTTAACCCTGTATTCTGCTTTCAAGTTTGTCCTTCCAAAATGAATCACCTCACACTTTTCAGGGTTAAACTCTATCTGCCACTTCTCAGCCCAGCTCTGCATCCTGTCAATGTCCCTTTGTAACTTAGAACAGCCCTCTGCACTGTCCACAACGTGACCCACTTTCGTATCATCCACGAACTTGCTAATCCACCCTTCCACTCCTTCATCCAAATCATTTACAAAAATCACAAATAGAAGAGGACTCAGAACAGATCCTTGTGGTACACCACTCGTAACTGAGCACCATGTTGACTATTTTCCATGAGCTTTTCCGGCAACTTCTGTTTTTGTACCTGATGGATGGCTTCCGCAATTCTTTTGGTTTTTATTCCTTGTTCCAGTCTTATTCTAGACCCCACTTACAACACTTTCTCTGATAAATCGATTATATTATCGGCGTTTCTTCCCTCTCTTGTTTGGAATTGGAAAAGTTTCAATTTCCACCATACTCTCACCTTCACCTCATCCATCTCTGACTCCTCCTTTCCCTTCCCTAACATCTACATTTCCATTTCTGGGCATAGGTTAGCCACTGATATACGCTACAAACCCACCAACTCCTGCAGTTACCTTGACTATACATCCTCACACCCTACTTCCTTTGAGGACTCCATCCCATCATCCTAGTTCCTCTATCTCCTTCACATCTGTTCTGATGATGCCAGCTTCAACAAGGGCACCTCTGAAATGTCTGCTTTCTTTCTTAAACAGGATTCCCCAGCACAATAATTGACACGGCTGTCCCATCTCCCACACTTCCACCTTTACTCCCCCTTCCCCCCGACAACAGCGATAGGGTCACACTTGTCCTCACCCAACATCCCATCAGCATCCACAACCAAAGGATCATCAGCTGCCATTTCCACCAACTCCAGTGGGATGCCACTATCAGGCACATAGTTCCCTCCTCTCCCTTGTCAACCTTCCGCAGGGACTATTCCTTCTGGGACAACCTGGGCCACTCCTCCTGCACTCCCAACAACCCCCCAAAGCCTCACAGAACTTTCCCCTGTAACCGGCGAAGGTGTAACACCTGCACATTTATCTCCTCCCTCTCCAGTATCCAAGGGCCCAAACATACCTTCCAGGTGAAGCAAAGCTTCACCTGCACTTCCCAGTATCTAGTCTACTGCATTCCCTGCTCACAATGTGGTCTCCTCTACATTGGGGAAATGAAACGTAGACTGGGTAACTGCTTCCCAGAACATCTACATTCTGCTCGCAGAAAAGACCCTGAGCTAGCTGTTACCTACCGCTTCAACACACCATCCTGCTCCCTGGCCGATATCTCTGTCTCTGGCTTGCTTCAGTGTTGGAGAACAGCTCAGCGCAAGCTGGAAGAACAACACTTCATTTTCTCTTTGGGGGCCCTGCAGCCCTCCAGACTCAATATTGAGTTTGATAATTTTAGGGCTTGAGCTCCTTCTCCCATGTTCTTAACCCAACCCCACACACCAGATCCTGTCATCACATGGGCTGCTATCATAACTATCCCATTGTCGGCCAATAATGATCCCCATTAACAATTATTGATTCACCCAGGCTGACGTTGAGCCAATCCATTATCTGCCCAATTGTGGTTCTCTCTCTCTAGGAACAAGGATATTGCCAGGGTTGAAGGGTTTAAGCTATAGGGAGAGGCTGAATAGGCTGGGGCTATTTTCCTTGGAGTGTCAGAGACTGAGGAGTAACTTTATAGAGATTTATATTATCATGAGGGGCATGGATAGGGTGAATAGTCAAGGTCTTTTTCCTAGGTTGAGGGAGTCCAAAACTAGAGGACGTAGGTTTAAGGTGAGAGGGGAATGATTTAAAAATGACCTGAGGGGTAATTTTTGCAGAGGGTGGTGTGTATATAGAATGAGCTGCCAGAGGAAGTGGTGGAGGTTGGCACAATTACAACATTTAAAAGGCATCTGGATGTGTATGAATAGGAAGAGTTTAGAGTGATTTGGGTTAAATGCTGGCAAATGGGACTAGGTCAGTTTGGGATGTCTGTTGAGTGCAGACGTGTTGGACCGAAGGATCTGTTTCTGTATTGTATGACTCTACGACTCTATCATTTACTCCCCCTGGCCTCACCAACCCATCTTCACCATATGTACAAATCTTTTCCTAGCTACAATCAGTTCTGAAGAAGGGCTCAAAACAATAAATCTGCTTTATCTCTCCAGATGCTGCCAGACCTGAATTTACAAGCAAGATCTGTTTTATTTGTAATATTATTTACTTCTGCATCCTACCTGCCAACCCAGTGTTATAGCAGTCTCTCCTTATAAGCACTTTAAGTATTTAAATAAACAATGCCCTTCCCCAGTACTAAGCCTTTATCAATCACAAGGTAACTCTCACTTTGGGTCTTGTGTTCACAATCACTTACCAACGGGCAGAGATTTAAGGTGGTTTGTAAAAGAACTAGAGGAAACATGTCGAGAAACATTTCCATCCTGAGAGTTGTCTGCAATTCACTGCCCAGTTTGGTGGTGGGGGGGGGGGGGGGGGGGGGGGGGGGGGGGGGGGGGGGGGGGGGGGTGGTGTGTGTGTGAGACTGTGCGTGTGTGTGTGTGTATGTGTGTGTGTGTGTGTGTGAGAGTCTGTGCATGTCTATGTGTTTGTGAGAGTGTGTGTATACTTTTCAGAGTGTGTATATATGTGTGTGAGAATGTGTGTGTGTGAGTGTGTGTGTGTATTTGTGAGAGTGTGTGCATGTCTATGTGTTTGTGAGAGTGTGTGTATGCTTTTCAGAGTGTGTGTGAGAATGTGTGTGTGAGAGTGTGTGTGAGAGTGTGTGCATGTTTGTAGGTTTGCAAGAGTGTGTGTATACTTTTCAGAATGTGTATATATGTGTGTGTGCTGTGTGTGTGTGCATATGCGTGTGCGTGTGTGCGTGTGCGCATGTGCGCGTGTGTGTGTGTGCGCGTGTGTGTGTGCGTGTGTGCGTGTGTGTGTATGTGTTTGGAGGTGGTAAGGTGCCAAGATAATTGTTTACCTTCAGCACCAAAAACCTTAGGGCTGTCCCTGGGTAGAACAACGGCAGAGGTCTCCCTGCTGTGACATTTCCTCAACGACTGCAGTTATTACATGCAACAAAACATTGTAAAGTGCTTTGGCACATGTTGAAGTTCTGAAAGGCACTGCACAGTGTCATTAAAACAGAGGGTGTTTGGAGTAACACTGCGGCTCTGGCAGCATCTGTGGAGAGAGACAAACAGAGTTAATGTTTCAAAGTCAAGCACTAACTCTATGTCTTTCCACAGATCCTGCCTAATTATTTTGACTGTCCCTTCTTTTCCAGGAATGCTGCCTTGAAGAAATTCCTGTCTTCTCCGCAATGGGATTTCTGGTTGTCTTTTTCACATTGTCCACCTTCATTGTTTCCTATTTCTTTTCTTGTTTGCAACAGTTTACTGGACTGATTCCTGGGATGGCAGGGCTGACATATGAAGAGATACTGGACTGGTTAGGATTATATTCATTGGCGTTTAGAAGATTGAGGGGCGATCTCATAGGAGCCTATAAAATTCTAACAGGACTAGACAGGGTAAATGCAGGAAGGATATTCCTGATGACTGGGGAGTCCAGAACCAGGGGTCACAGTCTAAGGATATGGGCTAGGCCACTTAAGACTGAGATTGTCAGAAATATCTTCTCCGAGAGATTGATGAACCTGTGGAATTCTCTGCCACAGAAAGTGATTAAGGGTAAAACATTGAATTATTTTAAGAAGGGGATAGATATAATTCTTAGGGCTAAAGGGATAACATGGGGAGAACACAGGAACAGGGCTGATCAACCATGATCATATTGAATGGTGGACGAGAGTTGAAGGGCTGAATGGCCTGTTCCTGCTCCTACTGTCTAGGCTTCTATGTCTATGTTTGACCAGGTTTTCAACAAAATCCACTTTCATAGCTGCATCTCTTTCCTCAGCCACTGTTCTTAACTTTGACATACTCTTTGGGGATTTCAACTGAAATCCCAGCCTATATATTTTTCATGTACCCAGAATCACTGATGCCACCCAGACATTCAGTATTCTTTCAACCAAACACTATTCTCACACACAAAAAAAGAAAAATATTGCAGAAACAAAATCGAAATTGCTGGACAAGCTCAGCAGATCTGGTAGCATCTGTGGAGAGAAATCAGAGTTAACGTTTGAGTGACCCTTTCTCAGAACAGCAATCTCTAATTGTGTTTCTGATTTACAGCATCCACAGTTCTTTTGATTTTCAAAATATTGCTGATGCTGGAGATCTGGAACAAACACAGAGAATGGCCGAGAAACTCAACAAGCCTGGCAGTTTCTGTGGAGAGAGAAACAGAATTAGCATTTCAATTCTGTTATGAATCCATTTCATTATTCTCACCCACCCTGAGATCCACACTTAATGCAGAATTGCAAAAGCAAAATATAATCATTAATTGATCTGAAATGCTCCCCAGCTGGTCTGGTGAGGTATTTGCAGCATGTTCTGTTTTAAATTCAGCCTTTGTAGATTTCTGCTCATCAAGTTGTTATCACACACTGCTGGAGGAGGTGGGACTTAAACCCAGACTTCATTTCTCAAATTCAGGGACACCACCACTGCATCACAAGAGCCCTACATCTTTGTAGATATTTTCTGACCAACCTATTCAGAGATGTGAGTATATACCTCTGGAACACATGGGATTTGAACTGGGACATGTCCAGCTCAAAGTCAAGGACGCTACCCCTGTGTTCCAAAAGCCATATAGTCACGCAGTCTATAAATTCAAGTCTTTCTTTTATATATGGAAGAAAATAGGGAGTTAATTGAACCTGCTGCTGTTAAAATCATGTATTATTTTATTGAATGAATTCAGATGTATTGATCAATGAATTGTTCAATCATAACTGGATTTAAAGCAATGATAATTTAGACAATTAAATAAATTGAAAGGCAAAGCATGGACAAGTTTAATCAATGAATAATTATCCTTTACAGATGAAGGAGATTAGTGCACAGAACAGACAAGAAACACTTCTTTATTACAAAGTCCTTGAAGGCTTGCTTGAAGATAAAGACCTGCCTGACAATAAGAAGTTGTGTAAGTCCAAATAAGAAATATAATTGTTAAGGGACAAAAGAAGAAGCCAATTGGATTGGTGATGTGGGAGCACCGTACTGAAGGTCTGGAGGAAAATGAATCATACTGGAACAGATTGGAAATCACTGTGTCAGATCAACCTGCGAAGAAAACTTGAGACTGAAACTGTAAAATGTCTGGATTTTTTGAATTAGAAAAAGCACAGTTTTGCCATACGTGCTGTTGTTAAATGCATGTTTAATTATTAATAATATTTATTATTGAACACAATAGAATTTATGAATGTAGATATAGCATTTAATGCTGCAAACCTTGTTATTTTGAGGACTAATTTATAGTTAGAACTCCCCTCTTTTAACAAGAGGCTTTATGAGTTAACCTTCTTTATGCATTGTGTTACCATGGATACCAAAGAAGGTTCACCTCTAATTACAGATGAATATATTCTATTATCCAATGTTGAAAAAGCATCGAGTGTTGGGCTATATTATAGAGTTTAAAATAATAAATTCCAAGATACAGAGGCTTCTCTCATGCTTAGCAACCTTGAACGTTTTCAATGGTTACACTGATAAACAGTAGATGTCAGCTGATAATCCAGAGAATGGGTCTTCCAATCCTGTCATGGCAGTTAAAATGTTGCGTAACCCCCTGAATTAAATCAAAATACTGTGAATGCTGGATATCTGAAACAAACACATCGAATGCTGGAGAAACTCAATAGGTTTGAACCTCAGAAGCGACCGAGGAGTATTCTAGGAGAAGTTGGCTCACTCACCACAACAGAGGAGACCACAAAGGATCCGATGTCAAAGAACAGTGTTAAGGGGAACTTGCAGGGGGTAGGGTTCCCATGTATCTGCTCCCCTTGTCCTTCTAGAGTCAAGTGGTCATAGGTTTGGAAGGTGCTGTCTAAGGAGCCTTGTTAACTTTGCAGTGCATCTTGTGGATAATATACACTGCTGTGATTGGGTGTTGATGGTGGAAGGAATGGGCACTTCAGAATGTGGTGCCAATTAAGTGGGTTGCTTTGTCCTGGATATATCAAGCTTCTTGAGTGTTGTTGGGGCTGCACCCATCCAGGCAAGTGGGGAGTATTCCATCACACTCCTGACCTGTGCCTTGTAGATGGTGGTCAGGCTTTGGGAATCAGAAGGTGAGTTACGCACTGTAGTATTCATATCCTCTGGCCTGCTCTTGTAGCCACTGTATTATTATGGTGAGTACAGTTCAGTTTCTGGTCAATGGTAATTCGAGGTTGCTGGCTGTGGATGCTTCAATGATGATAATGCTATGGGAACACCATCTGCGAGTTTCCCTCCAAGCCGCTCTTCACCCTGACTTGGAAATATATTGGTTTTTTTCAGGGTCAAAATCGTGGGTGTATCTGCACCAATAGTGATGGGTGTATCTGCACCAATAGCAATGGATGTATCTGCAGCAGTAGCGATGGGTGTATCTGCACCAATAGCGATGGGTGTATCTGCA
>NC_063345.1:4658567-4696144 GCF_021869965.1 Rhincodon typus
ATGGGTGTATCTGCACCAATAGCGATGGGTGTATCTGCACCAATAGCAATGGATGTATCTGCAGCAGTAGCGATGGGTGTATCTGCACCAATAGCGATGGGTGTTTCTGTACCAATAGCAATGGGTGTATCTGCACCCCAAGGTCTGCGATGGTTTAAGAAGGAAACATCACCACCTTCTCTAAGGTAATTGGAGATGGGTAATAAATGCTGGGCCAGCCAACAATTCCAACGTCTTGTGAATGAATAAAAAACCTTGTTTCACTTTCACAAACTGAATGATACTAATTTCAAAGTATTTCATTGCCAACTATCTACGGAGACCCTTTGAAGCTAAACCAAGGGGAGGTTGTTAGACGCAGCTTTCAGTGTACTTTGCCTTGTACTGTATGTCACATCAATTGTAGGCTCTGAAATAGCCACACTGCCTGTAGGAAAGCCATGTTCCGATCAAAGCTCAGTTCAAATGATTTGGCCCAAAAGGAGGAACAGAATACTGAACAAAGAGAATCACAGAGACTGACTTAATCCTTTAGGAATAAATACTTTCTTTCTTCTCATTGAAACATCAAATATCTGCCGAAATTTTCTCACTCACGAACGGGGTTATAAATTTTATTGACGTTGCCATGCTAGTCACTGTGGCGTTGACGTTGGTGGGATTGTAGTTTATGAGGTAGTATTCATGAACAGATACTGAGCAAAGGCAACATGAAACCTGCAAACTGGAGCCAAGCAGGAATCCCAGATGTGGCTTTCCACGCGTTTAAACTGTCTTAAAGCTGATTCGCAATGACTCACTCGCTTAACCAGTATGAGGCACAATGATCCGAAAATTCCACAGCAACCTGGAGAAAATTCCACTCCATGGGAAAGAAAATTTGATTTAATTTATATGACGGCCACCATGGCCCAGGAGATCCCAAAGTGCTTTGCAGCTAAATTTGAGAATCTGGTAATGTAAGTGCCATTGGTGATAACCAACTGGAGTTAAGCAAGATCCCATGAATCAAGGTGATAATGGTCAACAGTCTGCATTCCCTGAAAATGAAGTTGCAGGTAGATAGGTTAATGAAGAAGACATTTGTTATGCTTACCGTTATTAGTCAGTGCATTGTGTATAGGAACAAAAACGAAGTTGCTGGAAAAGCTCAGCAGATCTGGCAGCATCTGTGAAGGGAAAAACAGAGTTAACGTTTCGGGTCCAGTGACCCTTCCTCAGAACTGATGGTGGCTGGGAAAATGTCAGTTTACATGCAGAAAATAGGGAGGTGGGTGGGGTAGGGAGTAAACGATAGGATCAAGCCCAAAGAGAGAGAAAGACAGTTGGACAGACAATGGAGTTGCTAACAATCAGGCTGGGAGGGTGAATAGTTGTTAATGGGGACTGTTAGTGACTAACAACAGGGGGTATTATTGGCTATGTGGTAACGAGGCCTGGTGTTCCATTCCCCACCAGGAAGGTCTTAGGGCTCTCGGCTTCTTCGTGGAGCAAAGACCTGAACTGTCCCCACCTATCACCACCCTCCTCTTCTTGGCCAAGCTTGTCCTCACCCTCAACAACTTTTCTTTCAACTCCTCTCATTTTCTTCAGGTAAGAGGGGTGGCCATGGGTACCCGCATGGGCCCCAGTTATGCCTGTCTCTTCGTGGGGTACTTGGAACATTCCTTGTTCCAGTCTTATTCAGGCCCCCACCCACAATACTTTCTCTGACATATTGATGAAATCATCGGTGCTGCTTCCCTCTCTCGTCTGGAGTTGGAAAACTTCATCAATTTCACCTCCAATTTCCACCCTGCCCTCACTTTCACCTGGTCTATCTCTGACTCCTCCCTTCCCTTCCTCGACATTTCTGTTTCCATTTCTGGGGACTGGCGACTAATATCCATAACAAACCCACCGACTCCCACAGCTACCTGGACTATACATCCTCACACCCCACTTCCTGTAAAGACTCCATCCCATTCTCTCAGTTCCTCCGTCTCTGTTGCATATGTTCAGATGAGGCCAACTTCGACAAGGGAGCCTCCGAAATGTCCACCTTCTTCCTCAACTGAGGATTCCCCAGCTCCGTTGTCGACAGGGCCCTCAACCGGGTCCAACCCATCTCCCGCACTTCTGCCCTCACAACCTCTCTTCCCTCCCGCAACAGCGATAGGGAACCCTTGTCCTTACCTACCATCCCACCAGCATCCACATCCAGAAGATCATCAGACATCATTTCCACCACCTCTAGCAAGATGCCACCACCAGACACATATTCCCCTCCCCTCCCTTGTCCGCCTTCCGCAGGGACCGTTTCCTCCAGGACACCC
Source organism: Rhincodon typus (assembly GCF_021869965.1). Taxonomy (NCBI): domain Eukaryota; kingdom Metazoa; phylum Chordata; class Chondrichthyes; order Orectolobiformes; family Rhincodontidae; genus Rhincodon; species Rhincodon typus. Next base: position 4,660,883 of record NC_063345.1, read on the forward strand.
TGGTTCACACTTCCTTCACTACCAACACCTCCCCACAGCCCTACGGCACCTTCTCCTGTAACCAGCGAAGGTGCAACACCTGCCCATTTACCTCCTCCCTCCCCAGTATCCAAGGGCCCAAACGTACCTTCCAGGTGAAGCAACACTTCACCTGCACTTCCCAGAATCTAATCTACTGTATTCGCTGCTCACAATGTAGTCTCCTCTACACTGGGGAAATGAAGTGTGGACTTGGCAACCACTTCGCAGAACATCTACGTTCTACTCGCAAAAAAGACCCTGAACCACCTGTTGCCTGCCACTTCAATGCGCCACCCTGCTCCCTGGCCAACATCTCTGTCTCCGGCTTACTGCAGTGTTCCAGCGAAGCCCAACGCAAGCTGGATGAACAACACCTCATTTTCCGCTTGGGGACCCAACAGCCCTCCGGACTCAATATTGAGTTCAATAATTTTAGGCCCTAAACTCTCCCATGTCCCAGCCCACTATGTCACACACCAGGCCTTGTTACCACATGACCTGCCATTACACACCCCCTGTTGTTAGTCACTAACAGTCCCCATTAACAACTATTCACCCTCCCAGCCTGATTGTTAGCAACTCCTTTGTCCAACTGTCCTTCTCTCTCTTTGGGCTCTATCCTATCGTTTACTCCCCATCCCACCCACCTCCCTATTTTCTGCATATAAACGACGTTTTCCCAGCCACCATCAGTTCTGAGGAAGGGTCACCTACCTGAAACGTTAACTCTGTTTTCTCCTTCATAGATGTTGCCAGACCTGCTGAGCTTTTCGAGCAATTTTGTTTTTGTTTCTGATTTACAGCATTCGTAGTTCTTTCGGTTTTCATTGAGTTGGGACGTCATGTTATGGCTATACAGGATGCTGGTCTGGCCACTTTTACAATACTTTGTTCATTTGCGGTCTCCCTGGTACAGGAAAGAAGCTATTATCTTGAAAGGGTTTCAAAAGATTTGCAAGCAGTTTGCCAGGTTGGAGAATTTGAGGTATCAGGACAGGCTGAATAGGAAGGGTTATTTTCTCTGAAGCATCGGAGACTGAGGGGTGACCTTATAACAGTTTATAAAATCATGAGGGGCATGGATAGGGTGAATGGCCAAGATCTTTTCCCCAGAGTATAGGGGTGTGTAAAACTAGAGGGCTTAAGTTTAAGGTGAGAGGTGAAAGATTTAGAAGGGAACTGAGGGGCATCTTTTTCACACAGAGAGTGGTGCGTGCAGGGAATGAGCTGCCAGAGGAAGTGGTGGAGGCTGGTACAATCACAACATTTAAAAGGCATCTGGATTAGTACATGAATAGGAAGGGTTTCGAGGGATATGGGCCAAATACTGGCAAATGGGACTAGATTAATTTAGGAATTCTGGTCAGCATGGATGAGTTGACCGAAGGGTCTGTTTCTGTGCTGTACAGCTCTTTGATTCTATTTAGCTTTTGATCTTACGACATAAATTCATCAGTATGATATCAAGGTTTGGATGTTAAATTATAAGGACAGATTATGTCGAAGCAAGATCGAACCTGACAACATCTGCCCATAGAGAAACAGAGTTAATGTTCCGAAGAGGAAATGTTAATTCTGTTTCTCTCTGTGCAGATACTGCCAGACCTACTGAGTTTCTCCAGAAATTTCTGTTTTTGTTTCAGAGTTCCAGAATCCACAGCATTTGCATGGACAAGGTTGGAAGACCAAGTTGATGGAAGATTTAGGGTTGGCCTAATTAAAACCCAGTCATAAAATCAAAACCTCAGTAGGTTAGGTGAAGAGTATCTATCTCCTTGGATGTGGAGTGTCCAAGTAAAATCTTAAAATTATAGATAAGCTGTTTGTTGTGATTTCAGGAGAAACATCATGTTACAAAGTGTAATGGAGGTTTTACCTGATGACACAATGCTTATGTTACTTTTCATAACATAACAACCAGGTATGGGTCAAATAACATTAAAGAATCTAACAGGCATTTTTTACAGCTCACGAAAAGATGCTAATATTACATTCACAGGGACATCAGTGTCCAGGCATCATATTAAGTTATTTAGTTGCAAAGAGTAGTATGCTTTCAATAGAATGTCATGCTTCAAGTCATTCCTAGACTGCAGTGGTTAAGGTATGAGGAGAGATTGTATAAATTAAGCCTGTTTTCTCTAGAATTTAGAAGGTTAAGGGATGATGTGATCAAAGTCTTCAAGATGTTAACAGGAAATGGCAAGATGGATAAGAATGAACTATTTCCATTGGTTGAAGATTCTGGAACTAGGGGCAGTGTATGAGATTTAGGGCCAGACAGTTCAAGAGAGATGTTAGGAAGCAATCCTATACACAAGGAGTGGTAAAGGTTTGGAATTCTGTTGAATGGTCTAGGCCTGAAACATCAGCCTTCCTGCTCCTCTGATGCTGCTTGGCCTGCTGTGTTCATCCAGCTCTACACATTGTTATCTCGGATATTGGACCAGTTGTTCATGTTAAACTCTCTACCTCTTCCTGTCATGTTCTATTTATCATTATTGACACCTTTCTCTTTGGTTTTGACTCTACTCTTTGATTGACTTAATCTTCCTAAGTTTGATCCCTTGTCTTCACTATTTCCTTCAAAATCCTTTCTACTTCCTGCATTATGTAGGTACCAAGACCATCAGTCCCAGCCAATTTGCCCTTTGCTAATTTGCGCATGCTTCAGTTACTAATGCAGAGATGATGACTTTGGAGCTCTGTTTCTTAATTTGACAAACACTTCTTTATACTGATGATACAGTCCCTCCTCCTTTGTAGTTCGTATGCTATAGGCACCTACAGGGACCACAACAACAGGGTCATTTCCCTCTCACTGCAAGCTCGTCCCCAGCCCTGAGTAGATATCCTCAACCCTGGCACCATGGACATAATGCAGTCAACTGAACTCGCATTCTTTGCTTCAGAGAACAGTATTAATCCCCCTTACTACACTGTCTCCCACCGCCACTGAATTCATTACTCTCCTTCTCTTGAATGTCTTCCTACTTCACATTGTCATGTCAGTTATCTCACCTGTACTGCAGCCCTCACTGTCATCCAGGCAATCTGAAAGAATCTCAAAGCTATTGGACACTACAGAGACTGACATCCCCAGCCTCCTATTCTCTGGGTCCCCTTACCTTCCTCAGTCACAGTTACACCCTCTTGTTCCTGACCTCGACCAAATCAGAAGATCATTTCCTAAATGGTGTGGCTGCATCCTGTTATAAAGTATCCAGGTAATATTCCCCTTCCCTGAAGTGTCTATAGCTCAGCCCCAGCTCATGAACTCAGAACCAAAACTGCTGATGATTTGCCTGGACCAAACTGGCATCCAGGAACTCACTCATGCTATCTGTCTGATCACCTTTAATGCATTTTAATTAATTGTTAATTAATATTATTCATTTATTCATGTTGCTTTTTATATATTTTATTAACTTTAGCATCAATTTGTACAACAAGTTAAAAGCTGACTTTTACCACTTACCACAGACTTACCAACCAGTTAGCTGCTTTCTCTGAAGTACAGCAAGGGCCAATGCCAAAGAGCTGCAATGAATCTGCTTCTATTTCAGACTGTCTGTCTCATGGTCAATCACCTTTCTCTCTCCTCTAGATGTTGCTGACTGCCTGTTTTAATGTTTCTCTCACACTTCCTCCTCCAGATGTCACAGGGTCCTCACATTGCCTTCTCCTCCACATTATCATTTCCCCACTATTGCTGTGGCACAAGCCTGAAACTCCCTTCCTGACAGCATAGTGGGCTACCTACACTCAAGGATGGAGGTGATTGAAGAAGACAGCTCTCCACCACCTCCTCAAGGGCAATTAGTGACGAGCAACAATTATTTGACAGTGCCAATTGACACCAATATATGTTGAAAGTAAGACAGTAATGCCTAAAAGCAATGCTCACGTCCCATGATAAATAAAAAGACTACTCACAGAAGTGGAGTTCCATAACCCACACTATTAGTGAGAACCTCTACTGCATTCGATCTAAAGTCTTCCAATTTTTTCTGAAGTGCAGGAGTGAAAACTGAATATAATACTCTCATTGATGTTGAATTAGTGTTTTATAAAGTTTTTCATGTTTTTACTCAATTTCTTAATTTATAAAGCACAATGTAAATGTGCTTAATTGTTAGAAAATGTTGTTTCCAGGGAAGATAATCAAAACTAAGTAGTCATCAGAGGTGGTTACACTAAGCAATGGGCACTATTTAAGAAGCAGTAGATGCTACAATGGGAAAATTATCAAATAGGCCAGTGGACCACATCATTTGAGCACATTTTGAGTTCTTAGCATGATGACTAGAGAAGATAACTAGACAGGATTGAACAAGGTTTAATGATTAAAATTAAGGTCAAATCTCACATTCCTACTTTACAGCAGTGTTGACACTTCAAAAAATAATTAATTCCGTATAAAGTACTTTGGGGACTTTCTAAGGTTGTGAAATGTACTTTTATAAAACACAGTAGCCCTTTAAAACCAACACTCAATTAAAGTGAATTATTGACTTTCATATTCTTCTGCTGATTTATCTTTCTGCTTTTATTATTAACAGACAAACATTTTAACAGTGAGCGCTAATGGCAGGATCAAGTAACTTGACTTCATTGAGTTGACAGAGTGAGGAAGTCGAATTAACATCAGTGTGCATAACACTGGGTTCCTCCAGCATTGACTGTCCATCTTAATTTAGTTCCCTTGCACAGTTAAACTCAACAATGCCTCCGAGTCAAACTCCCCAAAGAAACCAACACTGCCTTTGCTACTTAAACACAATGATCTGGAAGTCAATATTGTGCTGGATAAAGAAAAAAAATTGTGATGTTAAAGTGAAGAAGCTTCAGAAGATCTTTTTTCCTCGATATTCTATGCTTATGCAATATTTAAGGAAACATCAAAGGCTTAATATTAGCTCATGCTGAAGCGTCAATGAACATCAATGTATGTTGAAAGCAAGGCAGTCATATTTTTATTCACTCAACAGGATGTGGGCATCACTGGCTGGGCCAGCATTTATTGCCCATCCCTAGTTACCCTTGAGAAGGTGGTGGTGAGCTGCCTTCTTGGACCACTGTAGTCCATGTGTTTTGGTAGACCCACAATACCCAACACGAGAGAATTCCAGGATTTTGACCCAGCGATAGGAATGGCGATATATTTCCAAGTCAGAATGGTGAGTGGCTTCGAGGGGAACTTGCAGGGGGTGGTGCTCCAATGTATCTGTTGCCCTTGTCCTTCGAGATGGAAGTCGTTGTGATTTTGAAAAGTGCTGTCTGAGGATCTTTGGTGAAGTTATTGGCATGGAATTTACCCAATCATCTCCTTTCTATGTCTGGATACGAACCAATTTTAGCAGAGCTGCTCTCATCTAAACCATCTTATGGTTGGTTCTAGGTTGCAGAGGATGAGAAGCAGAATAGGCCATTCAGGCTATCAAGCCTCTTCTACCATTCAATGATATCCTGGCTGATCTCCAATCTCAACTCCAGCTTCCTGCACTATCCTCAGATTCCTTTGTTCCCTCGGAATCTAAAATTCCAACAACCTCGGCCTTGAGTTAATACAATGACTGAGCACAGCTGCTGAGGATAGAAGATTCCAAGGATTCACAACCTTTAGACTGAAGAAGTTCTTTCTCATCTCCTAAATGACTGTGCCATTCCGAAACTGTGACCTTATCTTACAGATTTGTCAGCCAGATAATATACTTTCTCAGCATTTACCTGGTAAGAATTTTATTTATATCAATTAAATAATCTCTCATTGCTCTCAGATCCAGGGAACATAGACCTGTTCTGCCCAATCTTTACTTGCAGTGCAATTTCTCATTTCAGAGACCAGTCTAATGAACATGCATATACACTTTGGAGGGGAATCGCTAATTTAAGGACGATATGTCTTCACCAATGTCCAGTAAAGTTCAGAAATCACACAACACCAGGTTATAATCCAACAGGTTTATTTGAAAACACAAGCTTTTGAAGCCTCACTCCTTCTTCAAGTGTTAGTGAGAGAGGTAATATCAGAGGCAGAATTTATAAGTAAATGATCAAAGGTAACACCACTGACAAGGATGTATTAAACAAACCTAAGATGCTGTTAATCTTTAATCAGTTAGAAGGTTTTAATTGATTAATTAAAGAAGGAGTGAGGCTCCAAAAGCTTATGTTTTCAAATGAACCTGTTGGATTATAACCTGGTGTCGTGTGATTTCTGATCTTGTCCACCCAAGTCCAACACCGGCACCTCCACATCATGGCTCCCAGTAAGTTGTACTAGGACTTCCTTACTCTTGTCTATCCCCAATGTAATTGTATGGTAGGCAACGATTGAGGGGCTGAATGGTCTACATCTGCCATTACATGCAGAATCTTTCCAGGTACTGAACAACATGGGCCTTGATAAGAAACTTGGGAGAATCAAGGAGATCAGCAGTGGGAGACTTCCCGATGTTGAGAGTAACAAATCAAATTTTCCAACCAAATGTTGACCAGTGAAACAAGATTCTCACCAGTGAGCAGCGAGAGACCTATTTGCTGACATTGACATCCTCATTATCACTTCACTGGGATACAGATTCCCATTCTCCTAGCCAGCAGAGAGAAACTGGATAGATACAATTCCCAGTGGAAACATCAGAGTGATAATTTGGAGACTACATCTTACTGCTTGTTCCTCCGGCATCATTCCCCACCCCAGCCCTACCCCATTATCCTGAGGGCAAATAAACAAACCATGTAGCTGTGGAGTGTCAGAGCTTGACTGGGTACATGGCTGGGCTTTAAAGGTAACATTGGCTCCAGGAATCCAAGGAGGTCTTCAGTAAGTCCTACTTCCTCCAGCAGGGAGTGGAGGAATACAATGAATGAGGTGGCATAAGGGCTTGGTGTATAGGCAATGAGGCGAGTTTAGGGAGAACTCGCTAAGGTTTGGGGAGAGAAACCCTCCATAAAACTCCTCAGAAAAGTCCGATTCCTGGTCAGATTCAGCACTGAAAGTTCCTCTGTTCTCCTTCAGAACCTGAAATGCTTCATGAACTATTCACAATCCTGAGGACATTTGAGAATTGGAGCCGAGCTGAAATAAACCATGCATGATATCCGAACATTCAAAGATGGGACAAACATGGGGGAGGTGATGGCCTAGTGGTATTATTATAATCTAGAGACCCAGGTAATGTTCTGGGAAACCGGGTTCAAATCCCACTACTGCAGATGGTAAATTTGAATTCACTAAAGATCCAGAATTTAGGGTCTAATGATGACCATGAAACCATTGCCAATTTTTGGAGGAAGAATCCATCTGGTTCACTAATGTCCTTTAGGGAAGGAAACTGCCATCCTTACCTGGTCTGGCCTACATGTGACTCCAGAGCCACGGCAATGTGGTTTACTCCTAATTGCCCTATAGGCAACCCGAGCTTCAAATCTTCTCAAAAACTGCGCCCTCTGGGCAACTAGGGATGGGCAACAAATTCTGGCCTGGCCAGTGATGCCCTCATCCCATGAATGAATTTGAAAAAAATTGGGATTAACATACTTTTAATGGTAGTTATGTTGATGCAGATTCAATGGGCCGAAGGGCCTTTTCTTCCCTGCAGTAGTCTATGAATGATAACGGATAACGGATTGAAGCAGATCCATTGTGCAAGCTCTCAGGGATTACTCAGTTCAAAGAGCAGAACAAAATGTCTCTTTGTGAGATCTGTTTCACTCATTTGGAATTATTGCTGGGGGACAGAATGTACCCCCCATCGTTATTTGTTTGAAAAGTTGAAAACAAATATTCTCTGTTTATAGTAATGGATTTTGACCCAGGGATTTCATTTGAAAGATTCTATGCTGGTGGCATTAAAATAACCAACAAAGTGAATTGATAGACCCAGATGGTGACAAGGTTCTCAATCAAATGAAATGCCTATGGCCTTTTACAGTCTCTGGTGAACGGAGAGAAACACTTGTTCTCTGCTGCACATTGCAACAATTCAACATCTTTGCTGTTCTCATACCCTTGCTTCAGAAAAGCAATGACGACTCCAGCAAAACAACCTGTTGGTTAACCAAGTCATTCACAATATATTCAGACACATGGCGACCTGACTGATAAAAGATAGGAATGCAACAACAAATTGCCATCATGTAGTGCCTTCCCAACAGTATAATGTCCCAAGGCACCTCATAGGACTGTCATCAGTTTAGGTTTGACTGAGAGACAAGTTCAGATGGACAAAGAGTTGGGACAGAGGAGTGGGTTTTTTTCAGGAGTGTATTACCAGAAATAAGGAAGATAGGTTTATGGAAGGATTTGGGGTCTAGAAAGGAGAAGGTAAGATTGTCAAGGTGATACAGAAGCGGAGTAAGAGAGAGCTGGATTTTACAGGGAAGAAGCATTGAGAGAAGGAAGGGTAGCAGTGCGGGTGTTGGGTCATTTGACTGGATCAATCTGTGTTCGGTTAGTAATTGTAGGGTCATAAATTGGCATAAGGTGAACCTTCCACATCATTTAGCCACCTCCAGACATAGATTCTCCTCCCCTCCCCTCCCTTATCAGCCTTCCGCAAGGACCATTCCCTCTGGGACACCCAGGCCCACTCCTCTTTCACTCCCAACACCACTGACTCCCCCAACAGCCTCGTAACATCTTCCCCTGCAACAGGAGAAGGTGTAACACCTATCTGTTTACTTCTTCCCTCCTCTTCTGGCTCTATTTCCAACTATAGTTTACTCCTTATCCCCTCTCCCCACCTTATCTTCTGCATAAAAACCATCCTTTTCCTGGCTACCATCAGTTCTGAGGAAGGGTCACTGAACCTGAAATGTTAACGCTGATTTCTGTCCACAAATTCTGCCAGACCTGCTGAGCTTTTCCAACAATTTCTGTTTCTGTGTCTTTCCGTTTTTCCTGGAACTCCATGTTTGAATCCTTCCAAACCAATTTCCGTACTTGTCACAGTTTTGAAATGGTTCCAATCAAAGTCACAAATGACATCTTTTGTGATTGTGAAAAAGACAAGCCTTTCCCCCTCATCAGTTTCAACCTGTTTCTTTCTCTGACTTATCCTCCTCCAGCTGCTCTCTTCTGGTCCCATCGGAACTTAGGAATTAGGAGCGGGAGTAGGGAATTCAGTCCTTCGAGCACATTCTGCCATTTAACATGATCATGGCTGATCTTATCCTGGTCTCAACTCCACTTTCCTGCCTACTCCCCACAGCTCTTTATCCCACTTTTCATCAGAAACATATCTATTTCTTTCTTGAATCTGTTGATTGATTCTGCCTATACTTCACTCTCGGGCAGAGAATTCCACAGATTCACAATCCTCTGAGAGAAGTAGTTTCGCCTCATCTCAGTTTTGAACTTACCTCCTCTCACTCTATATCTATGTTGTTTTGTTAGAGACTAACCCACAAGGAGGAACATCTGTTTGATGTCCACCTTATCAATCCCCTTTAGTGTTGTATATGCCTCAATCAGATCCCCCTTCATTCTTCTGAACTCCAGCAAGTACAAGACCAAGCTATTTAACCGCTTCCCGTACGACAGTCCTTCCATCCCATTCTTCTCTGTCTAATCCTAGCCAGAGATAACTTGCAGAGGGTTCTCTTCCTGTTCCCACACCACGACTACCACATTCCTCCAAGGATCTCTCCTTGGCCCCTCCTATTTCCCATCAACTAGTGACTCTGGTTGGCATCATCTGAAGACAATGAATTAATGTTCACATCTTCATTGATGTCAGTGGCTCACTGTCACCTTTCTGTCCCCTGTTGCTAAACTATCAGATGGCTTATCCAACAGTATAAAAATGTTGCTTAGGCCATAGCTAGAGTATTGCGTGCAGTTCTGTTTGGGAACTTTAAAGATTCCGTGACTCAACAACGTTAGAACATAAGAAATAGGAGCAGGAGTAGGCCATCTGACACCTGCAGCCTGCTCCACCACTTAACAACATCATGGCTGATCTTTTCATGAACTCAGCTCCACTTACCCGCTCACTCATCATAGCCCTTAATTCCCTTACAGTTCAAAAATCTATCTATCTTTGCCTTAAAAACATTCAACGAGATAGTCTCACTGGGCAGGGAATTCCACAGATTCACAACGATTCAACAATGCCAGACCATTGTTGTGCAGAACTGACACAGTTTCTGTTATTATTTTCACCTGCCAAAAGCACTTACTCCTATATTTTTTATACTCCTTTTGGCCTCACTATCTTTCCTCCTCCCTCTTGGTCAACAACATCACTTTTCCAGTCCCCTTCAGTTCTGAAGAGGACCCATATTGAAATTGAAACTTTAACTCTCTTTCTTTCGTTAATTTGTTCATGGGACGTGGACATTGCTGACCAAGCCATTTGTGAAAGGCAGCCATTTGTATTTTCATAAGCAATATCTAGAAAGGATCCAGATTTGAGTAAATAAGTGATTTGTAACATTCTCAGGCAATTCCAGCATGAGAGTGTCCAAATGCCACCCAAGCAACTTCCTGGGGGTTACCATTGACTAGAAATTGAACTGCACTAACTATACAAATATGGCTATAAGAGTAGTTCAGGGTCTAGGGATATTGCAGCGAGTAACTCACTTCCTGACTTCCCAAAGTCTGCCCACCATTTACAAGGCACAAGTCAGGAGTATGATGGAATAATTCCCAGTAACAACACTCAGTAAGCTTGAGACCATCCAGGACACAGCAGGCCACTTGAAACCTATGTACTTCAGATGCATAGGGGCAATGTTATCTTCAAACCTTCCTTCAAGAAAGACAATTTGATCTCGGGAACTTATTACTTCTTCATTATTGCTGTGTTAACATTTAAGAGCTGTCTCCCAAAAAGCACTGTGGACGTCTCAACAGAACAAAAGGACTGCAGTGGATGCAGGAAACAGCTCACCATCACAGTCTCAGGGCAGCGAGGGACAGGCAATAAATACTGTCCTGCCGAGCAATGTCCAAAATCTTAAGAGTGTTTTTTTTCAAAGTAGTTACAGCATGTACACCAACAAGGTGTCAAAACCTTCAAGGGAGAGGAAGGAAAAGAAATGAAATTAGCAGAAAAAGGAATAGAGATTCCACAAGGCTTTGATGCATTAGAAGTGCAGATGTGTGCAGCAGAAAATAAATAAAATGACAACAGCATTGCCTTAGAGAAGCAGAATAAAACACAGCAATATCAAAACAGCTGATATTTTCTGAGATAATTTTGAGACAAGATGCTGAGAAAATGTAAAAAGGACAAAATAAACATCAGCTTGATGCTGCAGATTATCAAATAGTTGTCTGTTTGAATCAGAGAGTGAAAAAGATTCCATGATACATCACATCACCAGACAAAAGAAAATGCCTTGAGAGTTTCCATTGGAGATACTGCAGGAAATTTGTCAATTTAGGATCTGATTATATAATGAATATTGGCCTCAATGCTTTGCCATTAAGGCTTGTGTCCTTGCATAGAAATTTGATTTTGTTATTTAAACTCCATACATCATTAAAACAACATGTAAATTAGATGCAAATGGTTCTGCTTCTGCTCTGCATTTCAGTTGCTATAGTGTTGGAGTGAATGGTGGAGTGTGCTGAATTAGAGGTCTCTTGGTGGTTGCTTATGTCTCAAAGTTGCTTTATCAAATCAATTTTGGCGACAGGTTCCACTTCTTTTTCCCGAATTAACAGTGAAACAAGCAAATGTGGAAATGTGACTGACCTTTTCCCTGTTGTCTATCAGTGATATTCAACTGAAGGAATCTGTGCACTGCATTGAGAGCAGAGCTCTCTCTTGGATGTGAGTTGCAGTCGTTGCTACATACATTTCTAAGCAATTGACTAGTAAAAGAACATTGGGGTGCAACGGAGAGTATTGATGTTAATTTAATGTCGCTAATTCTCAAAGAATGATCTGGAGTCTCCACAAATTGAAAATTAACTTCCAGGATTTTGTTCAAGATGAAAAATAATGAGAATATAAATAAAACTGTTTTCTCATTTGCTCTGAATTATTACTTTCAGCAGGTGAGAAAGAAAAAAAGACATTTGGACTGACACTCAAGAACAATGTAATTGGCTACAAAAAGCCTTTTTGCTTTCTAATTGACGGTGGGGATACAAGCCACGGTGAAGATGCACCTGTCTGATGTGTAATGGCAGATGTTTAGGCCAAAGATCAAGTTCATCTGTTTATTGAGAGTTCTTCTTGGGATTTTCTTGAGGGCTACTGTTTGACAATCAGGGACATTTTTAATTGCTGTTTGGTGAGCCATTGTTTCCCTTGATTGAGAGTCTTGGACAAAGGGCATAATCACAAAATAAGGAGTTGCGCTTTTTAGAGATGAGAAGAGATGGCTTCTCTCAGAGGGTAGTAAATCTTGTGGAATTCTAAAATCAGAGGACTGTGAAGCCTGAGACATTAAGTATATTCAAGGCTGAGATGGACAGATTTTTAATCACCAAGGAAATCGTGGTTTATAGGGAAAAGGCAACGAGGGGATTATCAGATCAGCCATGGGATGAGTGAATGGAGGAGCAGATTCAATGGACTGAATAGCCGACTTTTGCTCCTACAACTTATGGATCCTCTTTCATTCTCACTAATTCATTTATTAGGTGATAAGCTCATTTTGCGCCACAACCTTCTGTCTTTATGTTGATGTATGTAGTGTTTTGACTCACAAAGAAGCAGAATCAGAATAATTGTCTGTAATTACCAATCCTCCATGAAAGTTAAAGTTACAAAACACAAAAAAAATTACTCTCTTACAAATTAAAATACTTAAGTTTGCACAAAATAACAACAACAAACCACTAAAAAAAGGCACACTTCAACGCACAAAAAGCCATCACCCTGAATATGTTTTATTAGGACTTGTACTGTCATAGCCAAATTGTGGTATGTTTGTCTCTAACATAGCTAATACATATCAGGTAATTTAGAATATGTGAAATATTTTGACTTGTGATAACATATAAGTGCACTCTTGTGAAATAAATCAGTATTAATTTATTTAGTTGACACATCAGTTACAGGCACATTCATTGCATTTTCCAGATACAGTGGCCCCTGAAACCTCTGAAGCCTTAAGCTAGAAACTTTACATTCATTTGCAAGGATTTTATTACCTCAGTGACTTCAGGTTTTTCGGAGTTGCTTGTTAGTTGACATTCCTTTGGTGAAAAGTTCAAACTTGCCCACATCTTTTGCAGTCCTTCCTTCTCCTTTGCAGCCCATTATTCCTTTTGCATCTCCTCACTTTCGTTTGCAGGTCGTCTCTCGCAGCCCCAGTGTCATCTTTGCAGGATCTTTCCCCACATTGCAGCACCTCCTCTCCTATTTGCTTTCTGTTGCAGCCTGCCTCCTGTCTTCAAGGCCCCCCTCCACTGCTCACAGCCTCTGAATTTGCCAGTATCATTCCAACAACTGTGCCTTGGCCACCACAACCCACTCCTACCCCAGCTCACTTTTGCCACTTATCTTGTCGAACCTATTCTAATCGCTGCAAAAACACAGACAGAAAGCTGGAGAAACTCGGCAGGTCTAGTAGCATCTGCGGACACAGAGAGAGGGAGACAGAGTTAACATTTGGAATCTGCATGGCTTTTTATCAGAACCTTTACTGTCATTACTCCAATTGCTTATAATGTGTGTATCAACAGCATACAGGAGAAGAAAAACAGTGTCTGGTTAAAGGTGCTATTTGTTTCTGAATCAGTCTGGTTTACTCACTGGGGGATAAGGGAGGTCGTGGTGCTGGCAAGGGAAGGTTCTAGCATATTGAGTCTGATGTGGGGTCAGGGCTGTTGGAGGGAGCATGTTCTATGCTGAAACCTCCAAGATTAAATAAAATTCAAGTAATCCAAGGAAGGGTTGGATGGTTCTGCGTTAATCATTCTGGGAAATACACCAATGTCACAACCTTGAGGAAACTTTTGGGATGGGAATGATTACAGCAAAGATACATGGAATGCCCATGGTTGATGAGATACGGGATGGACTGTTGGGAATTGTCAGAAACATGTAAATGGTGCCCTCAAACAATGACAATACACAAGACAGCCATTCACACAAGCTACATTGAAAATTCTTGAAGACAGCGTTTCAACATCCTTTCTTTCCAAGCACAAGCATATTGGGAGTAGGTCAAAGTGTGCAGTTGATGCTACTATCAGATCAACGATGATGCAATTGAATGTTGGGGCAGATTCGAATGGCCAAATGGCTGCTTCTGCTTCTAAGTGTATTTTTAGAGGGAAATATATGGCCTAGTGGAATTATCATTAGACAATTAATCCAGAGACCTGGGTAATTGTTTGGGAACCGGGGTTCAAATCCCACTATGCCAGAAGGTGCAATTAAATTCAATAAAAATCTGGAATTAAGAGTCTAACGATAACTATAACACTGTTGTTGATTATCAGGAAAAAGAAATCTGGTTCACTGATATCCTTTTAGAGAAGGAAACTGCCATCCTTACCTGGTCTGGCCTACATGTGACTCCACACCCACAGCAATGTGGCTGACTCTCAACTGCCCTCTGGGCAATTAGGGATGGGTAGTAAATGCTGAACCAGCCAATGTGCCCACATCCTGTGAGCAAGTAAAAAGAAATTTGTATGTTCATTGACCCACGATAGAACAAGTTTCCAGACAAAATAGTCACAGTCCCAACACTTGAACTCTTCAAGATTCATTTTTAGATTATTTATATTTTCAACATTTCATGATCAGGGTGATTAGTTTGTGCCTGATTTATCCAGTGCTACTTTTTTGAAATGTTGGTGGAATATGGATAATGTGATACTAACACAAATAAATAAAATAAAATGATAACATGAGCATTGACTCATCTGGCAAGCCATCCCATTGGAGGCAACCTCACAATGTACCTTGGCGTTAAATTGCTGATTATGTTTTTGTCACGAATTGTAAGGTTCACATCAAATGGCAGTTACTATTCTCACTTTGGTGGTAAGTCTGGAGTCAGACATCAGCCCAGACAGCAAGTTCTCATTATCAAACGGTCCACAAATTCATGGTCAATCTCATTGGAATGTGGAATTCCAGATTTTTTAAATTCTCAAGAGAGCTTGGTGGGATTTCAACTCAACTCCTGTGGATCATTAGTTCAGTGAAAAAAAATTGGTCTCACACAATAAATTGCACAACCAGAATTTGACAAAAGATGACAGTTAGCAGCTTATAAATAGAGCCTCAAGGACTCTCAGTATATTGATAGCAAGCACCCCATAATTAAATCTGAATGTAAATATTTGATGAGGTCACTTGAAAGCACTGTCTCTGGTTATATTCCTCCTCCATTTTATATTGTGGCTGTCAACATCAGAAATGTTAATTCAGGGAAATAAATATTAGGAGTTGCCCCTTAGGACCCTTTTAAGTCTTTCCGCTCTCACCTTAAACCTATTCCCTCTAATTTTGGATTCCCCTACCCAGGGAAAAAAACTTTGACGATTCACCCTATCCATGCCCCTCATGATTTTATAAACTTCTAAAAGGTCACTCCTCAACCTCCAACACTACAGGAAAAATAGCTCCATCCTATTCAGCCTCTCCATACATCTCAAACTCTCCAACCCCGGCAACATCCTTGTGAATCTTTTCTGCACTCTTTCAAGTTTAACCGCATCCTTCCTATAGCAGGTTCTCCTTGTGGAGTGGTAGTTTCTATATCTCGGAACTGAGCAGGTCTGGGTTCATGTCCCACATGTTCTGGAGTCATATTATAATAAGTATAAAGGCCCTTTTGTGGTGCAGCAGTAGTGTCCATACCCCTGGACCAGGATACACGGTGGATCAGTGGTTAGCACTGCTGCCTCATAGCACCAGGAACCTGGGTTCGATTCTACCCTGGGTGACGGTCTGTGTGGAGTTTGCATATTCTCCCTGTGTCTGTGTGGGTTTCCTTCGGGTACTCTGGTTTCTTCCCACAGTCCAAAGATGTGCAGGTTAGGGTGGATTGGCCATGGTAGTGTTCAGGGAGGTGTAGATTAGGTGGGTAATAGGGGGATGGGTCTGGGTGGGATGCTCTGAGGTTCGGTGCAGATTTATTTGGCCGAAGGGCCTGTTTCCACACTGTAGGGATTCTATGATTCTATGGCTTCAAGTCCCACCTGCTCCCAAGGCGTATAATAACATCCCTGAACATGTTGAATAGAAAATTAGGTTAAAAAATTTCATCAGCAGTTTTTCTCTCGTAGACCAGATAGAGCTCAGTTTTTTTTTGTTTAATGTTTTCTATTTTCATGCATTCATGGAAGTTATTCATTTCCAAAGAAATTATGTATAGCTCAAATCTTTATGCCAAAACAAAGGTGATATACTATTCTTATAGAGGACAAGCTTCCAATGGAATATTCCTAGAAATAATAGTTTCTAAACAAAAGGTTACACTTTACTCACTCTTATCTCGATCCAATCATGTTCACATTGTTCACATGCCATGTAAGTTCACATGACTCTATCATCCAATCATACGCAAATGGCAGGAACCTAGACTGTCCATTTTCCCTTTCAGTCAGTGTAAGTGGAGACTTCCCCTGGGTGAGACGAAGGCTAAATGAGTACATACGGGAATTTGGTGCATAGAGGGAAAGGGGTCCTTTAAGCAAGGTTTGGCTCAAGAAGTAAACTCTCCAGAGGGTGAGGTGAGTAGGAGAGGATTAAAGGCTTGGACCAAGAGCTTGATCTTCAATGAGACCAGTGACAGATTGATGCACACACCACAGTGTGATGGGAGTCGGGGGAAAGAAACTGGTTAGGAAGTAAGACTGGTGAATATTTCTAGCCTTTAGAATAAATGCAAGTTTGTGTTTAGGTCACTAATTTTTTTTACTCTCTTTCTTTAAGAATAGCTTTATACAATTTGTTTTGGTACATCTGAAGGATAATAATGAAGTGCAAGGAGCAGAGATTCAAAAAAAATGAATAAGTTAAATAAATTCTGGTAGTGATGGCACAGTGGATGATGTATTGCTGCTGTAGCACCATGGTGATCCAGAGCGAAAGGATCGGTAGTGTTTACAACTTGAGGAACTTCAGATCCGCATTGTGGAGCTGGAACCCGAGTTGCAGAGACTGCACCACACGAGGGAAGAGGGATATGCCTGGGCACTTTGCTCCAGAGTATGGTCATACCCCTCAGATTAGGGAATTCACATTTGTCTGTGATCAGGGACAGGGGAGTGTGTGATTGCAGGTGAAGCATAGAAAGATAGAAAAGAAAAGCAGGTGTAGGTCCATAGAAACCCTACAGTGTAGAAACAGGCCCTTCAGCCCAACAAGTCCACACTGACCCCCAGAGCATCCCACCCAGACCCATCCCCCTATAACCCATCTAATCTACACATCCCTGAACACTACAGGCAATTTAGCATGGCCAAGCCACCTAATCTGCACATCTTTTGACTGTGGGAGGAAACTAGAGCACCCAGAGGAAATGAGGAGAATGTGCAAACTTGACACAGACAGTGGCCTGAGGGTGGAATTGAACCTGGGTCCCTGTGCTGTGAGGCAGCAGTGCGAACCACTGAGCCACCGTGCCATCATTTGTCCCTTTGAGCCTGCTCCACCATTCAATATGATCATGGCTGATCAACCAAATCAACAGCCTATTCCTGCTTTCTCCCCAGACCCTTCGATTTCTTTAGGCCCAAATTCTATTTCGAACACATTCATAACATCATACAATGTTTTGGCCTCAACTGCTGTCTGTGGTGGTGAATTTCAAAGTGTCATCACTGTATGGATGAAGAAATTTCTCCTCACCTCAGTCTTAAATGGTTTGCCCTGTATTCTTAGTCTGTGATCCTAGATTCTGGACTCCCTGATTATTGGGAACATGCTTGCTGCATGTACCCTATCCAGATTGGTTAGAAATTTATTGGCCTCCCTGAGATCGCTGCCTCATTCTTCCGAACTCCGGTGAATATAATCCTCACCAATTCAACCTCTCGTCATCCATCAGTCCTGCCATCCCAGGCAGGTATAAGGACCCAGGGGATAGTATTTGAAGAGCCTTGATCCTGTAATTGTCCAACAATTATGACTTATAAAGATGAGAGGAGGTGTTGCAGGAAGGATGAGAGAACTGTCCAAAGTACCTTGATATTAGGAGCCATTCAACTGGGATGAGGAAATAGCAATGTAGGTGTAACATTGGGCAATGCAATTGATGGATAGACACTGTTTGCACAGCAGTGAGCAAGTGTCTTAAAGGATGTGTTGCCTGCCTGGTGCCAGAGCTAAGGACATCACCTCTGGGCAGGAGCGGAACTTGGAGAGGGAAGAGAGGAATCCAAATGTTGTTGTCCATGTTGGTTCCAATGACATTGGTAGGACTAGAAAGAAGATTCTTTAAAAGATTTTAAACAGTCAGGAACTGACTTAAAAAGCTGAACCTACAAGGTAACCATCTCAGGATTACTACCTGAGTCACAAGCAAACTAGCACCGGGTAAATAAAATCAAGGAACTCAAAGATTAATGTGGGTGGAATAGAATTCAGTTCATGGGGCACTCGAACAAGTATTGGAGTAGAGTGGAGTGGGCTTCATTTGAACTGTGCTACACTCAGTACCCTGGTGAATTGGGTAGTTAGGATGGTAGAGAGGGCTTTAATTCTTAAAAGGGGGCAAGGGCTTGGAAGAGAGGAAATGTAGGCTTACAAAGCAAGAGGATATGACAGCATTACAGGCAGTTATTTAGATAACAATAAACAGAGTGGGACTTATGGAGACATAGCGCTGTACAGCATAGCAGCAGACTGTTCAGTCCAACTCGTCCATGCTGACCAGATATCCTAAATTAATTGAGACCTGTTTGCCAGCATTGGGCCCGTATCCCTCTAAAACCTTTCCTATTCCCATACAGATGCCTTTTAAATGTTGTAATTGTACCAGCCTTCATCACTTCCTCTAGCAGCTCATTCCATACACACACCACCCTCTGCATGAAAACATTGCCCCTTAGGTCCCTTTTAAGCCTTTCCCCTCTCGCCTTAAAGCTATACCCTCTAGTTTTGGATTCCCCTACCCTGGGGAAAAGACCTTGACTATTCACCCTATCCATGCCCCTCATGATTTTATAAACTTCTAAAAGGTCGCCCCTCAGCCTCTGATGTTCCAGGGGAAATAACTTGAGCCTATTCAGCCTCTCCTTCGTACCCAAACCCTCCAACCCTGGCATCATTCTTGTAACTCTTTCCTGAACCCTTTCAAGTCTCACAACATCTTTCCTACAGCTGGGAGGCCAGAACTGAATGCAGTATTCCAAAAGTGGCCTAACCAAAGTCCTGTACAGTGGAAACATGACCTCCCAACTCCTATACTCAGTGCGCTGGCTAATAAAGACAAGCATACCAAATGCCTTCTTCACTACCCTGTCTACCTGCCACTCCATTTTCAGGAAACCATGAGCCTGCACTCTGAGGTCTTTGCTCGGCAACACTCCTCAGCATCTTATCTGTAAAGTGTAAGCCTTGCCCTGATTTGTCCTACCAAAACGTAACACCTCACATTTATCTATGTTAAACACCATCTGCCACTCCTCGGCCTATCTGCCCATCTGATCAAGGTCCCATTGCTCTCTGAGGTAACCTTTTTAGTTGTCCACTACACCTGATGATAGTATAAGGTAGGGGTGGAGGTTAGATAGACCTTAGGATTAGTGTAAAAGTTTGGCACAACATCGTGGGCCGAAGGGCCTGTACTGTGCTGTACTGTTCTATGTTCTATGTTCTATGTACCTCCAATTTTGGTGTCATCTGCAAACTTACTAACCATCCCTCCTATATCCACGTTCTAATCAATTTTTAAATGACAAAAGCAGTAGACCCAACATCGGATCCTTGCAGCACACCGTTGGTCACAGGCCTCCAGTGCGAAAAGCAGCCCTCCATCACCACCCTGTGTTTCCTACCTTCAGACCAATTTTGTATCCAAATGGCTGGTTCTCCCTCTATTCCATGTGAGGAGACAGTGTATACAAACTCCAAAAAATAGCAGTAAATAAGCTCAGAAGGAAGAAAAATGTAAAAAAAAAATGAAAAATTAATGGACCTTTAACTGTAATGCACATTAGTACTTGTAACACAATAAGTGAATGAATGCCTTAAATAGACCTTAATGGGCATGCTCTTTATAGCCATTACAGAGATACAGTTACAAGGAGATTGAAGCTGGAAATTCACTGTTGAGGGTGTGTCATTTGTTTAAAGATCAGGCAGGAAGGAAAAGGTAGTGGGTTTGCATTGTCAGTAGAGGATGGAGTAAGGATGTTAGCAAAAAATTATCTTGGATAAGAGGAGGTAGAATTCGTTATGTGTGGAGGTAAGAAATAACAAGAGGAAGAAGACAGGAGGTGCCTAGAGGAGCCCTAACAGTTGCCATTTGTTAGAACTAAAAATAAATCAGAGATAATGAGGGTATGTAAAAAGGAATTTCATTAATAGGTGATTTTAATCTTCACTTAGATTGGAAACATCAAATCTGTCGAGGTAGTTACAAAGAAGAATTCATAGAATGTTTTCGGCACAGCTTTCTAGAATAATAGTTCATGGATCCAACCAGGAATCAAGCTATTTTAAATCAGATAATGTGTAATGAGGCAGGCATAATAAATTATCTGAGAGAAAAAGACCCCCTAGGAAAGAGTGACTATAACGTAGTAGAAATTAGTATTTTGATTGAGTGAGAAACTTGGTTCAGAAACAACTGTGCCAACAGAGTTATAATAAAACAAAGAACTGATTATAGAATCCCTACAGTGCAGAAACAGGCCCTTCGGCCCAACAAGTCCACGTTGACCCTCAAAGCATCCCACCCAGACCCATCCCCCTAATCTACACATCCCTGAACACTACAGGCAATTTAACATGGCCAATCCACCTAACCTGCGCATCTTTGGACTGTGGGAGGAAACTGAAGCACTCAGAGGAAACACACACAGACACTGGGAGAATGTACAAACTCCACACAGATAGTTGTCCGAGGGTGGAATCAAACCCAGGTCCCTGGTACTGTGATGCAGCAATGCTAACCACTGAGCCACCCAACTGTGGATGCTGGAGATATAAAACTAAAACAGAAATTTCTGGAGGAACTCAGCTGGTCTGGCAGCATCTGTGGGAAGAAAGCAGAGTTAACGTTTCGAGGCCATTAACACTGTTTTCGTCCCCCACAGATGTTGCCAAATCTGTTGAGTTTCTCCAGCAATTTCTGTTGAAGGCAGAGTTATCTGGAGTTGGGGAGGTTAGCAGAAAAGAAAACTGAGGAACAATGGTTGATACTTAAGAAAATGTTCCATGACACTGATGAAAGATATTTCCATGAGGAAGAAAGATTCTAAGAAGATGATAAATGAACCTCGGTTGAACAAAGAAGCTAAGGATTTCAACATACTGAAAGGAAAAAGAACATAAAACATGGTAATGAAGTAGCGGTAAGTCAGAAAGAAAAGGTAACCAAACCAAAAATTAAAAAGGAATAACATACAAATGGAGGGTAAGTTAACAAATAATAACAAAATGAACGGCAAATAACTTTTTAGACATATAAACAGGGGAGTCTTGTGAAAGTCATGCGATGACATGCCCAGCCCATTGTAGTTGATCAAGGCGGGGGGTCAGTGCCTAGATGATGGGGATGTTGGCCTGGTCAACGACGTTGCTGTTGATGCATCTTTCTTCCCAGTAGATTTGCAGGACCTTGTGCAGGCAGCATTGGTGGCTCTGTTCCAGCACCCTGAGGTGTCTGTTGTACGCAGTCCATGTCTCAGAACCATACAGGAGGGCGGGAACCACCACAGCTCTGTAAACCATGATCAGATCTGATGTTGTTGTCCTTGAGCACCCTTTTCCACAAGAAATTATGGTCAGCAATTTTTTTTGAATCAAAGGATTGAGGAGACAGTGTAACATTTCTGTTCTTACATTTTGAATACTCAGTCATTGAATTCCCTCAGAATATTTTGCTGGAACACTTTAAACTTGAATTGAATCCATCGCTAAGAACCCGCTGGGGATGTTTGAAATCAAATGTTTTATTAATAAGATGACTTTCCATGAAAGAGCTAAATCAGTTCCTGTTTATATTTTTGCATGTAGATCAATTTAGAATCCAAAGAGTCAGTGTTGGACAAAATCCCTAATTTAATTGTCACTTGAGTGTGAATTAAAGCTGAAACAGATTGCTTTGAAAGCTGTTCTCTTTCTAGACCCTGAAAACTCGGCTTTAATGAATAAATATTACAAAAGAGGAAAATTTCGTAAATTTCAATCATGCTGCATAAACAATGGGAAAGGCTTTAATGTGATTTTGAAGGAGAGGCAGCCTTGGTGTCTCTAATGAAAGCTTATTGTAAGTACGAGAACACCAGTGAAATAAGAAACACACGCACAATTTGGTACATTAGACAAACAGTTACTGGGAAATTGCTGAGCAAGGAAGGGTTTATTTTAACAGCACATATTAACATTCAGAGAAGTAACCAAGCCAGATTCATATTTTGGAATGGAATTATGTGACATTGCTGATTTATTCCATTGACTTAACAAAGTCTTTACCAACCTGCAATCACTTTGAAAACAGTGGGTAGTTGCCCTGATAAATGCGACAAAGCAAAGCAGTTGACCCAATATGGCAGGTGATTAAGATTCAGGAAAAAATTTATGATAAATCAATGTACAGTAAGTGACTGTGATTCAGCAGCAAATTGGTAAACTGGAAAGCTATGTGAATCCTTTCTTAATTATAGACTTCAAAGGAGATAGAGTCAGTTTGATGAGTTCAAATAACTATTGCAAAAATGTACAAAATTAACACATAGTCATGTAGGTTATGTGATGAAAAATTCCAATATCATGTGTCGGATTTATTTATCCAATGCTGAAAATCTGGTCATTGTTAGTAAACATTCTAAAGACCTTGTTGGTGAGTTCTTGAGGAGTCTTATACTGCAGTAGATATTATGGAGTTTATAATTGGTTCTAAGAAACAACAAAAACATTTGGCTAATTAGTCTTTGATTAATGATTTAAAGATATTAACACATTTTCATTCATAATGGACCCAGTAATTTTCTACGTCCATATTATCCTCCAACATGCAGAACCAATGCTGAATACCAATTTATACAGCAATTTTGAATTACTCAATCACAAGTGTAAAGATTTTTAATGATCTTGAATGAAATAGAGAAGACTCAGGGTTATAATTGTCCAGGATTGTTAATAAACCCTGGAGGAAAATGCCAAATGCTCGCTTAGTTCAATTATAATCTTTTTCCATTTGAAGATTCAAATCTTCTGCTGATAATCTGAGCATACAATCAAAGCTTTCAAATAAAGAAAATGGTGCTACATTGTCAGGGCATTTTCAATATTTAATTTCTTTCAAGCCACAAACAACAGCACAGATTCACTGAACTCATTTGTTGTCCTTTCTCGGCATTTAATTGCTTGGATGCACACAGACTCTTTGGCACTGGTTTGGGGAAAGGGGAGAATAGTTAGCCACGAGTTAAAAAGTTATGGAGAATGGGCAGGAAAGTGGAGTTGAGGTAAAAATGAGATCAGCCATGATCATGTGAAATGGTGAAGCCGGCTCGAGGGACTGAATGGCCTCCTCCTGCTCTTAGTTCTTATGAATAGAGGTGCTGCCCGAATAAGACTTCAAAGTAGACATGGTGGTAGCTGGGAACCCCCTTACCTTCCCAATTTCCTCCTTTTTCAAGTACTTTAGACCATAGTACCATTAGACCTAGGAGCTAAAGTAGGAGTAGATTCAGCCAATCGAGTCTGATCTGCCATTCAATAAGATCATGGCTGATCTGATATTCCTCAGCTCCATTTCCCTGGTGTTTCCCTAAACCATTGATTCCCTTCCTGATTAAAAATCTGTCTGTCTCTTGGCCTTGAATAGGCTTAGTGACCCAGCCTCAACAGCCCACTGTAGCAAAGAAATTCCACAGGTGAGGAAGGAAATATTCTTGACCTCTGTCTCAAATGGCCGATCCCTGATTCTAAGATGATGCCCTCTGGTCCAAGACTCTTCTAAAAGGGGAATCCACTTTTACTCTGTCAAGCCCCCTGAAAATTTTATTTGCTTTAGCAAGGTCTCCTCTCATTCTCCTGAACTACAGTGAGTAAAGACGAATTTACTCAATCTGTGCTCATAAGACATTCCCTCCTTGGCATCATACTATTGAACCTTCTCAGGACTTTTTCTAATGTCGATATATCTTTCTGTAGTTCAGAGGACAAGACTGTTTACAATGTTCCAGCTGTGGCCTGACTAGTGCCTTGTATAGTTTAGCAAGAACTCTCTATTTTTATACACCATTCCTTTTCAAATAAGGGTCAACATTCTGTCTCTATTCACTATAACCTGATGAATTTGGATGCTAGCTTTTATGCATTCCCAGATCCCTCTGTTATGTAGTTTTCTGCAGTATTTTTCCATTTAAATAATATTCAGCTCTGCTTTTCATCCTGCCATCCTCACATTTTCCACATTATATTCTTATGTCATTCTTCGCTACTTGCCTTCTTACTTATTTTGAGACATTGCAAACTTGCCTATAGCATATTCACCCCCTTCAACTAAGTCATAAATGTATATTGTAAAAAGTTGTGGCTCTAGCACCGATCCTTGTGGCACTCCACTAGCTACAGGTTGCCATCCTGAAAATACCCCCTTTATCTCAACTCTTTGTCTCCTATGAGTTAGCTAATGCTATATCCTTGCTAATATAAACAACTCCAGAACTATGGGCTCTTATCTCATTCTGCAGCCTTACATGCAGTACCTTATCAAATGTCTTTTGGAAACATAAATATATTACATCTACTGGTCCCTTTTATCAATCACGGCTGCTACTACTTGAATGAACAGTAATAAATTTGCCAGGCAGAATTTCCCCTTCATAGGGTTGTGCTGACTCTGTGTGCTTATATTAAGTGTTTTAAATTGTTCTGCAGTTACTACATTTATAAAAGACTCTTACATTTTCCCAATGACAGATATAAAGTTAACTGACCCGTGTTTCTTCTCTCTCCCTTTTTGAAGAAGGATGTCATGTTGGCAGCTTTCCAAACCTCTGTGACTTTTGCAGAGTCTAAGGATTCTTGAAAGATTATACGCTATCGCTGTAGCTCCTCCTTTAAATTCCTGAAATGCAATCCAAGTCCAGGGGAACAAGTGGCCTTTAGAAACAAAAAAAGAGAAATTGCTGGATACCTCAGCACGTCTGGCAGCATCTTTGGAGAGAAATCAGAATTAATGTTTCAGGTTAAGTGACACGTCCTCAGAAAGTGGCCTTTCGTCCCATTCGTTTCCTTAATAACAAGGTGTAGAGCTGGATGAACACAGCAGGCCAAGCAGCATCAGAGGAGCAGGAAAGCTGACGTTTTGGGCCTGGACCCTTCTTCAGAAATGGGGGAGGGAAAGGGGGACCTGAAATAAATAGGGAGAGAGGGGGAGGCAGATAGAAGATGGATAGAGGAGAAGATAGGTGGAGAGGAGACAGACCGGTCAAAGAGGCGGGGATGGAGCCAGTAAAGGTGAGTGTAGGTGGGGAGGTAGAGAGGAGATAGGTCGGTCCAGGGAGGACGGACACGTCAAGGGGGCGGGATGAGGTTGGTAGGTAGGAGATGGGGGTGGGGCTTGAGGTGGGAGGAGGGGTTAGGTGGGAGGAAGGACAGGTTAGGGAGGCGGGGACGAGCTGGGCTGGTTTTGGGATGCTGTAGGGGGAAGGGAGATTTTGAAGCTTGTGAAGTCCACATTTATACCATTGGGCTGCAGGGTTCCCAAGCGGAATATGAGTTGCTGTTCCTGCAATCTTCGGGTGGCATCGTTGTGGCACTGCAGGAGGCCCAGGATGGACATGTCGTCTGAGGAATGGGAGGGGGAGTTGAAATGGTTCGCAACTGGGAGGTGCAGTCGTTTATTGCGAACCGCGCGTAGGTGTTCTGCAAAGCGGTCCCCAAGCCTCCGCTTGGTTTCCCCGATGTAGAGGAGGCCACAGCTGGTACAGTGGATTTCACAAGCTTCAAAATCTCCCCTCCCCCTACAGCATCCCAAAACCAGTCCAGCTCGTGCCCGCCTCCCTAACCTGTTCTTCCTCCCACCTATCCCTTCCTCCCACCTCAAGCCGCATCCCCATCTCCTACCTACTAACCTCATCCCACCCCCTTGACCTGTCCGTCCTCCCTGGACTGACATATCCCCTCCCTAACTCCCCACCTACACTCACCTTTACTGACTCCATCCCCGCCTCTTTGGTCTATCTACCTTTACAAATTTTAGTTTCATAATCTGTGTGAGGAAAAAAAGTTGCCCATGTTTAATATACTGCCTTTTATACAAGTCTTCATTGCTTTCCATAACATCATAACACCAAATTAAATAGGAACAGGAGTAGGCCATTTAGCACATCTGAGCCTGCTTTGCCATTCAAGGGAATCATGGATCATCTCACCTTAGCCTCAACTCTCCAATTTTTTAACTAATGACTAACTATTCTCTCCTTCAGTGTATTTCCAAGCAATTAATAAGGAGACTAAAACTGTTCCTCATACTCCTGATGTGGTCTCACCAGCACCTTGTACAATGCAGTAAGACCTCGCTATTCTTTATGCTCCAACCCCCTTGAAATTCAGGGCCACATTCCATTAGCATTCCTGATTACCTGCTGCACCTGTGTGTTAGCTTTCTGTTTTTCGTGGACAAGTACCTCTAAGTCCTTTTGTGTTGCAGCTTTCCACAGTTTTTCTCAATTTAAATAGTATTTTGTTCTTTGTCCTCCCTTCCAAAATGAACAACTTCACATTTTCCCATACTGTACTCTATTTGCCTTTATTTTGCCCACTTACTTAACCTGTCAATTTCTCTCTGTAAACTCCTTGTATCCCTCTCATAACATGCCTTTCCACTGTCATCTGTAAATTTGGCTACAATACATTCACTTCCTTCCTCTGAGTCATTGATATATATTGTAAATAGCTGTGGTACCAAGGTTTAAGAGGAGATTTGTAGCTCGGGTTGTGGATGTTGTGGTTGGTTGTCTCGCCGAGCTGGTTCGTTGTTTTTCCGCAGATGTTTCATTCCCCTGCTGGGTAACATCACCAGTGCAGCCTCCAATGAAGCACTGTTGTGTTTTCCCGCCTGGTATTTAAACTCTGGAGTCCGCTGAGCTGGATTACCTCACTTCCGGTTTTCCTTTGCAGTGGAGTGTATATGGAGTCTAGCTCTATGCGTTTGTTGATGCTTTTCTTCATGGAGAACCAGGCCAGTAGGATTTAGCAGCCTTTAACAGCCAAATATATGAACAGATCAACGGGTCACCCATGAGATCACCTATCTCCGGACTAATAGCTGAAGCGGTGATGCAGAGACTTGAAAGTATGGCCCTTCCGCTAATCCAACCCAAACTATGGATACACTACGTGGACGACACCTTTGTCATTATTAAATGGACCAAACTGGAGAGACACATGAACTAATAAACAACACTCTCACCGGGATCAGATTCACCAGAGAAGACGAGAAGAACAAACAGCTCCCATTCCTGGACGTCATGATGGAACGCTGGACAATTGGGGAATTCCTAACAAAGGCACACAGGAAAGCCACACACACTGACCAAGTACTGAATTTCGATAGCAACCACCCTAACACATACAAGCAAAGTTGCGTGAGAGCATTATTTAAATGGGCAGCAACAGTGAATTACGCCAAAAAGAAGAATACCTCTTTCAGGTATTCAGAGACAATGGATACCCGAAAAACTGGGTCAGAAGATGCCTATCACACGAATGACACCAGGAAGATGCTACATGCCCTGACACACTCATCATGCTACCTTACATCAGGAACACATCTGAACTGACCACAAGACTCCTAAGACCACTGAGCATCAGAGTAGCACACAAACCCACATCAACCCTACGCCAACTGCTCACCCAAACCAAAGATCCACTCCCCACTATGGAAAGGACCAATGTCATATACAAGATTCCCTGCAGAGACTGTGACAAACACTACATTGGACAGACAGGAAGGAAATTAACAACAAGAACACATGAACATCAATTGGCAACAAAAAGACACAACCAATACTCACACATCTCTATCTACATGGATAAGGAGAACCACCAGTTTGATTGGGACAACACCAGGATCCTGGGACAGGCCAAGCAGAGACAAGCACGGGAATTCCTAGAGGCCCGGTTCTCCACTAAGAAAGCCATCAATAAACACATAGAGCTAGACCCTACATACACTCCACTGCAAAGGAAAACCGGAAGTGAGGTCATCCAGCTCAACGGACTCCAGAATTTAAATACCAGGTGGGAAAACACAACAGCGCTTCATCGGAGGCTGCACTGATGATGTTACCCAGCAGGGTAATGAAACATCTGCGGAATAACGAACCAGCTCAGCGAGTGAACCAACAACAACATTTGTGGTCCCAGCACTGATTCCTTTGGAAATCGACTGGTTGCCAACCTAAAAAAGAGCCCCTTATCTCCACTCACTGTTTCATGATTTATTCTCTGCCCTACACAACAGCTTGTGCCCGGTGTCCTACTGATTACACCACTGTGTTCTTCCCCTTGCTATTTGTTACTTCCACCCATATGGATTTTAATCATCTGATCCAAGGTAATTCCTCATGAATGTATTAATTCCATCTCATACTAACAAACCCACACCACCACCTTTCCCTTGATGCCTGTCCTTTGATAATTCACATACCCCCAAATATTCAGTTCAAAGCTTTGATTTCCTTGTAACCATGTCCCTGTCATGGAAATAAAGCCTGTACCCATTAATCTTTAATTGTGTTGTTCCTTCATTTATTTTCTTCCAAATACTACACTGACATCATTGTACGAGTTTCTCAGGGGAGTTTTTTTTTATTCAATCCATACAGAGATGTTATAGCACACCACTGCAGCTCATGGATCTTCAACCTAGGCTTCCTGGCTCAAAGGTAGGGAAACAGTACACTGTCACAAAGGTTCCTTCAAGTGCTTCAAGGTAGAGTTCTCGGCTCAACCATTTTCAGCTACCTCGTCACTGACCTTCCCTCATCATAAAATCAGAGGTGAGGATGTTTACTGATGATTGTACTATGTTCAGCACCATCCATAAGTCTCCAACACAAAATCAGTCCATGTTTAAGGCTTGGCCAATATCCAGGCATGATCTGACAATCGATGTGTAACAATCACACCACACAAATGCCAGACAATGACCATCTCTAATCACAGCGTATCTAAGCATTGTCCCTTAACATTCAGTGGTACCACCATCTTCCACATTCCATAACCTGGGAGTTAACATTGACAAGAAACTGAACTGGACTAGCCATCTAAATACAGTGACTTCTAGAGAAAGCCAGAGGCTAGGAATTAACTGCTAACGTTATGCTGTTGTTTAAGAAAGGCTGTAAGGAGAAGCCTGGAAACTGTAGACCTGTGAGTCTGACATTGCTGGTGGGTAAGTTGTTTGGAAGTGATTCTGAAAGGTCAGATTAGGGACAGTCAGCATGTTTTTGTGCAAGGAAAATCTGGTCTCACAAACTTAATTAAGTTTTTTTTTCGAATGAAGTAACCAAAAAAAATCAATGAGGGTAGACGAGTAGACATTGTTTACTTGGACTTTAATAAAGCTTTTGATAAAGTTCCACATGGTAGACACATGGGATTCAGGGTGAGTTTGCCAATCTGATACAAAATTAGCTTTATGGTAGGAGATAGAGAGTTGTTTTTCAGACTGGAGATATGTGACCAGCGGTGTACCACAAGGATCAGTATTGGGTCCACTTTTATTTGACATTTATGTAAATGATTTGGATGATAATATAGGATTCATAGTGTGTAGGTTTGCAGCTGACACCAAAATTGGTGGTGTAGTGGGCAGTGAAGAACGTTATCTAAGATTACAAAGGGATTTTGATCATTTGGGTCAAGGCAGATGGAGATCAATTTGGATGAATGCGAGGTATTGCAGTTTAGTAAAACAGACAAGGGCAGGGCTTATACAGTTAATAGTAACGCTCTGGATAGTATTGCAGAACAGAAAGACCTAGGGGTTCAGGTACTTACTTCTTTGAAATTTGTGTTAAATGTAGACATGTGGTTAAGAGAGCACTTAGTATGCTTGCTTCATTGCTCAGATCTTTGAATATAGGAATTGGGACATCATGTTGAAGTTGTACACTATGTTGGTGAGGCCTCTTCTGGTGTACTGTGCCCAGTTCTGGTCTCCTTATTAGAAAAAAAGGTACCATTAAG
Source organism: Rhincodon typus (assembly GCF_021869965.1). Classification (NCBI taxonomy): domain Eukaryota; kingdom Metazoa; phylum Chordata; class Chondrichthyes; order Orectolobiformes; family Rhincodontidae; genus Rhincodon; species Rhincodon typus. The sequence goes on from NC_063345.1 coordinate 4,691,221, forward strand.
CTGGAGAGGGTTCAGAAATGATTTACCAGGATGTTGCTGGGGTTGGAGTATTTGAGGTATAAAGATAGAAAGACTGGGATTTTTTACTTTGGACCAGAAGAGGTTGAAGAGCAACCTTATGAGGGCCATAGATGAGGTGAATGACAAGGGTTTTTTCCCAAGGGTGAGGGAGCTCAAAACTAGGGGGCATATTTTTAAGGTGAGAGGAGAAAGATTTAGAAAGGAAATAAGGTGCAACCCTTTTTTTTTAACACAAGAGCGTGATTTGTCTGTAGAATGAGCTGCCAGAGATAGTGATGGATGCAGGTCCAGTTAGAATGTTTAAAAGACATTTGAATGAGTTCATGAATATGAAAGGTTTGGAGGGATATGCACCAAGTGTAGGCAAGTGGGAATAGTTTAATTTGGGAATATCGGCGTGAACTGATTGTACTGTAGAGTCTGTTTCCATGCTGTATGACTCTATAACTCAATGAATCCTGTGCCAATTAAGTCCACTTTAGATTCTGAGTTAGCTGGCAAACCTAAGATTCTGTCAGTTGAAAGATGTTTGTAGAGTTGGATGGTCTAGGTTGTTTAGTAGACTATATGCTCCCTCTGACAACTCAGCCTCATTCCCAGTGAAGTCCCTTGCAGTGTTTAATACTTTTCCGAAGCAGCTCTCTCTGTTTTGGTCATACTCCAGCCAGTGTCTCCTTGGATTCAGTAGGTATGTTTGATCTCTTCAGGAATACTATGAAGTCAAAAGTTGAGTCCCACAACAGTCAAGTCATTGGTCCAACGCTTAATTTTCTTCAATTCAAACTGGCTGACAGAAGAGCCAGTGTTTTATTTCCAATTGAGATCTAGTGACCCATGCTGCATTTGCATGTGTGATATGTGTGTTTGAGTTCTTGCGTGTGAGTCTGTCTGTGTGTGTGTGCTTTGTGTGTGAGTGAGTGTGCTAATGTGTAAACCACTGATTGTGTGTGATTGTGAACGCATGTGTCCATTGGTGGGTGAGTCTGTGATGATTGTCAGTGAACCATGAGCCTGCAACTGTGTCAATGAGTCTTTCTGAACATGTCGGTCACTTGGTGCAAGAACATCAGAGTGATTTTTGAGTGTGAGATTGTTATGGACCAGACTAGATCTCCTCAAAATATTTTAAGAAGGTAGCCTTTTTCTTATTTTCAAAGGCAAGTGTAAAGTGTCTGTTCCAGATGCAATGCGGCCGGTCAAAGTACTCGATGTTCAGAAAAACACAATTTATTTAAGCCCTGGAGTTAAAATACAACAAAAGAAAGAAGCATTTCAAATAACAACTCTTTTGGAAAACTTAACAAAATAATAGATACAGTAACTATTACTAATTAACTGTTCCAATATAATGACATTCGATAAACACTTCCTTTGGTAAAAAGGCAAATTCGGACACAGATTCTCACATGCAGGTCTCCCATCCAGGAGGGAAAAATACGTAAAGAGAAAATTCAGAGAGTAGCAGTGAGAACAGATTCACTGAAGCTTCCAACTTTGTTGAGACCCCAACAACTTCTGATGTTATGGAAAAAAAACAAAATCCAGAAATCCTGAGCTGGCCACATCCATTCAAGCAGCATCAAAAAAACCCAAGGCCCCCGAAGCCGTTTACGTTACTCCCAGACAGCTTGAAACTTCTACCTTACAATAAAAAAAGGACAAATTAACCTTTAAGGCCACAGCATCATCACAAGATTCTTGTCTGAGGATCAGATCAACACAGTGTGGAGCTGGAGGAACACAACAGATCAGGGCAACAGGGCAGCAGGACAGTCAATGTTTCGGGTCAGGACCCTTCTTCAGAATGGTTACTGGACCCGAAACGTTAACTCTGATTTTTTTCCTTCACAGATGCTGCCAGACCTGCTGAGCTTTTCCGGCAACTTCTGTTTTTGTTCCTGATTTACAGCAACCGCAGCTCTTTAGATCTTTTTAAAATGTTTGGCATAGAGAAATGGCAAATCTGAAATCAGTGTGTTTTCTGACAGGTTAATATAATTTTGTGGACTGAATTAAGTTGTAAACTGACTTGGACTGTTGTGATTTTGTAATATATATGACAAACTTTCATATCTTCAAGCTATCAGAGCATCAGAGGAAAGCTGATAAGTTGGCTGATGTCTTTATCGCCATGAAACAGACTGGTCTTTCCTCAAAATCTGTCTTCAGGTGTGGGATTCTGACAGTTATTTTTCACAAGAACCCAGTGACTTAACTCTTGAGGAGCAGAAATGAATGACCCTTTCAACTAATCAATGGTTGCTTTAGATTTACTAATGACTGCCTAATAGAGTCATTAAATAAAACAGCAACCATGTGAACAAGCAATCTAGCTAATGCCTTAAAAATAGGTGCACTCTAAACATAGTTGACTCGGGCTAATTGCCTTGTGATGTTCCTTAAATTAATTAAAACGAGTAATTATGAAAACACATTAGCAAATTGACTATACTGTGCTTGTGGATCTTCAGCAGCACTGAACTCTCTCAATGGTTGGTCGCACTTTCATCGCCGAAAAAGCAAGTCATGAGGTCAAGTCACTCTAGAGGCTTGAGTCTGTAATGCAGGAAAATTCCAGTACAAGTCCGGGGGAGTGCTGTGCTCTCAGAGCTGTTGCTTCCTTGGATAAAACTGAACCTCTAGTTGCACCTCCAGCATTGGCAGAGAAGATCTCATGGCTGTTTAATTAATTGATTCATTCATTGATTTATTGCCACATGTACTGAAATACAGTGAAAAGCTTTGTTTCCAAGCGATACAGGCAGATTGAAAAGACTTAAACAGAGGCAGACAGGTTACATTGCACAGGGCATACTCTAGGCCAGATCAATATCAGCAAGATCAGCATTATTTGAGGCTAGAGAGTCCATTCATCAGTTGATAATGACCAGGAAGAAGCTGTTCCTGAACCTGATGGTGCATGTGTTCAGGCTTCTGTATCTTCTGCCTGATGGAAGAGGTTGTAGGAAGTCATTGCCGGAGTGCAATGGGTCTTTGACGAAGTTGGAAACTTTTTCATTGCAACGAGCCATGTAAATGGAGTCCATGGATGGAAGGTTGGCTTCCACAATGGTCTGGGCTGTGCACACCACCTTCTGTAGTTTCTTACGGACCTGGGCAGAGCAGTTGCCATACCAGGCCATTATGCACCCGGACAGTATGTTTTCAATGGTGCATCTGTAGAAGTTGGTGAGGGTCCTTGTGGACGTGCTAAATTTCCTGAGCTGCTTGAGGAAGAAGAGGCATTGTTGTGCCTTCTTGACTGTTGCATCCACGTGGGAAGTCCAGGACACATCGTCAGTTATTGTCACTCTGAGGAATCTGACTCTCCACCTGCTCAACCTCAGTTCCATTCATGCAGATGGGGGCGTGTTCTCCTCCTTTCTTTCTGAAGTCAATGATCAGTTCTTTAGTTTTGCCAACATTGAGAGAGAGGTTTTCCTCATTGCACCATGTCACCAAACCCTCTATCTCCCTTCTGTATTTTCACTCATCGTTGTTAGATATCTGTCCTATTACGATGGTATCGTCAGCGAACTTGTAGATGGGTTCATTTGGAATTGGCAACACAGCTGTAGGTGTACAGGGAGTACAGTAGGGGGCTGAGGACGCATCCTTGGGGGGCTCCAGTGTTGAGTCTTATTGTGGAGGGGGTGCAGTTACCTATCCTCACTGATTGCGGTCTGTGGGCCAGAAAGCTGAGGTTCCAGTTGCAGAGGGCAGAGCTGAGACCAAGGTCACAGAGTTTTGAGATCAGTCTGGAGGAGATCATGGTGTTGAAGGCGGAGCTGTAGTCAGGGAGCAGGAGTCTGATGTAGCTGCCTTTGTTATTCTGATGTTCCAGGGATGAGTGCAGGCCTAGGGATATGTCATCCTCTGTGAATCTGTTATGTCAGTAAGTAAATTGTAGGGGTCTAAGACAGGTTGGGAGACTGGAGATGATGTGGGCCATGACCAGCCTCTCAAAGCACTTTCAGATTATTGGGGTCAGAGCCACTGGGCGGTCGACATTAAGGCACACTGTATGTGCTTCCTTAGGTACAGGGATGATGGTGGTCTTTTTGAAGCAGGCGGGGTCTTCAGCTTGTAGGAGGGAGAGGTTGAAGGTGTCAGTGCATACCTCTGTCATTTTGTCCACACAGGATCTGAGGTCTCATTGCTTTCCTTGGGTTGACTCCCAGGAAGGCTGATCTGGCTTCTGAAGCGGTGACAGAGGGAACAGGTGTGTCAGGGCAGGTTACACAGTGTCGTTGTTATTCTGCTCAAACCAAGCATACAAAGCATTGAGTGCATCAAGGAGGGATGTGTCTTTGTCTATCATCACACACTGTTTCATTTTGTGTCCAGTAATGTTGATTAGGCCTTGCCATGGGCAGCGGGAGTCTGTTTGGTAGATCTGGGCCTCTAACTTGGTCCGGTACTGCCTCCTGGCCTCCCTGATATCTTTGCGGAGGTCAGATCTGGATTTTCTGTATTGGTCTGGGTCACAGGACTTGAATACTACACGTCTGGTCTTCAGTAGGGAGTGGATTTCCTGGTTCATCCAAGGTTTATGATTGAGGAACACTCGGATTTATTTCTTTCGTATGCAGTCCTCCACACATTTGCTAATGATGTGTGTGATGGTGGTGGTGTGTCTAGGTTTAAACAAAATCTGTGGAGATATCATGACTTTTGTCCCTCAACAAGCACTTAAATGCAAATGATCTGGTCATTATCTCATAGCTGTTTGTGGGGGCTTGCTGTGCTAAGACTGGCTGCCCTTTTTTCTCCATTACTGCTCGGAAAATCATGATCTGGAAGGTGAGACAACAAGGTGCAAGGCTGGATGAACACAGCAGGCCAAGCAGCATCATAGGAGCAGAGAGGCTGACGTTTCGGGCCTAGACCCTTCATCAGAAAA
>NC_063345.1:4706144-4721836 GCF_021869965.1 Rhincodon typus
CCAGACCTGCTGAGCTTTTCCAGCAACTTCTGTTTTTGTTCCTGATTTACATTATCCACAGGTCTTTTGGTTTTTATTTTGACTCAGGTTTGGAGTAAGTTTACGATTTTCTGCCTGTGAGGTAATGCGTATTGATGATGAGAAAATTCATGCTGAGTTAAACCTTCTGACAGGTGATTTTTCGGTACAAGTGTTCTCCATTGGACAACGACACTATAAAGATTTCAGGGCATCAATCATGGAATTTCTCCACACCCCTCCACCCACCAATCAATAGATGCGTCAAACAAATCAAATTTCTAAAATGCATCTGTCACACTGAAAGGGGAGGTTTTCCTTTTCCTGGAAGTTGGAAGAGAGAGAGAGGTGGTGAGAAAGGGAAATAATTGGTTAATTAGGAGCTGACCCAATGCTCATCTCCTTCACAGTACCTCACCAATTAGGATCTGAGGGAGAAGGCCCATGGAGAATTCTCTGACTCATCGATATTTAAGGCCTGTAATTGACACCTGCATAAAGGACCCTCCTTGCCTCTTCCCTGGTTACTTGTGAGAAAGGCAGCCAGTTTCTTGACCAAGACCAGGTCGACCTGTCTCTTAGGTTGAGGGAGTGACCTTTAATTGCAGTTGAGGGCCATCAGAGGCTTGGAGGGGTGGAAAGGCCCTTTACAGAAGCCACTTCAAACCCTCTCCTCTCCTTACTTCTGACTCTCCTGGTTCCACCACCTTGCAACTCTCACCCACAGAGAATAGTATAAAAATTATTCACGTTCTTGCTGCGGGGTCACCTAAGGCCAAGACCTTGCCTTCTGCAGGACCCAGAAACCTACTGGCAACCCTGTGGTCAAGGCCTGTGATTCGCTGAAAAACCTGCCTGTCAGCTCTTGATAATCTAATTGTCACAGGATAGGCAGAGCTTCCCCAGCAATGGTGGTCACTCAACACTTAAACAAAAAGAAGGGAAAATAGTGGCCAACTGCAGAATGGACAAATCACATTCACTTACTTATTGATGGAATGTTGGTGTCTCTAGCATCTATTGCCCATCCCTAATTGCCCAGAGGGCGGTTAAGAGTCAACCACATTGCTGTGGGCCTGAAGTCACATGTAGGCCAGACCAGGTAAAGATGGCAGATTTCCTTCTTTAAAGGACATTAGTGAACCAGATGGTTTTTCTCAGCAATTGACAATGGATTTATGTTCATCATTAGACTCTTAATTCCAGATTTTATTTGAATTCTTGAGTCTGTGGAATGTAGGCACACCCACAGAGCTGCTAAGAATGGGATTCTAGGATGTGACCCAGCGACAGTGAAGGAACGGTGATATTTTTCCAAGTCAGGATGGTGAATGGCTTGGATGGGAAGTTGCAGGGAGTGATGGTCCCATATATTGCTGCCCTTGTCCTTCTATTTTATAGGGTTTTTTTTAGGGTAAAAGTTTAGCACAACATCGTGGGCTGAAGGGCCTTTACTGTGCTGTACTGTTCTATGTTCTATGTTATGGGTTTGGAAGGTGCTGTTGATGAAGGCTCGGTGAGTTGCTGCAGTGGATCACGTGGACGATTTGCCACAACAGTAAACTATTCTTCTGTTCTGAAGAAGAGTCATATTGGAATCAAAATGTCAACTTTGTTTCTCTCTCCACAGATCCTGCCAGGCCTGCTGAGTTTCTTCCAGCACTCTCTTTTGATTTTCCAATATGCAGGATTATTTATTTTGCTTGTCCCTTATGGTCAGGAGAACCAGTTTTATAAAGAGCTTTAAACTTGAAACCTAACTGATATAGAGATTATAAAGTCCTTTATTCAAATTACCAATGAAAGTTTTGAACATTTACTCATTGTTACCACAGACTTTGTGGGACCTTATTTCTTCTCTGACCTTCTTCAAGTCTCTGTCTGCCTATATCTCAATGTTAACCAGTTATCTAATTTTAATCTACACAGATAATCCAACTAAAACTCTAATCCCTTTAGAAACTCCCCATTTACTCACACACACACACACACACACACACACAATGGAAATAGGCAGAAACAAATGGACATTTTGGATAGAGAGAAAGTTGAAAAAGCAGTTTAGAAGTCTTTGTTCATAGTTTCTGTTGAGTTAGTTCTTGTACTGTTAAGAATATTTCTTCTAGTCTTCCTTTCCTGGGTGCTTGCATTTCGCTCAAATAGGCACCAGGTGGCTCATCAACCGATTTAAAAAGTCTCTGACTTATTGACTAGAAGTTACAGCTTACAGCAACTACTGAAGAAAACAAACTCACTTTCTACAGACTTAAAGTAACTTTTACTACAGAGAACAGAGAGAGCTCCTCAGCTGGTGATGGTCTGAATACTTCCCTGTATCATTCTTTTTCAGCTCAACGTGTTCAGCTTCCTGAGAACAGATCACATGATTGTTGGCAAAATAAAGGTGTTTGTCATCATTAACTTGTTGCTAGTCCACAAACTAAGCAGTCTCTTGTTGCCAACCAATGCTCCACTTGGATACTCTGTGTTTGCTGTTCTCCAATGTGACTAGCTGACACCTTAAACCTCTATGCTTCTGCAACTGGCAAAGTCCAAATTTCATCACATTTTACAAAATGATCCTCCTAACCCTGTATCAAAGTCCTGTATCTGAAGCCTGGTGCCAAGAAGTAACATCACACAAGAGTCTTTCATTTCCATGGAGGATAAAAGACTATTACCTCAAGGCCATATCTGTCCACCACTTACTTTGCAAGAATTTAAAGTCTCATGACCCTTCCACCCCAGTTATACTCTCATCCGTCAGGTAGAAGATATAAAAGTTTGTATACACGTGCAAACAGATGCAAGAACAGCTTCTTCCCTGCTGATATCAGACTTTTGAATAGGCCTGTCAAATGTTAATTCTGATCTCAAACAGAGGTTGCTAGAAAAGCTCAGCAGGTCTGGCAGCATCTGTGAAAACAAATCAGAGTTAATGTTTCAGGTCCAGTGACCCTTCCTCAGAACTGCAGGTAGCTAGGTAAACAAAAACCGAAAGAACTGCGGATGCTGTAAATCAGGAACAAAAACAAATTTGCTGGAAAAGCTCAGCAAGTCTGGCAGCATCTGTGAAGGAAAAACAGAGTTAACGTTTCGGGTCTGGTGACCATTCATCCAAAGGGTCTTTAGGAGGAAGGGTCACCGGACCCGAAATGTTAACTCTTTTTTTTCTGCTGCCAGATCTGCTGAGCTTTTCCAGCAAATTTGTTTTTGTAGCTAGGTAAACGTCAGTTTATATGCAGAAAGTAGGGAGGATATGGAGTACGGAGTAAATGATAGGATAAAGAATAGAGCCCAAAAAGAGAGAAGAGCAGTTGGATAGACAAAGCAGTTGATAATGATCTGGCCACGAGGGTGAATCGTTGTTAATGGAGACTGTTAGTGGCTAACGATAGGTAGTGTGTAATGGCAGGCGATGTGATAACAAGGCCTGGTGTGTGGGGTAGGGGCCTGGGACATGGGAGAGTTTAATCCCGAAAATTATTGAACTCAATGTTGAGTCCAGAGAGCTGCAGGGTCCCCAAACAGAAAATGAGGTGTTGTTCTTTCAGCTTGCACTGAGCTTCACTGGAACATTGCAGCAAGCCTGATACAGAGATGTTGCCCAAGGAACAGGGTGGTGTGTTGAAGTGGCAGGCAACTGGAAGATCAGGGTCTTTTTTGCGAGCAGAACGTAGATGTTGTGTGAAGTGACCACCCAGTTTACACTTTGTTTCCCCAATGTAGAGGAGACCATATTCGGTTTTTAATTCTGATCTCTCTCTCTGCACCTTCTCTGTGGCTGTAACACTGTATTCTGCATGATGCTCTGCTACCCTGATGTGCTTTGTATTATACAAGCTGCCTGTAAAGCATGTAAGACAACACTTTTCGCTGTACCTCAGTGACAGTAACAAATCAAATCATATCATTTGAAAGATATCACAGTGCATCACTCCAACAGTGCAGCACTCTCTCAGGGTAGTATTGTAACAGCACAGCATGCTCACAGTACAAAATCTCCAGAAATGCAGTACCCTAACAGTGCAGTATTTCCCCGTTACATCACACCAATGGTGCAGCGTTTGAACAGTACTGCCCTCTAACAGTTCAGAGCACGCTCTAACAGAGCACGTTCATATTGTGTTGGCTTCATAAGTGACTGGCATTGCTGGGAGCTTATCAGGAGATAGTGGGAGTTATTTGTATTTTCAGTAAAAGCACACTAGGTGTGCAAATAACTTTATTAACATACCATCAACAGGAAAAAAATGTGACCATAGCATCAGTATCAAGCAGAGCCCCCATAGGGGCAATGTCTACGTGAAAGAAAAAGTGAGGGGAAAGCTTGGGGATCAAATCAGAATAGAGTTTGTGGGGGAGATAAAGCATTCCACACCACACCATGCCCTGCCCCACCATGCCACGCCCCACCCAGCCCCGCCCTGCCCTGCCCCGCCCCGCCATGCCGTGCCGTGCCCAGCTCTCCCGAAAGGTTTCGAGAGCGCCAGTATACACTGCATTCTCCTTCTCCAGGGATACCTGGGCGATAGTGGGAGTTATTACCGATGAATGACTATCACCCTTAATAATCAATTAGAGACTGATCGATCACCCCCTAAACCAATCAGAAATTGGCTTTGCCTTCATTTAGCTCAACTAGAGCATGAAAATGTAATTGATCATGATGTGGCTTGGAAAGAATTAATTAGCACCATCTTCCATTACCCAAAGCATGCACCAATTTTAAAGCTGAAGATCAAAGCTTCCAATTGGCTGGAAGCAGAAAACCATAGTAGCTGAGGTTTCTGGGAGAGAAGGAAGATCTAGTATTGCAGCATCTTAAACTAAGCTGTGAGGAAAGACTGATAATTGGCCTGCAATGTTGACGCCTAATATTGTTGTAATAACTTAATAAATGCTTCCTGAGGTACATCACCAGACTATCTTTTATTCACCAAAGGATCAAAGTCTTAGAAGTAGTAGAGATAGTAGGAACTGCAGATGCTGGAGAATCCGAGACAACAAGGTGCAGGGCTGGATGAACACAGCAGGCCAAGCAGCATCATAGGAGCAGGAAGGCTGACGTTTCAGGCCTAGACCTTTCACAAGCTTCAAAATCTCCCCTCCCCCTACCGCATCCCAAAACCAGTCCAGCTCGTCCCCGCCTCCCTAACCTGTTCTTCCTCCCACCTATCCCCCCTCCCACCTCAAGCCGCACCCCATCTCCTACTGACTAACCTCATCCCGCCCCCTTGACCTGTCCGTCCTCCCTGGACTGACCTATCCCCTCCCTACCTCCCCACCTACACTCACCTTTACTGGCCCCATCCCCGCCTCTTCGACCTGGTTGTTTCCTCTCCACCTATCCTCTCCTCTATCCATCTTCTATCCGCCTCCCACTCTTCCCCTATTTATTTCAGAACCCCCTTCCCCTCCCCCTTTTCTGAGGAAGGGTATAGACCCGAAACGTCAGCGTTCCTGCTCCTCTGATGCTGCTTGGCCTGCTGGGTTCATCCAGCCCTGCACCTTGTTATCTCAGATTATTCTATGGTTTCTTTCGTATTCAGCTGAAGATGGACAGGTCTTTGATTGAATGCCTCATCTGAGAGACAACACCTGTCGGGGTACAGCACTCCTTCAGTTTTGCACTGCAGCTTCAGCCTGGTGTGGGAGCTCCTGGCTCACAGGTGAGATGCCCCCCAATGAATATAAACCAAAGGAGGTAGGAATCAAAGTCGATAGTTATGGTCACCAACAAGCAAGAGAGACCTTTTTCCATGCTGCGAAAGGTGCGGTGAGGAGTCAAAAGTAGACATCGAACAAAAGGTGCCCACCATCAGGGAAAGACTAGAGAGATTCTTCATTCTGAAAAACCAACGTTTGAAAGATGAAGATAAAGCTTCATAGAATCATAGGAATTTACCCAGGAAGACATCAATCAGTCCTTCACATTTGTTGAAGCCTTTTGATGACCAAGGAACAAGCGAAGGCCACTCGTCCCTTTAAGCTTGTTCCACCATTTAAAAAGATCATGGCTGATTTGATTTCAACCTCAACCCTACTTTCCTTCATATCCCCTGATAATCTTTCATCCCCTTTGTCGCCAAGAATCTCTCAATCTCTGCCTTCTAAATGTTTCAAGGTTCTGTATCCACTCCCTTTTGTGGAAGGGAATTTCAAAGGCTCATAATCCTCTCAGAGAAAAAATGTTTCCTCATCTCTGTTTTAAATGGACAACCCCTTATTTTTAAAATATCACCATTTCTTCTGCTCTTCATCTGTAACCTGTAAGATCCTTTTCCTCAAACCATCACTTCTGTAAAATTTTTCAGAGAATCAACTTTGGTAAATTTGCAGCTAGAATGTTCCAAAAACCCTGACGACTCTCAGAGTGAAAACATTTCCTTACATCTCCTCTCGAGATCATTGGTCTTCGATTTTCATTTGTGACCTCACTTACTGAGCCACTTACTGAGCCACTTTTGAAGGGTCTCTCTGTCTCTGTCTGTCTGTCTCTCTCTCCTCTTTCTCTCTCTTTAGTTAATCAAAACGTTCAGAAAAACATATGGATTAGGAGCTGGAATTGGGCATTCAGTTCCTTGAGCCTGCTTCATTTTTCATTAAGGTCAAGGCTGTTCTATTTATCCCACATTCCTACTGAGACCTGATAACCTTTCACTCCATTACCTAACAAGAAGCTATCTACCTCTGCCTTAAAAAATATTCAACCTCCACCATCTTTTAAGAAAGAAAGTTCTCAAAACACAAGACCCATTTCTGAGAGAAGAATTTTGATTACTATCTTGCATAGGAGACCCTGACTTTTTCCCACATTAGATTTTTGCTTCTTCTTCCAAATTCCCACTTACCTGTGCCTTCTCTTTCTCAATCACGTAACAAGTGAACTGTTACCCCTTCTCTACTCTGTCCTACCTGCTCACAATTTTGAAAATGTCACACAAATCTCTCCTCAGTCTTCTCTTCTCCGAAGAAAACAGTCCCAAGTTCTACAATTTATTTTCATAACCGAAATTTCTCAGCCCTGAACTTGACACAGTGAACCATATTCATAGAATCCCTCCAGTGTGGAAGCAGGCCATTCAGCCCATTGAGTCCACACTAACTCTGAAAAGCAGCTCAGCCAGACCTACCCCACTACCCTATTTCTGTAATCCTGCATTTACCATGGCTAATCCACCTTGCCTGCATATCCCAGGACAGTCGGAGCATTCCACATGCCCCATAAAGAGACAGGCATAATCCAGCTGAGTTCGAACCATTGATTTCTCTATCTTTAGTGTATTTTCTTTGAGTTTGTGTTCTATCTCTGTGTTAAAAACCTAAGCAGTTTATAACATTAAGTGATTGTATTATTTAAATGCAGTCAATACAAAAAAAGAACTGATATGTGTTTCTGGGAAAATTGCATGGAAAGATAGGCTGAAAACCTGTGATAAGGCAGATGAAATATGAAGTCATTCTTATGGATTATAAACACCCATCTGAACTAGACGGGCTGAATGGCCTGTTTTATGCTCTGTGTTTTGTGTAATTGTGCTTACTTGTTAAGAATATAAAATGTTTTATTTCTTGAAATTAAACTCTGGAAGTGGAACGGGGATAATTCAGGTTCAAAGTTGTGAAAAAAAAGTTTTGGACTGATGTCAAGAGGTCTGAAGAAGAGTCACCAGACTCAAAACTTTCACTTTGCTTTCTCCCCACAGATGCTGCTAGATCCACTGAGTATCTCCAGCAATTTCTGTTTTTGTGCTGAATCTCCACCATCTGCAGTCCTTTGTTTGGTGTCATGTCAGGAAATCTTCTTTAGACAAAGATTGGTGTTTGTACTATATTTACACCTGAAATAAAGTCACTGTAGTCCTACTCTCTCAGTAGAGAGAGACAACTGATGATGATTTAGCCTGAGGGTGAGGAGTGAGGGTGAGAAGGTGAGTCCTTCAGGGTAACCTCAGCCAATGTGGGAATTGAACCCAGGCTGTAGGTATTACTCTAGAAGACAAATTCGCCCTCAGCCAACTGACCAAATCAACTCCAAAATCTACAGGCAAAGCAGTGGACTTAGAAAGGAAACATTTCAGTAGCCATCGGGTGATCCTGAACGTTTCACAGGACAGACAAATCACATTGAACCAAATGCCCTTCCTGATTGATGATTGTTTCATAATGTTGCAGTGTGTGCCCTTTGCTTTTTGGGGTATTTTCACTGTGCTGAATTTTGTTGGTTATGCTGCATGTAGCTATTAACTTGTAAAATTTCCAACAGAGCAAAGGTATTTTAAATGAACAATTCTCCCTCACACCTCCATTAAACATGATCTTTTTGCATACAGCTGAGTAAATGTCTCACAAAGAAGTTGTCAATAATTCCAGAATGCTCTTTGGCAAAATCATACTAATGGATGACATGACTTGAAAGGTGCAGAGTAAGAGAGAACTGGAAGGCACACTCTGAGTTTGCTGGCCATCCATCCTTCATCTCAAACTGTTGAACCAACTGAAAATGTCAAGTGTATGAAAGCAGGGTTACGGATAACAGGGAAAAGGAATGAGTTAACAATTCCTTGAGAAAGCATGAGCACAAACAAAGGTGACCTACCAGGAAAGACGACAATTTAAATAAAAAGTTGATGATTTGAAAGAGAAATCCTCTACCAGCAGAAAACAGATAAACAAAGACCATAAGATATAGGAGTAGAAGAAGGCCATTCAGCCCATTGAGTCTAATCTGCTTGTCAACAAAATCATGGCTGATCTGATCAGCCTCAAATCCACTTTTCTTGCTTTTTCATTATAACCATTAACAATTAAAAATCTGCCTACCTCAACCTTGAATATACTCAACAATCCAGCCTTGCCAGCCAATAGTGGTAAAGAATTCCATAGATTCACTTCCCGCTAAGAGATAAAAATCCCTCCTCATCTTTGTCTTAAATGGGTGATCCTTAACTCTGAGATTATGCCATCTCGTTGCTAGACTCTCCCATCAGGGGAAATGACTGTAGTTTATCTGACCTGTAAAACCCGCTAAGAACATTATATACTTCAATCAGGTCTCCTCTCATTCTCCTAAACTCCAATGAGTACAAGTCTACACTACTCAACATCAACTCATAAGAAGTCCCTCCATACCTGATGTCTGCCGAGTCAACCTTCTCTGGACTGTCTCCAATGCCAGTATACCTTTCTTTAACTAAGGGACCCAAAACTGCTCACAGTATTCGAGCTGTGGTCTGACTAGTGTCTTGAATAGTTTTAGCTAAAACTATTCAATTTACCTTTCTGATTACTTCGATGTTAGCTTCTTGTGATTCGCGCATGATGACTTGCAAATCCCTCTGCGCTGTTGTTTTCCACTGCCTTTCCCTCGTTCAACTCCGCTTTTCTTCCTGCTAACGTGCATAAACTCACAGTTTCCCGCCTCACAATTTCATCTGCAAAGTGTTTGCCCATTCCCCTAACTTGTCTGTATTCATTTGTAGATGCCTTGTGTCATCATTGCCAATTACCTTCCCACCTATTTTTGAGTCACCCTCAAACTTAACTATAGTACATTCACTTCTGTCTTTCGAGTCATTCATGTAAATTGTAAATAATCATGTCCCAGCACTAAGGATGAACTATATTAAATTACAAAATAATGTGGAGGTGCCGATTTTGGGTTGGGTTGGACAAAGTCAGAACTCACCCCTCACCAGGTTACAGTCTGACAGGTTTGTTTGAAATCACAAGCTTTTGGAGTGCAGCCCCTTTCTCAGGTGAAATCCTATCAAAGGAGCAGCACTCCGAAAGCTTGTGATTTCAAATAAACCTGTCAGACTAGAACCTGGTGTTGTGTGATTTCTGACCACATTGTAAGAGGCATGGAACAGGCAGATGGAGTCTTTTTTCCCAGGGTGGAAATGTGAAATACTAGAAGGTAGAGGTTTAAGGTGAGAGGGGAAACGTTTAAAAGAGTTGGGCGAAGAAAGTTTTTCACACAGAGGGTGGTAGGTGCCTGGAACATACTGCCAGGGGAGGTGATAGAAGCAGAAATGCTAGTGATGTTTAAATGACATTTAGACACATAAGCAGGCAGAGAATAGAGGGATCTGAACCATGTGAAGACAGATGGGATTAGTTTAGAATGACATCATGGTTGGCACAGGCATGGAGGACCGAAGGATCCTGCTCCTGGACTGTACTGTTCTAATTTCTGAGGTTACATGAGATGTCACAGTATTGGTGGAGAGTGAACTTACTGCTCAAAAAAGGTAGACACCAGGAGAACTCTTAAGGACAAAGAGATGAATCACATCATCATCCCAACTGCAGTAAAGCCCAGGCAAAGTTAAATGCATCAAGTGTATTAAAGTGAAGGATACTGGAACATAATGACACACTGACCCGTTATATCAAAAAGTGTATGACTTCAGATAAAAAGCATGCGAGGAGAATTGAATTTACTTCACTCAGCTTACTAAGGTAGAAAGAAAGAAATGAAAACCTACAGAGTCATTAATTCCATGTTGCATAATATGCCTGTAGCAAACTGTAATTATCAATTGTACAACATGTACAACACACTTTGGAATTATGGCTCTGTTAGTTTCATAGTGTTTGATCTGTCCAACTAGGCGCTATCAAGAAATATGATTGAGAATTCAGAATTTAAAGGAGAGTAAGATAAAGATGTGAAGGTGAAGGGGATGGAAAGAGATCTTGATAAGATGACACGAAGAGAGATAGAAGGGGGTTATGCAGAAAGTGAAGACCAATTGGGTTAAATGATCTGTCTGCGTGTTGTATATCTATCATTCTATGTACAGTAATTTTATTCATTGCTTTCTGTGATTTTCAAAACCGATCTTTTCAATTTTGCCTTATTTTCACAGTAAATAGACATATTTATTAAATTAACTGACACTTGCTTTTCTAACCATTCTCTACTGTGCCGTTCTCTAACAGTTTATGCACTAACATTTAGTGGAAAAAAGTCTCAATGGTGAAAAAAATGCATTTAAATATATTTAACATGCCAACAGGCTGCTATTTTAAAATGACTGGTGCTAATTTTAATGGTAGGGAATGTGAGTTGAAAATACTGGGCCCAGACTGGCAAAAAAAATTCCAAATAACACCAGATGAACTCTAACTGAAATAGTCAAATAATTAAAATTGCACAATGTCTCCAGTTGACAAAGTTAAATATTGTGCCATGCACTCAGAATGGTACTGCATCTACATCTTTGAGGTTTGCAGAGGAGTTAAAACTTGGCATAAGATTGATAATAAGCAGTGAGGCTGTAGACAGCAGGAAGTTATCAATGATCTGATCAGCTGGGCAGTAGTGAAGATAGAAGGACAGTTCAATAAGATGCTTAAGAAGATCAATAGAATCCTTTCCATTATTCATTGAGTATAAGAGCAGAGACATTGTGCTCGAACTGGATAAATAATTCATTAGGCCACAATATGAAAAATGTGTGTAGTTCTAGGCAACTCTTTCCAAAAAGGATGTAATCACACTAGAAGGGGAACAGGAAAGTTTTACAAGGACTGGAAAAACGACCCTAAGGAAAGATTGTATCAGAGATAGTAGGAACTGCAGATGCTGGAGAATCTGAGATAACAAGGTGTAGAGCTGGATGAACACAGCAGGCCAAGCAGCATCATAGGAGCAGGAAGGCTGACGTTTCGAAGGAAAAATTGTATTGACTGGGATCGTCGTCCTTCAAACAAAGGAGGCTGAGGGGAGATTTGATTGAGCTGTTTGAGGTGATAATGATTGATTAAAATGCATCAGAGAGGCTTTTTAACCATAACAAAGGGGCCAGTCTTGAGGGGCCCTAGAATTAAAGTGATTGGTAGAAAGATTGCAGGGCTTGATGAGGAAAGGGTTTTTTTTCACTGGGAAGGTAGTAAAAGGGTGTGGAACTCACTGACTGGAAAGGTAGGAGAGAAGGAGCCCTCAACTCACTTGAAAGGAGTTGGGATGTGCAACTGAACTGGCAGGGCTACATACTGATGCAATAAAGTGGGATGAGGCTGGATTTTCTGTTTTATTTTTAGACATTGTAGACATGTTGGACCAAGTGGCTTTAATCTGTTACATATAAGATTGATGATTTTGGATTGCTGTAATACCTTTAAATGTAACGAGGAGCTGGATTTTACAGCATTGGGATTGGGGTGGGGGTGGGGGAGAGAGGCAGGCAAAAGGCCCTTACCTCGAGCTGCACAGGCTAGGGGTGAGGCAGCCCATTTTTTAAGGCATCTGCATTTATTTGTTCATGAACATCACTGCAATTATTGCCCATCCCTAATTACCCAGAAGGCAGTGAGGAATAAACCACATTGCTGTGGGCCTGGAATCACATGTAGGCCAGACCAAGTAAGGATGGCAGTTTCCTTCCCTTAAGGATACTAGAGAACCAGATGTTTTGTTTTTCCCCCTGACAATAGTTACATGTCCATCATCAGATTCTTAATTCCAGACTTCTTTTTTAATTGAACTCGAATTCCACCTTCTGCTATAGTGAGATTTGAACCCTGGTCGTCAGAACTTTATGTGCTCTCTGGATGACTAGGTCTAACAATAATACCACTTGGCCATCACCTCCAGTCACTGTACAGCCATTAAAGTGCTGCAAAGCTGCTAATTGGCTTGAAATGGGCCATTTGCAAACCCTGGAAACGGAAGAGGAGATGAGTTTTTCTGATGAAAGAACTGCAGATGCTGGGAATCAGAAACGAAAAGAGAAATTGCTGGAAAAGCTCAGCAGGCCTGGCAGTATCTGTGGAGAGAAATCAGAGTTAACGTTTCAGAATTAAAAGTGACCCTTCCTCAGAACTGATGGTAGCTAGGAACATGTTGGTTTTTATGCAGAAGTTAGGAGGGAGTAAGGAGTAAATGATAGGTAGGGATAGAGCCCAAAGAGAGAGGAGAATATTTGGACAGACAAAGGAGTGTATAGCTGTCAGCCGAGGGAATGAATTGCTGCTACTGGAGACTATTCATGGTTAACAATGGGATGTGTATAGTAGCATATGATAACAAAGCCTGATGTGTGGGGTTGGGGTAAGGACATGGGAGAAGGTGCCTCAAGCCCTAAAATTGTTGAATTCAATATTGAGTACAGAAGGCTGTAGCGTTTCCAAGTAGAAAATGAGGTGTTCGCAATAAACAACTGCACCTCCCAGTCGCGAACCATTTCAACTCCACCTCCCATTCCTCAGACGACATGTCCATCCTGGGCCTCCTGCAGTGCCACAACGATGCCACCCGAAGGTTGCAGGAACAGCAACTCATATTCCGCTTGGGAACCCTGCAGCCCAATGGTATCAATGTGGATTTCACAAGTTTCAAAATCTCCCCTCCCCCTACCGCATCCCAAAACCAGTCCAGCTCGTCCCTGCCTCCCTAACCTGTTCTTCCTCCCACCTATCCCCTCCTCCCACCTCAAGCCGCACCTCCATCTCCTACCGACTAACCTCATCCCGCCCCCTTGACCTGTCCGTCCTCCCTGGACTGACCTATCCCCTTCCTAACTCCCCACCTACACTCACCTTTACTGGCTCCATCCCCGCCTCTTCGACCTGTTTGTTTCCCCTCCACCTATCCTCTCCTCTATCCATCTTCTATTCGCCTCCCACTCTCTCCCTATTTATTTCAGAACCCCCTTCCCCTCCCCCTTTTCTGATGAAGGGTCTAGGCCCGAAACGTCAGCCTTTCTGCTCCTATGATGCTGCTTGGCCTGCTGTGTTCATCCAGCCCTGCACCTTGTTGTCTTGGAAGCTCAGGGTCTTTTTTGCGGACTCAACATAGGTGCTCTGTGAAGCGGTCAACCAATCTTTTCTAATGGTTGTTACATGGTCAATATGAGGCAAAGTTTTCTTTATTACATCTTTTTATTGACTTCAAATTTTACTCGATGCTATTGGTGTGATTTGAACGTGTGTCCCCACAGCATCAGCCTGGGGTTATCCTGGGTTACTAGCCCAGTAACATGGTCACTACCCCACAACCTGACCTGTAAATATACTTAGTGATGCATTATCCGTAACACACTGGAACACAGCATTTCAAAGTTTCACAATCCTTTGATTGAAGAAACCTCTCATTATCTCAGTTTTGAAAGGTGATCTTTGTACTGAGACTGTTCTAGACCCTCCTGGGAACTGAAATAATCTCTCAGTGTTGGCCCTGCAATTCTTTTTGAGGATTTTGCTGTTCTTGTTGCAAGTGCCTTTAACCAAACTCTATTCTTTCTGCGATCCTGGATTTTGATCTATTCCATTTCATTTTCTTTGAGATACTAAGATGTGTCAATGATATAGAAAAGGAAACTGTGTAAAATTACTTGAAGCTTGGAATAGGAGGCATGAGTTTTACTTACTTAAAAGAGGGGAGGCAATGGCCTAGTGGTATTATTGCTGGACTGTTAATCCAGAGGCCCAGATAATGTTCTGGGGACCCAGGTTCAAATCCCACCACAGAGATGGTGGAATTTGAATTCCACAAATATCTGGAATTAAGAATCTAACAATGACCATGAATCCATTCTCAATTGTCAGGAAAAATCCATCTGGTTCACTAATGTCCTTTAGGGAAGGAATCTGCCATCCTCACCTGGTCTGGCCAACATGTGACTCCAGACCCACAGCAAAGTGGTTGACTCTTAACTACCCTCTGGGCAACTAGGAATGGGCAATAAATGCTGCCTAGCCAGTGATGCCCTCATCTCATGAATGAATAAAGGAATTCTTCCTGTAGACAGATAGTATTCAAACATGTTGGAGGCTCTTGCATCAGATAACGAAATCTTTAAAAAAGCAATGTGATTCTGTTTTCAGGTCATTTTAAGATAAAATTGAGTGAATGCATGTGGTTCATTGTCTTTGAGAAGGTGGCAGCTCCTTGTAGTTCTTATGTTATAGGGACTCGTGCAGTACAGTTAAGGTGGGAGCTCTGGAATTTTGCTGCAATAAAGGAATGGTGATATATTTCCAAGTCCAGGTGGTGTGTGGCTTGGAGTAAAATTTGCAGTCAGTGGTGCTCCCAAGCATTTGTTAGCCTTGTTGTTCTAGGTGAGAGAGCTCACAGATTTGGAAGGTTGAAGAAGCCTTGATGAGTTAATGTAGTGCATGGCGTAGGTGCTGCACTCTGTTTCCACTGTGTGTTGTTTTGTTGGGGTTTGAGAGTCTGAAAAGGTTAAAGCTGAGGAGTGCTTTGAGCATCACTCACTATAACAATGTCACATGGGCTGGATGCAAGAACAGCTTAGGGTCCTCAAAGGAATAAAACCCACCAGCTCGGTCTTCCTCTCATTCTCAGTAAGAATTTCGATGATATTAATATCGCTTCTATCTTAATTGTTATTACACAAGAAACAATTTCTTTGTTAAGACGAGAGCTTCTTCTCAAAGATTATGAAGTGGTTTTCCTCATGAAGTTTCCATGAAGTTTACATCATGGAAACAGACCCTTCAGCCCAACTTGTCCTTGCTGCCCAGTTTTCACAATTAGTCTTGTCCCATTTGCCTGTGTTTGGTCCATATCCCTCCATATCTATTCCATCCATGCACCTTTCCAAATGTTTCTTAAATGATGAATTTGTACTTGCCACTTCCACTACCTCACCACTCCCACTACCTCCCCTCTCCCACTACCTCGCCTCTCCCACTACCTC
>NC_063345.1:4736836-4803487 GCF_021869965.1 Rhincodon typus
TATCCGCCTCCCACTCTCTCCCTATTTATTTCAGAACCCCCTTCCCCTCCCCCTTTTCTGATGAAGGGTCTAGGCCCGAAACATCAGCCTCTCTGCTCCTATGATGCTGCTTGGCCTGCTGTGTTCATCCAGCCCTGCACCTTGTTGTCTCGGATTCTCCAGCATCTGCAGTTCCTACTATCTCTCTCAACAATGAGGCTGCCTCTTTTTCAAAGAAATATAAAAATAAATAAGCATTTACAATTTGGACTGTTTTTATTGACTCGTTCATCGTTAGCTGGCCCAGCATTTATTGCCTGCCTATAGTTTCCCTTAAGAAGGTGGTGGTGAGCTGCCTTCTTGAGCCGTTGTGGTCCACTTGCTGTGGGTTGACCCACAATGTCATCAGGGAGAAAATTCCAGGATATTGACCCAGCGACAATGAAGGAACGGTGATATATTTCCAAGTCAGGATACTGAATGGCTCAGAGGGGAACTTGCAAGTGGCGTTATTCCCATGTATCTGCTCCTCTTTTCTTTCTAGATGGAAATGGTCATGAGTTTGGAACGTGTTGTCTAAGCAGTCTTGATGAATTTTTTGTAGATGGTACACACTGCTGCTACTGAGTGTCAATGATGGAAGGAGTGAACGCTTATGGATGTGGTGCCAATCAAACGGGCTGCTTTTTCCTGGATGGTGTCAAGCTTCTTGAGTGTTGTTGGAGCTGCACTCACTCAGGCAAGTGGGGAGTATTCCATCACACTCCTGACTTGTGCCTTGTAGAGGGGAGTCAGGAGGTGGGTTCCTTGCCACAGTATTCCTATCCTCTGACCTGCCGTTATAGCCAGAATATTTATACAGTTAGTCCAGTTGATTTTCTGAATGGATAGATATCAATAGACATTGCATGGGTTGATTGGGCTGAAAGGTCTATTGCTGTGCTAATGTAATCCAATGATGACCTGCCTTGGGCTCTCATTTGCTTGTGATTTGCATTTGACTGGGAAATTTTGATGCTATCATGATTGCTCTCCAGAAGAAGGAGAAGATGGAAAGGTGCTTCCCAGAGTCTGGCACCAAAGGGAATGCTGACTTCAGCCAATTTCTGGTCAGGTTTCTGACAGGAAAGGTCACAAGACCTGTACCTGAGTGTGTGCAGGACGACAGGAGGAGACTTGAAGTTTCAAAAAAAAACACAGATGTGATGGCTTATTATCAGAAGAGGTCATGAGGATACAATTTACCACCCAAATATATTTCTCTTCCAGTCACTGATGTTGACTTTTAACAGCTTTGAGAAGATTCAGGCTAAAGTCCAAGGGCTGAAAAAATCCAGCCTGATTATTCACACTGATATTGAATGCTCAAAGAGCCTGACTGGCTAATTTAAAAGAGTAGTAGGTTTGGAATAACAACTGACAGCTCCTAAATATCACTTTCCTTCCGTAAACTTTCTGAAATGACCCCATTTGAACGTTGCACTGAAGCAATTCTCTCCACTGCACTAATTCCAAGGTGAAGGATATTGACTGGTGAAATACAAGGTCCTTGGCAGAAGGATACCCAAATTATTGATTTAAAAAAAGCCAAAGTTACGACAGAGGCTCAGGGTCATTCCTCAAGGAATTTCAGGCCAATATCCCTGATTTTACTTCATGTTTTTGCCTTGCAGCTTCATTTATTTGATGGAAATAAATTTCTGGCTTTAGTATCAGTGAGTAAATTATTTGCAGTTACAAAGTTAAGAGGGTGGTCTTTGTCTGTACCACCCCATCTATAAGGACAGTTAAGTGTTTGTCTGCTAAGCAAGACACTGATTTCTTATCTGCCAATTCCAAGGTGAATGTTAACAGATGTGCAGGGCAGCTCTGGGGTGCTAACACTTGATTCAAGTGCACAACCGTCTTTCTAAATATGGTGACAGTGCCAGGAACCCAATGATATCCTGGAAATGATAAGTGCTTCCATCAATGTGGAATGGGAGAATTAGGCTGCCATGAAATGAGTGTGGTGTGATAGTACATGGCTAATGAAGTAAGCTTGAGATGATAGCTTGAGAAATCATGTCATGTTTCTTGGAGAGAAACCCTCTGTGAAATTTGATTAAAAAAACAGCACTGCCAATTTCTGGTAGGTTCAGCCCTAGCCTCTCATTTACTAAGAATGAAAGATCCCATTTATTGTAATTCCACTGCTATTTTGGTCCACTTATAACTATCATATACATGTACCAGCAGAGGGAGTCTACAGGATAATAAAGAAATCCGTGTTTTAATAGTAAGTAAAGTTCTGACTATCAATACTTCTTACTGAATTTTATAATCTCTTCCCAGGAACATCAGAGAGTGTCTTTCTATT
The DNA here is from genome assembly GCF_021869965.1 of Rhincodon typus. NCBI lineage: Eukaryota > Metazoa > Chordata > Chondrichthyes > Orectolobiformes > Rhincodontidae > Rhincodon > Rhincodon typus. The sequence continues at coordinate 4,739,175 of NC_063345.1, forward strand.
TAGATTACTAATGTATAAACATTCATGTAGAGGGCTTTGTTTTGAAAAGTATGAAATCTGGAGAGACAGGATTTCTTTTAAAGACCCGTAGTTCACTTTGAATTCTGTCGACATTTCGGGGTCCCTTCAGAATCTCTTGTTAATTATGTTGTGGGATTGGACGTCTCTTTAATGTCGCTATTGGTCCTTTAGAACGTGAGTCTGGAGAGATAATAATAGAAAATAAGAAATTGTCTATGAATTAAACAGATGATTTGTACCCATCTTCACTGTAAAGACAAAGGTAACAGCCCAAAAATAGCTGTGAATCAAGAGGTGAAAGGGAGGGAGGATATGATTGCATCATCTGGGAAGCACCCTGAGAAAATTGACAGAGCTGAAGATTGAGAGGTCTCCAGGTCTTGGTGGGTTTCATCGAAGTTTCTGAAAAGCAGCAGCTGCTTCAAGAATGGGTGCATTTCCAAATTATCCCACAATCCAGAAAGGTTGGATCAGATTGGAAAATAGTGAATGCAACCTCTATGAAACCTCAGCAAATCAGGAGACAGAAGGCAGGAAACAACAGGCATGTTAAATTAACATCTGTCAGAGGAAAAATGCTGCAGCCTGATACTCAGAGGATTATAGAGGGCACTTAGAAAATCTCAATGCACTCAGGCAAAGTCAACATGGTTTTATGAAAGAGAAGACATGTTGACCAACAGATTAGTATTCTTTGAGGAAATAAAAAGCAATATGAATAGAGGGAAGCCTGTATATATGGTGTACATAGATTTTCTGAAGGGAAAGTGCCACATCAAAAGTTACCACACAAAATAAGAGCTCAGCATGTAGGGGCTGACATAGAGGCAATAGTAGAAGATTGGTTAGTTAACAAGAAGCAGTGGGACAAAGAGCAAAGAACAGTACAGCGCAGGATCAGGCCCTTCGGCCCACCAAGTCTGTGCCGACACGTTTCTATGCGGTCTGTATCCTTCTATTCTATGTCTATTCATGTATCTGTCAAGATGCTGCTTAAACATTGCTGTTGTATTTGCTTCTACCATCTCCTCTGGCAGTGTTTTCCATGCACTTATCGCTCTCTGTGTAAAAAACCTGCTTCTGACATCTCCTTTAAACTTTCTCCCTTTTACCTGAAACCTATGTCCCCCAGTAACCGACATTTCTACCCGGGGAAAGAGGCTCTGACTACACAATCTAGACATGCCTCTCTTCATTTTGTAAACTTTTACCAGGTTGCCCCTCAGCCTCCACGGTTGAGTGAAAACAAACCACGTTTGTCCAATTTCCCCTCATAGCTAAAACCCTCCAAACCAGGCCACATCCTGGTAAACATTTTCTGTACCTGGCAACCAGAACAGTACACAATATTCAAAATGTGTCCTAGCTAAAGGTCTATACAGCTGCAACATTACATGCCAATTTTTAGACCATATATCCTGACTGATGAAGACAAGCATATGCCTTCTTGACCACTTTATCCATTTGTGTTGCCATTTTCAAGGAACTGTATGTTGATGCTTCTCAGTGTTCTACCATTTAACGTAAGCTTCCTTCTTGCATTAGATTTTCCAAAATGCAACACCTCACATTCATCTAGATTAAACTCCACTTGCCATTTCTCTGTCCATGTCTCCAACCTATCTATATCCTGCTGTATTGTCTGACGATCATCCTCACTAACCAGAGTTTCGCCAATCATTGTGTCATCTGAAAACTTACTAATCAGATGACCTACATTCTTTTCCAAATCATTACTATAGATTACAAATAGTATGGTTCCCAGCACTGATCCCTGCTGAACACCACTGGTCACAGACCTCCAATCTGAATAACACCCTTTCACAACTAATCTCTGTCTTCGCTGACTACGCCAGTTCTGTCTTCATCTTGCTAACTCACCACGGATCCCATGTGACTTCACCTTCTGTATCATCCTGCCATGAGAGGTTGCATAAATAGATCAGTTTTGAATTGGCAAGATGTCTCAAGTGCAACAATGATTAGTGTTGGATCCCTCAATGATTTGCAAACTAACTCATTGACTTGGATGAAGGGACTGAATGTACAGTTGTGAAATTTTTTGATGTCACAAACATATATCAGACAGTATGAAATCTGGAGAAATCACAAAGACATCTATAGGTACATTAAATGAACGGGCAAATAAATCAACAGATGGAGTATACGATGGAAAAATGCAAACTTATCCATTCTGGCAGGAAAAAAAGCTTCATTTTAATTTACAGGATGTGGGCATCACTGGATAGGCCAGCATTTATTAACCATTCCTAATGGCCCTGAGGACAGTTAAGTGTCCACCATATTGCTGTCACATGTAGGACAGGCCAGGTGAGGATGGCAGTTTCCTTCCCTAAATAACATGAGTGAACAGATTGTTTTTGTTCCCAACAAAGGGTTCATGGTTATCACTAAACATTGAAAAAAATTATCAATATCCTACCTGTCTCATGCATACTTCGTAATTTCTTTGGGGCAGCATGGTGGTTCAGTCATTAGCAGTGCTGCCTCACAGCGCCAGGGACCCGGGTTTGATTCCACCCTCGGGCGACTGTCCGTGTGGAGTTTGCACATTCTCCCCGTGTCTGCGTGGGTTTCCTCCGGGTGCTCCGGTTTCCTCCCACAGTCCAAAGATGTGCAGGTTAGGAGGATTGGCTGTGCTAAATTGCCCGTAGTGTTCAGGGATGTCTAGTTTATAGGGGAATGGGTCTGGGTGGGATCCTTGTGGGGCCGAAGGACCTGTTTCCACACTGTAGGGATTCTATTCTAAATTCAAATTCAACCATCTGCCATGATATGATTTGAACCTGGGTAACCTGAACATGACCAGGATCTCTAAATTAACAGTCCAGCGATAGTACCATTAGGCCATCACCTTCCCTGAAAAATGGAGAAAAATTGTAGAGCATTGTAATATAAGGGGAGCTGGGATGCTTGTACATTAATTTCATAAAGCCAGTATGCAGTTAGAGCAAAGTGATTGGGAGGGCGAATGGAATGTTGTTCATTGCTAAGGAAAATGGATTATAAAAGGAGCAATGCTTCACCCTAGTTGTGTAGAAAAGGTGAGGCTACATCTGGAGTACTCAGCTCAGATTTAGTCTCCTTATTTAAGAAAGGACATAAATATGTTAGGACCGGTTCTGAGAAGGTTCACAATTGATAGCTAGGATTGGGGGCTATTTTACAGGCTGGGCTATTTTGGAGTTTAGAAAATAGAGGAGCGATCTTATTGAGAAAGATTAGATGCTGACGGAACTTGACAAGGTGAACACTGAGACAATGTTTCCCTTCAGCAGATGGATTAGGATAAGGGAGAGCTGTTTAAAAATAAGATGTCTTCCATGAAGATGGAGAAGAAGAAGATTGTTTTCTCTCAAAGGTGGTTATTTTTCAGAATTTTCTTCTCCAGCATATTGTTGGAGCTGCACCCATACAGACAAGTGGGAATTATTCCATCACATTCTTGACTTGTGCCTTGTAGAGGGTGGACAGACTTTGTGGAGTCAGGAGGTGAGCTACTGGCTGCAGTATTCCTAGCCTTTGACCTGCTCTTGTAGCCACTGTGTTTATATGGTGAGTCCAGTTTAATTTCTGGTCATTAGTAACCCCCAGGATGTTGACCATGGGGGATTCAGTGATGGTAATGTCGTTGAATGTCAAGTGGTGGTGGTTAGATTGTATTTTATTGGAGATGGTTATTGTCTGGCGTTTGTGTGGCATGAATGTTATTTGCCACTTGTCAGCCCAAGCCTGGATATTGTCCAGATCTTGTTGCATGTGAACATGGACTGGTTCAGTATCTGAGGAGTCGCACATGGTGCTGAACATTGTGCAATCATCGGCGAACATCCCCACTTCTGATCTTATGATGGGGGGAAGGTCATTGATGAAGCAGCTGAAGATGGTTGGACACTACCCCGAGGAACTCCTGCAGAGATGTTCTGGAGCTGAGATGACTGAATTCCAGCGACCGTAACCATCTTCCTATGTGCCAGGTATGACTCCAACCAGCAGAGAGTTTACCCTCTGATACCCATTGATTCCAGTTTTGCTCGGGCTCCTTGATGCCCCACTTGGTCAAATACAGCCTTGATGTCAAGGGTTGTCACTCTCACCTCACCTCTGGAATTCAGATCTTTTGACAATGTTTGAACCAAGGCTGTAATGAAGTTAAAACATGAGCGACCCAGGCAATTTTCCACACTATTAGGTAGATGCCAGTTTTGTAGCTGTACGGGACCAACTTGGCTAGGGGAGTAGCAAATTCGAGAGCACAATTCAGAAACAGAAACAGAAGTTGCTGGAAAAGCTCAGCAGTTCTGGCAGCATCTGAGAAGAGAAATCAGAGTTAATGTTTCAGGTCCGATGACCCTTCCTCAGACCCTTCCTTCTGGAGCACAATTGTCTTATTTACACATCACATGACAATGACTTAAAATTAATTTACTCATGATCTACTTTGGTAATCTAGCTCCTGGAGTCTAGATCTGGAATCTAAACATGTTTCTCGAAAGGGGCCTGATTGGACTTTTGGATGATGTGAGTTTTTTTTGGTATAGGGAAGGGGCTGAGCAATTTGATGTGACTGTATCCTTACATAAACCTGCAAAATCCACCGGGAAGTCTATTCCCAAAGAATAGTCTGTGTAACTGAGGCTGTAAACAACGACACAATTGCCACATTTCCTCCCCTCAGCTGCTTCCCCACCTTATCTTGGAAATCAGCCCCTGCAGAGTGTGTGGGATGGTCATGTTCTGAGACTTGGTCCTAGTCAGTTCTCACTGACAGGGGTGTGACAGAAATGTCTCACGAGTAACACTGGGTCCAAGTGAAAGGTTTTGAGCCTAAGTTCAGATATTCTGGCAGCAGCAATTTACAGCAAGGCCATGTGCAGTTTAAAACCACATCGTCTCACAGGCACTATTATTAACGTGTTCATTTCAAACTGTTTGCAAGATGAATCACAATGCATCTTTGTTCTGCCTCAACAGGTTTTGCCATTTTCTTCCGAATACTTTTCATGTCAGTGTGTGCTGAATAATCAGATTAATTCAGTCCAATTATTGATTGAATAAATGCCCTTGGGCAAGCGGATTTGGGAGAGAGGGATGTGACCCGAAGTTGTCAGCTGTGACTCAGTAGGAAATACTCATGTTTCTGAATCAGAGACCCCACTCCACAGCATTTGACAACATCATCCAGGTACTAATTCAGAGAGAAGTTTTTTTTGCTCGCAAGATTTAGGCATCTCTGGCTAGGCCAACATTCATTGTGCATCCCTAGTTTCCCAGAGGGCAGTTAGGAGTCAACCACATTGCTGTGGTTTTGGAGTCACATCAAGGCCACATCAGGTAAGGATAACAGACTTCCTTCCCGAAAGGATACTCATGAACCAGATGGGTTCTCCCCACCAGAACAACCTACAATAGTTTCATGGTCATCATTAGGCCCTTAATTCCAGATTCTTTATTGAATTCAAATTCCACTATCTGCCACAATGGGATTCAAACTTGGATCCTCCAGAACATGAGCTGAGTTTCTAGATTAATAGTCTAGCATTAACACCACTAGGCCATTGCCTCCCTTGGACTGCATTGTTGGATGTAACATCTTTCAGATGCAATGTTGAAATAATCGCCCTCTTGGATGATCTCCCCACAGCACCATTTTGCAGGAGAGCAGGGAAGCTCTCCTCAGTGTCTTGGACCTATATCAAGCAGCAGCTGAAGCAGACTATACTGCCATTCCCCACACAGCATTTCTGGGAAGTTTTGGGTACAGATTGACTGGTCGCTCTCATTCTGAGATAAGTTATTGACCTCACACTCATGCTATCACTAAGGCTGCATACTTCCACCTCTGTGATATTTGACTTGACCCCTGTCTCAGCCTACCTGCTGCTGAAACACTCATTCATACCTCTGTGATCTCACTATCCTTTCTGTCTCACTGCACTCCTGGCTGCTTTCCTGCTGTCCACCAATCTGAGACCATTCGAAACCCTGCTACCTGCTTGTGTTTTACTCTGCACCAGATTTCCCTTCCCAATCACCCCTGCGTTGTGCGGCTTTGCAAGTCTGGCTCAGAAGGTGATGAAGGTGGGAGCATTGTTATTTTTAAAGATAGATGTGGATGGATTATTGTTCAGCTGTGGCACCAAGAATTGTCAGGGTGGATGGGAATGTGGAATTTGAATCACAAACAGATCAGCCATGATATTATTGAATAATGGAGTAGGTTCAATAGACTGAAGGGTTTACTTCTGCTCCTATTTCATTGGCTCTAGATTAAGTAAGGACTTGATTCTGACCAATCCCTCCACAACCTCATCCCTCCATGGTCTGTTTAAATCTCCTTGAGCCCTGCAACCCTCCAAATATCAGTGCTTCTCAGATTCTGGCCTGTGGAGTACCCTCACTGCTGCAGTTTCTGTGGCCATACAGATAACTGAAGCCCAAACTCCAGAATTCTCTTCTTCAATCTTTAGTTTTTCACTCTTAGTCAATCCTTAACACCCACCTCTTTGACAATGCATTGCGTTTCCTTACCTATCATCACTTTATACAACTTGGTGTAACACTTTGTTTTCTAAAGCTCCTGTGAAGCATCCTGGATGTTTCTATTGCTTTAAGGATGCTGCATAAATGTAAACTGTTGTTGTTGCTCTCAGAGTTTATTGACTGTAAAGTGTTTCAAGGTGTGCTGGTCAACTTGTGAAATTATTACAGAACGTGAACACTCTGATCAGTTATATTTTTAGATGTGATGTTGACATTTGGCACAGAACAACTGTATTGCATGTGGTCACCACACTGCCAGAAGGACTTGGATGCATTGGAGAGGGCGTAGAGAAGGTTTACCAGGACTTTGCCTGGTACGGAATGTTTTAGTTAAGGGGACAGGTTGGATAAACTCAGATTAACTCAGATTTTCACCAGAAAGATGAAGGCTGAGAGGCAACCTGATACAGGTCTACAAAATTATGAGGGGCATAGATAGGGTGGATAGTCAGAGGTTTTATCACAGGGTGGAAAGGTCAACTATGAGAGGACACAGGTTCGAGGCGAGAGGGGGAAGGTTTAGGAGAAGTGTGAGGAAATTTTTTCACACAGAGGGTCATGGGTGCCTGGAACACACTCCCAGTGAAGGTTGTGGAAGTAGGTGCATTTGCAAGGTTTAAGGTGCATTTTGGTAGACACATGAACAGAGGCGAACCGAGGGATAGAAACCACGCATGGGCAGTAATAACGGGTCTAAATAAGGATTAGGAATCAGTGCAGGCTTGGTGGGCTGAAGGGTCTGTTCCTGTGCTGTATTGAATTGTGTTCAATTGAATCGTATTGTATAACTGCACAACCATCAAGCTCTTTCCATGTCAAAAGACCAAAGGGAAATGGAGAAAATTCCTGCACTCCTAATTACTTCCCATGGCCCCTGACAAATGATATTAATGCAATCACAAAGTCATTGAGATCTATTGCACAGAAAAAAGCCCTTCAGCCCATTGTGTCTACACTAATGCAAAACAACTACCTAACGATTCTAATCTCATTTTCCGACAATTGGGCCACAGCCCATATGCTTTTCAAATGGGAGATAGTAGGAACTGCAGATGCTGGAGAATCTGAGACAACAAGGTACAGAGCTGGATGAACACAGCAGGCCAAGCAGCATCACAGGAGCAGAAAGGCTGACGTTTCGGGCCTAGACCCTTCATCAGAAATCTCTGATTTTCAGCCTTTCTGCTCCTGTGATGCTGCTTGGCCTGCTGTGTCCATCCAGCTCTGCACCTTGTTGTCTCTGCTTTTCAAATGTTCTGCCTCTTCCATCCTTCCAGGCAGTGAGTTCCAGATTACCACCACCTTCTGGGTGACAACATTTTCTCTAACATCTCCTCTAAACACCCTGCCCTTTACCTTAAGTCTATGTCCCCTGGTCATTGACCCCTCCACCAGGAGGAAAAGTTTCTTCCTGTCTACCCTGTCTGTGTTCCTCATAATTTAATACATCTCAAGTGAAGACACTTGACAGATGGCCATTTGATGTTTTAAACTTTCTGAGGTTATTGAAAACCAAGGGATAATTGAACAAAGCTAAACTGCCAACAGAGTGTGCATTTACACAACAGATATTTGCTTATCATGTTCTACAAGCGGTTAACACTGAAACTAAATTTATGTTGTTTGTTGGTTGGATGTATTTAATGATCTGATTCACTTTTTGACCGACGAATGTCTGAATGTGTGCAAGATGACAAAACAACTCTGAGACCATAAAAGTCCCTTGGAACGCTAGGATCCACTGTGCTGTTCTGCCTCTCCTCTGCCTGGGAACACTTTGACTGGGCCTATTCCTATTCTTGGGTATCTGAAAGCAGAAAATGATGTGGAGAAGGTTGGGGGCGAGGAAAGAGGGAGGTAGAGGCAACAAACAAGACCACTACTGCACCGTCTGCAACTTGATCATGGTGCCAGAGGGGAGGAGAAGGACGCGTTGGAGGTTGAGAAGGGACATAAGGAAAAAAATGCGCTGTCACCCTTAACATCCTCAGTGATATCAGGAGCCACAGGTTTTGGCACACTCATGCCCAAACTGCAGAGGACCATATCCAGGAGATGAATTTGCAAACACACATTCAAGGAATAAGTGTACACCACTTGGCCCTTTGAGCCTGTCCCACCATTCAATAAGGTCAAGGTTGATCTAATCTTAACCTCGACCTCACAGGGGGTCCTTGTACCCCTTCAGATCTGCCAGGCTCCCTTCTACTGAGTGCCACCTTTCCATGTATGGCAGAGGGGAGAGAGTGAGTGATTGTGATAAGTTTGGCTGATGTGCCCACTCCAGATGAATGGTTAGAGGCATGTGGAGGCTGTGAGAGGTGACTGTGAGATTGGCATCATTGGAAGGTGTGCAAGAGTCAGATGCACAGTCTGGGTACTTGGTCTAAATGTCAGCATTTGCTGCTCGGTAAGAAATGGAGGTGTGGCCCATAAGGAGCAGAGTGAGAGGTTGGTGATCCACTAGCCAATACCTGCCAGGGTGGAGGGTGGGGCAAATTTGGTGGTGTAGGGGTTTTGGCACTAAGTGTTATGATGTTGCTACTGTGGGATCTTGCTGTGCATAATTTAGCTGCCACCTTTCCTTCATACAACAGTAACTGCTACACTTAAAGAATATTCATTGTGTGTAAAACACTAAGATGTTAAAAAACAAAACAGGAAAATGGAAGTCTGTCCTTTTTTAACCTCAGTTAAACATTTATTTATGTCATATTCTAGAAATTAATGCCTGTAAGGGTGGTAGAGGCAGAATATTTATGTAGTATTTAGGTATATACTTACGATGCCAAGGCACACAAGGCAGCCAAGTGCTGGAAAATGGGATTAGAGCAGATAGGTGGTTGTTTTTGACCAGTACAGATTCGATGGGCTGAAGGGCCTTGTAGATCCCTACTACTCTATGATGCTCTATGGATTTACATTATCTTTAGTCTCAATACTTCTCCAATTAATGTTGAATTAATGTTGTGTCCTTATGAAACCTCAAAACAAGACAATTCAAAATGAAGAGAATCACTTTCCTGATCATAGGTTCAGTAAGATATTGTGGCCAATTTTTGGATCACTGACCCTTATCGAAATCATTGCAACCGTTTGTATTTGCAGCAAGTCAATGGCTACGGTAAGAAACTGGAGACTGTGCATCACGAGAAGGAGTAAAGATTTTCTTTGTTCTCAGCTGGTCAATTTCTCTGAAACATTTTCTTCCTGTGTAACAATTCTGCACATCAATCCATTGACACAGATTGTGATTATTCTTCCAAAGATTCCGCTGGATCTAGCAAATGTAAAGCTTTTAAAAGAATAGTTTAACCACACAGTGACTGGGAAAATCAATTCTGATCGAGCAAAGCTCTGAAAGTTGCCCTAACTAAAGGTTTGAACTTGACAATGGTGGAAAACTTCAGGATGTTAATGTTAGGGTAAAATTGACTCTGTCTGTGAAAAGGAAACTTCAATAAATTCATCATGGCATCCATAGAAACAAATTGACTTTCCTGATTATAGAGGTGAAAGCTTTTCAAATTGGTACTTATATTCAGTAACATTTTTAGAGAGTTTGCAGATGACCTTTATAAATCTGACGCATGGTCTTTTTTGTTGGATGTTCAGCGCAAATGCCACTCAACAGTGGAAATAAAAAGCGAAGTATTCAGCAGGACTGTGTCTCAGATTCTTACGCTGTTGCTTTGCTGAGACATTGGCAATAAAGGATTTTATTTCACAGGCAGAGAATCCTTTCAACTCAAAATGCTTTAGCTGCATCACATAGTCATTCTGGTCTGAGATTGCTGGAAATTGGGGTCTCCTTTAAAACTGTAGTAAGACCATAAGGCATTGGAGCTGACGTACACCATTCAGCCAATCGAGTATCCTCTGCCATTCAATGAGATCATGGCTGATCTGATAATCCTCAACTCCACTTTCCTGCCTTTTCTCCAAAACCCTTGATTTCCTCACTGATTAAAAATCTGCCTTGAATGTGGAGTCACATACGTGTACAGCAAGGAAACAGGCCCTTCGGTCCAACTCATCCAATCCGACCAAGTTTCCCAAACTTTACTAGTCCCATTTGCCTGTGTTTGGCCCATATCCCTTTAAACCTTTCCTATCCGTGTACCTGTCCAAATGTCTTTTAAATGTTGAAATTGTACCCACCCCTATCACTTTCTTTGGCAACTCATTCCATGCAGCAAATATAGCTGAATGTAATTAATGACCCACCCTCTGCAGGAAAGAATTCCACAAATTCCCAGCCCTCTGAGAGAAGGAATTCCTCTCTTAAAAGGGTGACCTCTTATCCTAAGCACATGCCCTCTGCTCTTAGACTCTCCCACAAGGGAAACAAACTTTCTACATCAACCGAAGACATGCAAGGCTATGGGCCAAGTGCTGGACAATGGGATTAGATGGTTGTTTTTGACGAGTATTGATGGAAAGGGCTGAAGGGCCTCATTATGCTTTAGTTCTCTTTGACTTTACGGCCCTGTCAAGTCCCCTGAGAATCTTGTATGTTCTCTTAATATGTTGGTATTTCCTGTGGAGCGTGAGACCTCAGTTAGTTGTGTATCTGTTACAAATAGCCTTCAACAGTACAAAGGAGAGATCCATCGGGTATCACACTACCCTATCATAAGTACAATGCTTTCAAAAATAAACAAGCTTTTGTTCTTAAAAGCAATGAAAATGAACTTATAAATGGTGGTGGGTGAGCAGGCAACCGTTACACTGGCATCATGAACATCTGCCCATGGTGATTGGCTGAGAGGGTTTAGACAAGTGATTGGCACAGCTGAGGTGGCCAGTTCTCAAAATAAAGGATATCAGCTGGGGGAGGTGGGGAGAGAGGACGCAGGGGAACAATAACCATCTGCCTGGGAGAAGAGCTGAAAGTCACATCCATCAGCCCATGGGAGAATGAATGACACCGCCTCTAAATTATCATCACCATTCCTTCACTCTACGAAACAGATTCAGGATCGATGAACTTCCTCACCTGGCATAGCCATATACTTTCCTTTGCCTCATTATTTAAACTGCTGCTTTATAAAGAATCAACACAGAAAACTGCTACAGTCTAGATGTAAAGCCACCATTGTCATTGGAGAGGTTTAACCTGAGGGTCACTTTACCTTAGTTGAGGTCAGAGGTTGAGAAAGGGGCCCTGCGTGGTAATGTCAGCTGGGGTGGACATTGAACCCGCACTGTCAGTGTCACTCTATACCATAACTAACTAAAATAATCAGCCCCTGCTCCAGTTGATCAGCTGCCTAAATGAGGTAACTGTGACCAAGAACAACTCCAACCAGAATCAACAAGGTGGTCATCACTTAGACCAGTACGCCCTTTGAAAGAACTTTCAATTAGTTTCACATGAATCAATCCTTTCCCGCAGACCACACATTAGTGAATTCTTCAGGTGATTGTTAATTATGCATCAGTGGGGTTTAAGTTGATCATTGAGAACAATCACATGATTCTCAGGAAGGTATTCTGAGTTTCCGTGATGTGGTTCATGAACTGGGAAGTTATGTTGGTGTAATCTTGGTGCACTGAGATATTCCTGACGTGCTGTGACAGTTTTGAAAACACAAAACACACAGGGAGGTGGAGTGTAATAGCACAAGGGTAGCAATCTAGAGAATCAGGATAATGTTCTGGGAACTATTAATCCCACCATGCCACATGTTGGAATTTGAATTCAATAAAATCTGGTAATTAAAAAGCTAACCTGTTGATGACCACTGTCATTTGTTGTACAAACTCACCTGGTTCATTGATGTCTTTTTCAAAAGGAAATTTGCTGTCCTTACCCAGTATGGCCTGCATTCAACTCCAGACCCACAGTGACATTTAATTTCTCTCTGAAACCACGTTCGCTCCCTTCGCTTCTGGCACTCAGTAGCAGCAGTGTGCACTATCTACAAGATGCACTCCAGAAATTCACCAAAGATCCTTAGACAGCATCTTCCAAACCCACGACCACTTCCATCTTGAGCGACAAGGACAGCAGATACATGGGAGCACTACCCTCTGCAAATTCCCCCGCAAACCACTCACCTTCCTGACTTGGAAATATATCGCCGTTCCTTCACCCTGTTGCTGCGTTAAAATCCTCGAACTCGCCAATGGCATGGTGAGTGTCCCTACAGCAGGTGGACTGCAGCAGTTCAAGAAGGCAGATCCCCACCACATTCCCAAGGGCAACTAGGAACAGGGAATGAATGTCAGCCCATCCAGCGATAACCCACATTCTGTGAATGAATAATAAAAAGCTGAGAAACCTAGTCTGTTCAGGGGCAACTAAGGATGAGCAACAAGTGTCAGCTTTGTTCACAATGCCCGCATCCCACATGTGAATTTAAAAAAAAGAAGTAATCCATTTGACCCCTTTTGCCTTCTGTTGGTACTCCTATGGTTGAGAATGGAAATTACATTAATGCTTTCAAATTGTTGTCATTCTTCCATTGATATGACAATGGACTTGGTACAAAATGGATATCATACCTTGGAATAGGAGGAGGCAACACAGTGTGGAGCTGGAGGAACACAGCAGGCCAGGCAGCATCAGAGGAGCAGGACCCTCAAACCTGTCCCTCCGTTGAATCAGAACACAATCAATCTGTATCCTAATTCCGCTTAACAAGCCTTGATTAATTTACTCATTTTATTCATGCCTGTACAAAGACCAATTTCCATTTTTCAATTTTCCCACCCAGTCTTTGACCAGGGTGGCACTGTGGCTTGGTGGTTAGCACTGCTGTCTCATACAGCCAAGGACCTGGGTTCAATTTCACCCTCGGGTGAGTGTCTGTGTGGAGTTTGCACATTCTTCCCCGTGTCTGCATGGGTTTCCTCTGGATGCTCTGGTTTCCTCCCACAGTCCAAAAATGTGCAGATTAGGTGGGTTGGCCATGCTAAATTTCCTGAAGTGTCTAGGGATGTGTAGGCTATGTTGATTAGCTGCAGAAAATGAGTAGTTACAGGGTTGGGTCTGGGTGGGATGCTCTTTGGAGGGTCGGTGTGGACTCAATGGGCTGAATGGTTCGATTCCACACTGAAGGGATTCTATGATCTATATGATGTTAACTAACTTCAACTATCATCGTGAGGTTATTTTTGCAGGAATTTGTCATTTTTTAGATTTGCAGTTGACATCTGCCATCAGACTTGGGTTCTGGGAAAGTTCTGTTAGATCATTGGATAGGGGAGTAGGAATGTTGAGTTTAATGGATATTTTAATATAAATTCATGGATTTGTAAGCTGTTTGTGGTAAACATATGTCATGACTAAGATTGGCTATTCCCTTCTACTGAATAATGCCTTGCTTCACCAGTATCGTAGTTCATCTATTGCTGAAACCTTCAGTTATACCTTTGCTGTATCTGTATTTGACTATACCAGCACACTACTGACTACTGTCCCCCCCACTGTTCCTTTATAAGTTCTGCTGCCCAAGTCCTAAACCACGTTTCACTCAGATCTGATTTAAATTTAATTTCTGTACGTGCTCAGCTCTTATAACTCCCGATCAAACAATGTCTTGATTTTAAAATTCCATACCTTGTATTCAAATCCTTCCATAGTCTTGTCAAGAGTGACCATCTCAGAGGCAAAATAAGGGACATTATGCCATGTTGGTCAAGTCTTGAGACTGGGGCTGGGGACAGCCTTGAGGCGCTGTTGGAGTCTTCAGATAGTGCAGCGGGTATGAGCAAAGTTTTGAGTAAAGAGATTGCATCGTGAAGTCTTCAGTGAGGTCTACAGGGGCTGGTTCACAATTCACAGTGAGTTCAACCCTACTGCTGGTTCAGATCACACCACCCCTTCAATCCAGCCTCTGGACTCCCAGAGGATGTGTGCTAAGACAAGGCATCGAGCTGTCAAATGCTGGAACGCATGCTTAAAAAAGGGCTTGCTGGAAATCAGGGTCAATTCATGTCCTGGGAAAGTCCAGGCATGGGAAAAAAGGGGCTACACCACAGGAAGGTCTAGAAAGTCTAGAACTCTCTCCTTAAACTTTTCCACTTCTCAATCTTTCTTTTAGACATTCCTTAAATCTTATCAGCTGGTGATCTGCTGATGTGGTTTGGCGACTTTAATCTTTTATGATGTTAATGTAAGTAAATTGTGGTGGAGTTCAGTCTCAGAAAAAGAGTGCCAATTTAAGATTGAGCTGAGGAGGAATTTCTTGTCTCAGAGGGTAGGAGTCTTTGGAACTCCTTGCCACAGGGAGCTGTGGGAGCAGAGTCCTTGTGTATATTTATGGCTGAGATTCTTGATCAGTTGGGGAATCAAGGATTATGGGAAAAAACACAGGAATTTTGGGTCAGCCACGATCCTATTGAATGGCAGAGCAGACATGAGGGGCCAAATGGCCTACTGTTCCTATTCTTATGGTCTTATAGAGTTGCAAGTATGACATGTCCTGCAATGTCAGGAATTATGAATAAGCTGCAAGATTCACTTGGATGACACCTCAGTTGGTACGTGGAGGTGAAGCCTGAAGATTTGGTGAAACTGTGACTGAGTGAGGTAAGGTATTGGTGGAGTCTACAAAAACCTGGCATGGCACTGTATGAGTTCCCCAATTATAACCATCACCCAGGATTTATACCAATGTCTCTGATAACGCTGAATACCAGCATGTCTGAGAACAAGCCAGTGACAAGTATCAGTTTGATATGTGTCCCTGTAACTAATTTCACCACCAACTTCCTCTGGAGCCTGAGCCTAGTAACTATTAAGTTGTTTCTTGCTGCAGTACGAGCAAAGGTTGGATGGGGTGGAGAGGAGGAGATGGGGTGCTGCTGTTTGACAGTTGACAGTCCTTAAAGAATCCTGGGAGCACCCAAGAACTGCAGCAGATGGAGATGATGATTTAGTGTTCAGTGAAGTCATAACAGTCATTTGGGAGATGAAACAGGGCCAGTTTGTTGCATTTCTAGTCAAGGGAGAGCTACAGCACAAAATTGAACTCAATAACTTTTTCCATTGGCGAAGTTTTTCATAAATCACAATGCAAAGAGACACTCTGCACGAATTTCAGCCAGTGGCAAATCCTAACACTTTCCAAAAGATACATCAAGTCAAGGAATGATACCGATAAGGGAAGCCACTCTATCCATTTCACCACTGCTGGTTCTTTGAAAAATCGACCAAATTAGTTCAGCACTCTACTCTGCTCCCCCTTCTTTCCCTCAACGCCCTGAGAAACATTGTTTCAGAATTTATCCCATTTCCTTTGAACGTTTCTGTTAA
The DNA here is from genome assembly GCF_021869965.1 of Rhincodon typus. Classification (NCBI taxonomy): domain Eukaryota; kingdom Metazoa; phylum Chordata; class Chondrichthyes; order Orectolobiformes; family Rhincodontidae; genus Rhincodon; species Rhincodon typus. The sequence continues at coordinate 4,755,025 of NC_063345.1, forward strand.
ATCTACAACTCCCCATAGCTGGCTGAGGTTACCATGAACGATGTTCCTCCTCAACCTCTCCCTTCGCCTGAGACACATTAACTTTCAGGTTAAACCACCACCAGTTGTCTCTCTCTAACGATGCGGCAGACCTGGTTAACCAGCACTCTGGATAGACTATCGTGGTTTTACACTTAACTATATGTGAAAAAGGAATCACATCTTGCCTTGACTGACCTACCCCAATCCTAACTCCCCACCTACACTCACCTTTACTGGCTCTATCCCCGCCTCCCTAACCTGTCTGTCTTTTCTCGCACCTATCCGCTCCTCCCACCTCAACCCCCACCCCCACCTCCTACCTACCAGCCTCATCCCTGCCTCCTTGACCTGTCTGTCTTCCCTTGACTGACCTATCCCCATCCTAACTCCCCACCTACACTCACCTTTACTGGCTCTATCTCCACCTCCTTGACCTGTCCGTCTCCTCTCCACCTATCTGCTCCTTTATCTATCTTCCATCCGCCTCCCCCTCTCTTTCTAAATATTTCAGAAACCCCTTCCCCTCTCCCATTTCTGAAGAAGGGTCCCGACCTGAAACGTCAGCTTTCCTGCTCCTCTGATGCTGCTTGGCCTGCTGTGTTCATCCAGATCTACACCTTGTTATCTCAGGTTAAACAGCATCGGCAGTTCCTTCTATCTCTCTCACATCTCTCCATTGTGTCTTTGCAAATAACCTGATGATGCTTGAACTGTTAATTATTTCCCACATTTTTTTATTTATAGTTCCAGAATCCACAGAATTTGCTTTTGCACCTTGAGTCTGTGTCCTCTTGTAACTGGCTTTGATGCCATGGAAGTAGTGAGCAAGCAGCATTCATGGCACAAAAGTGCCAGGCTGTGACCATCTCCAACAAAAAACAAATCAAATCATCACTCCTTCATTTTCAATGCCATCACCATCTCTGAATCCCCCCATTATCAACATCCTAGTGTTTACAATTGACCACTAACTAATATGGACCAACCATATAAATACTGATGCTGCAAGAGCAGGTCAGAGGCTACGAATTCTGTAGCGATTAAGTCACTTACTACAGCTTGTTCACCATAGATAAGGCACAAGTCAGGAGTGTGATGGAATACTCCCCACTTTCCTGGATGGGTGCAGCTCCAACAACTCTCAAGAACCTTGGCACCATCCAAGACAAAGCAACCGGCTTGATGGGCACTATATTCACAAGCATCCACTCCCTCCAACACTGACACACAGTGGTATTAGTGTGTGCTATCTACAAGATGCACTGCAGTATCTCTCCAACAGCACCCTACAAAACTGCAGCCTCTAACATTGAGAAGGGCAGAAGCAGCACCTACATGGGAATACCACTACCAGCATGTTCCTTTCTAAGTCACACATCATCCTGACTCGGAAACATATCACCATTCCTTCAGTGTCAGTGGACAGAAATCCTGGAGTTCCCTGCCTAACAGAATTGTGGGTCTACCTACAGCGCAAGAACTGCAGCAGTTCAAGAAGGCAGCTCATCACCACCATTTTAAGGGCAACTCGGGACAGGCAATAAATGTCAGCCAATGACATCAATGAACAAATAAACAAAAAAGTCTCACTCAAAACACATTAATTGACACTAAGTTAAAATCAGACTCAGTTTTTGTCTTTTAGTTCGATCAAAACTATTCATGATTTTGAACAATTTGATTCAATCTTCCATTAACATTCTGTCCTCTGTGGAGATCAACCCAACCTCTCTGATGCTTCCAAAAACTGAAGTTACTCATCCTTTGTACTTTCCCATAAATCTCTTCTGCACTTTGCATTCTTGACATCCTTCCTAAACTTCGAGGTCAAATTTGGACAAAAAGCTGAATCTGCATTTTAACCAGAGATTGTCTAAAGAGTTGGTGAAACCACCTTTTTTTTTCAACCCTACGAATCTGTTTAGAAAGCTCAGGATCCCTAATGCTGTTTTTTTTAACCAACGTATCACCTTATCCTGTCACCATAGAAATGTATAGATACACTCTATTGACTATTCATCTTACCTGACTATTCCAGACTGGTGTGATGCATATGCAGGAGCATAGACCATAATGGACAATGTCCATGGGAGGATATGGACACCAGTCTCAATGAAAGTTTTAATGCTTCATTCAGCCTGCTATACATCACATTGTAGTAGATGAAATGGGAGCATAGGGAAGATCCTACAATTTTCCAGGACATTGCCAGGAAAAGCTCATTGAACTTGAAAGCTCTCTGTGAATCTGCTGAATAAAGTTTTCTTTCAGACATGTTCACATATAGCTCTCACTATTAAACCATCATTATATTAGTGTGCTTGGAGGTACTAAAAATCTCACTCATGCAAAAGGCAAAATATTACACATGCTGAAACAGCTCATAAAGCAATCTCCTCATCAATGGGGAGACCAAACCCAGATTGCATTCAGATTCTAAGCTTCCTGACACTCGGCATTTTAATTCATCACCTCACTCCCATTTTGCAATCTCTACCTTGGCCTCCTATACTGTCCTGATGAAGCTGAATGGAAAATTAAAGAATCATCTTTTACATGGACATTCTAGAGCCTTCCAGACTCAATGTCAAGTTCAACAATATCAGATCATAATTACTATTTCCAGTTTGACAGACAGCATGTGCTGTTCAGTTATTCCTACCCTTGTGGTCTTCTTTTGCACTCTTTCCAACCCCTACCTCGTCCCTGTAACCCTACATTCCCCATGGTTGATTCCCCTAACCTACATACTATGAGCAATTTCCCATGGCCAATCCACCTAGCCTGCGCATCTTTGGACTGTGGGAGGAATGCAGGGAGAACTTCCAAACTCCACACAGTCACCCAAGGGTGAAATTGAACTCAGGTCCCTAGCACTGTGAGACAACAGTGCTAATCACTGAGCCATCCTGCTACATATATGAGTTTGCAGAGCATTAGAGGACTCCAAGGAATGCTCTTAAATGGCTTTTCTTCATGTTAATTTTACTTTCAACTCCATTGTCTCGTAAGGCATTGAAAAGTGGTGCACACTGAGGACAATATGTTGCCTGGGATGCATATCCCAGCTCTGAGGATCATCTATTTATTGTGAGAGATTCAATGGATTTGTCTTCCTTGAAAAAAAAATGATGATAAGTTTGACATTTTCACCAATTATCTGTTCAGTGGCATTGACTTGGGGCTGTCCTTTTCACACATATCTAGAGGTATTTCTAGTTTCCGCATGGCAGATGCAGTATATTGTGGATGAATGTGAAGTTATATTTTTCCGTATGAAAATAGTAAAGGCAGCATATTATTTAAATGGTGATACATTGGGAAGTGTGGATGTACAGCAGGATTGGGATGTCCTTGTACACCAATCAATGAAAGTAGACAAGTAGGTTCAGCAAGCAATTAGCAAGGCAAATGGTACGTTGACTTTCACTGTAAGAGTTCAGAAGTAAGGATATCATGCTACAGTTATACAAGACTTTGGTGAGACCAATACCTTGAGTATTGTGTGCAGTTTGGTCTCCTTGTACGAAAGAAGACACATTTGCCAAAGGAGATTTCAAATGCCTGAACAAGAGAATGGCTGAATCTATATTACTGAGTAGCAACAAGTGCAGACTGTGTATATGTTCATTCTCTCTGCAAAAAAAGACTGTGCCCTGTGTATTAATGTGTGTAGTTTTCTGTACACATCAGCACATTGCAAACCAGCCTGGCTGACAATCACAAATCAGCTGTCATTAGATTCTTGACACTCAGGATTACTTAGCAAATTCTGTCCAATCACAGAATCACATCAATGTTGGACATTTCTGCTGCACATACTTACGTATCAAATGTGCTGAAGCTTACAAACCAACTGTGACGATACTTTGACTTTGAGAGGTGTATTCTGTCCTTTTTTTATGAAAAGAGGTTGAGTTAGAGGTGCCATGTGGTTTGTTCCAAACCAATAAAATAACAGCTTGTGAGGTCTTGGGCTCTTTTTTAAAAGCCAGAACAATAGAAGCAGCATGAATGGGTGGAGTCAGGCTCCCATAGAACCAGGATTTCAGTTTAATTTTCAATAGCTATTGTGGTTTGGAAGCTGCTATACATCTCACCCCACTATAGTAAAATGCTTGAGTTATCTCTCTCTCTCTCTCACAGATTGTCTTTCCTCCTGGTCTCGAGAATTGCACGTAAGACAATTCATTTTCAAGAATTTGCCTTTGCCAAGGGTGGGTTTATGTGATGGTACTGCATTGGAACAGCTGTTGTTTAGTGGTTAAATAATCTGTTATTCTGTTAAGTTTTCCAGTAGAGTTAAGTTATGCCAATGCTTCCTTCTTTTGTTTGTATTTTAACTAGAGTGTAGGAATAAGATGTGTTTGGCTTCAAGACAGATAGAATTGCATCCAGAACATAATGCCTTACACTTGCCTTTAAAAATAAGAAAAAAGTTTGGTCTAGGCTATCTTCTTAATGTATTTTGAGGGAGTTTGGTCTGATCCATAACATCAACAATTAAAGTCAACCCAGCAGCTAAGGTTTTGGAGTAGATCTGTAGCTCGGGTTGTGGGTGTTGAGGTTGGTTGGCTCGCCGAGCTGGTTTGTTGTTCCGCAGACGTTTTGTTACCGTGCTACCAAGTGAGGAGATGTTACCAAGCATGGTAACGAATCGTCTGCGGAACAACAAATTAGCTCGGCGAGCCAAGCAACCTCATCAACCCAGTAGGTTTAAAATTTAAACACTGCTTGACAGTGTTCTGTCAACCATCATTAACTCATGAATTGTCCGTGGCAATGCATGATTAATCAGAAATAACTTAGCAACCAAATATTTTCTCCTCTCATTCAGTATAAATGTATGTTTTTTTCCTTTGTGAGTGTACTGTGAATTGCCCTAATAAGTGCAAAGTGGCATTTTAGAATTTGTTCTTGGGTTGCGAGAGTCTCTGGCTAGGCCAGAAATTATTGTCCATCCCTCATTGCCCAGAGCGCTGTTATGAATCAATCACAATGTTACACGGCAGCATCACATGTAGGCCAAGTTTCCTTCCCTGAAGGACACAGGTGAATCAGAGAGGCTCCCCCCTTGATAATTTACAGTAATTTCATGGTCATCATTAAGCTCTTAATTCCAGATTGTGACTGAATTCAAATTTCACCATCTGGGATTCAAACCCAGCTCCTGAGAGCATTATCTGGGATCTCTGGATGTATAGTGAAGTGATAATACTGCCAGGCCATCACTCCTCCTTCTTTCAGTAATACTCAAGTTATCCTTTTGCGAGTCATTTGGTGGGTGTGGGGGTCTGGTTTTCAGAGATGGGGGTGTGTTACAGTAACTGAGCAGTGATTTGAAATAGATTCATGGTTAAAAAACATGAAGAACAAGACAGTGAAAAGGTAACTTTCATGGAATGAACTGTTAAGCCAGTGGTTTGAAAGTCAGGAATGATAATTTACTCTTCTAACCAATTGGATTTCAATAACATCAAAAGAATGAAAGTCTGTGTGAAATAAATTGAGCAGTCATCATAGGGATGATCTGGAATGACACAAACAAATCTACAACTGTCGCTTAACCGTTGCCAATGAAAAATATTGTCTCACAAATTTTAAAACTGCAGGTAGGTGCTCTGAAGCCATCAGAGAAATAACCACTGAGAGTGAAGATATAATGAATAAATCGATCAAGTTTTCATGTGCTAATCAAACCAAATTTAAAAAATTAAAGGATCAGCTGGGAAGCCTGATGACATGTAAAGAATTTCCGATACCCCCTTGAACATCATAGATCTGTCTCAAGTTGATAGTAACTTTTGAGAAAAGGTTCCTTGAAAAAACATTAATTTAGTTCTGTTATTACCATCGTTACGGGATGAGGGCATCACTGGCCAGGCAGCGTTTATTGTCCATCCCTAATTGTCCAGAGGGCAGTTTTGAGGCAACCACATTGCTGTGGGTCTGGAGTCACATGTAGGCCAGACCAGGTAAAGACAGCAGTTTCCTTCCCTAAAGGACATTAGTGAACCAGACGGGTTTTTCCAACAATCGGCAATGGATTCATGGTCATTATTAGATTCCTAATTCCAGATATTTATCGAATTCAAATTCCACCATCTGTCATGGCAGGATTCAAACTCAGATCCCCAGAGCATTACCTGGGTCTTTGGATTAACAGTCCTGCAATAATACCACTAGGCCATTTCCTCCCCTACGTTAGACTATCACCTGGTGTTGTGTGATTTCTGACCTAATCCACACCAAACCAACACTGGCACCTCCACATCCAGACTGAAAGATATCTATTGACTATTGGCGTCCATTTTCTATCACTTAGCCAATGTTGTACCCACTTTGCCATTGTCCCTTTTAAGCCATAACCTACCAACTTTCCTCACATGTCTGGAAATCTATGTATAAATGTCAAAAGCATTATCCTCATCAACACTTACTGTTACAAAAGGCTCCAGCAAGTTACTTTGACATGACTTGCCCTTTAGAAATCCATGCTGACTCTTCCTAATCAGTTCTCCTTTTTCATGTGACCACTTATTCAATTCCTCTGAAATTCTACTCCATTCTGAAATGGTTTAGCAAGCCATTCAGGTCAAGAGCAATCAGAGATATTAATAACCATACTGCCCATGCCAGTTATGCCAACATTTCTTAAAATGATTCAAAAACATACTGATTTGATTTGATTTATTATAGTCTCATGTACTGAGATACAGGGAAAAGTGTTGTTTTGTGTGCTAACCAGATAATGAATGAATGATTTTATTGTCACATGTATTTTACGGTGAGAAAAATAGTAAAATACAATGAAAAGTTTTTCCAGTTGTGCCACAATCCGGCCACATTTTGCATAATTTTAAGCAAAGAGAATAGAAAGATATAGCTTATTGAGAGTCTATCAGTCCTGAGCGAGCTCATCATCAACAATGTCTGTGCCTCCATAGCCCCTCCACCATTTCACTGCCATCTACATATGACCCAGCCAACGTTGAAATTGCCACTCTTCAGGCATCTTCTTTCACCACTAGGCCGGTTCTCCGCCACCACTGCTTCACTGTTGCCAGACAATGACAAAGTTACCAAAGCTGCAGAGCACCATATTGGTACCTAAATACCTCATGGATGGATTCAAAACCCATGTGCACCACAGGATAAAATCCACAGGCCTTTATCTCTCAGCAGAAATAGTTGATGCCACAAGCTACCCACAGGTGACTAACCTGGATGCAGGAAAATTAGGATCATCAATCATGAGAAGTTAAGAAGAGAGTTGAGCATGTGCAGCTTAAAGTGACTGAATAATAGAATTGTAAAGTGTTTCCTGGTTTGAAATTTAGAATTCTTGGAATGTTAGTCACCACTGCGGCTGAAGGAGTTGTGTCCTACCTCGCTGATGTCACCAGCGGTGTTATAGTAGCCGTCGATTCCAATGCCAAGTCCCGTGCTTGCCCTGGAAAAATAAGTAAAGGCTCACTCAGGTCCACCCTGGGCCCACTCAAACCTGCGCTGGGGTGCCTCATCACTGCCAATGCCATCCGAGCTCAGGACAAGAGGTAAATAAAAGACGGGAGAAATGAAAGAAAAAGCAAGAGAAATAAGTAAAAGAAAAGAAAAGCCATGTATTTCATGTATGGAATGAACTTCCTGATGAAGTGGTGGATATGGGTACAATTACAACATTTAAAAGATGTTTTGACAGGTACATAAATAGGTAATGTTTGGAGGGATATGGGCCAGGAGCAGGCAAGTGGGACTAGTTTAGTTTAGGATGATATTCATCTTGGGCTGGTTGGACTGGAGGGTCTGTTTTTGTGCTGTATGACTCTATGACTCTATGAAAGTGAACAAGCTTCAGCTCAGGAACCCGAAATCATACCTTACGTAAGTACACCAGGGTAATAGAACAGATTTTCAATGGCTTTTCAATGAGAATTTATCATTGTTTCTGCAATGGAATTTTCAACACCTTGATCAATCTTGCCTTAGAATCATAGAAACTGGGAGCAAGAGTCGGCTATTCGGCCCTTTGAGCCTGCTCTGCCATTCAATATGGTCATAGCTGATCCTCTACCTAAATGCTGTCTTCCCACTTTTTCCACATACCCCCCGATGACTTTAACATATAGAAATATGTCTATCCCTTTTGTAAATATATCAGCGACTTGGCCTCCATAGTCTTCAGTGGTAGAAAAGTCCACATGTTCACTACTCTTTGACTGAAGAGATATTTCCTCCCGTCAGTCCTGAATGGTTTACCTAATCAGCCCCCTAGCCTGTGCCATCATTCAGTTTAATCTTAGCTGATTTGATTGTTACCTCAAACCCACATTCACTCCCTTGTTTAACAAGAATCCAATTAGCTCTGCTTTTACAATATGCAACAACTCTACTTCTATCACTCTCCAAGATCTCATAACTCTCAGAGCCAAAAATTTAACTCACCCTTGGTTTCAATGGGGGCCCTTTCCTTTAAAACAGTGACCCCTAGTTCTAGATACTCCAGTAAGAGGAACCATCCTTTCCAGGTCTACCCTACCAAGATCCATCATGATTTCCACTGTTTCAATCAAATTGTCTCTTTCTGTCCTGAATTCATACCTGAAACGTTCACTTCTCCTTTCCTCCAGATACTGTTATTCCAGCCTCTTGTTTGTCTACCTTGGATTCCAGCATCTACAGTTGTTTTTTGTCTCTAGTACAAATTTAGCCTGTTCAATCTTTCTTTCTGAGAAAATCCACCCAATACCAAATATTAGTTTGATAAATCTTCTCTAAACTACAACCAAAGCATTTATACCCTTCTTTGAATAAGGTGATCAGTACTGTACAGAATATTTCAGATATAGTTTCATCAGTACCCTATGAAACGGATAATAATTTCTTTATTTTCGTATTTAATTACCTTATCAACATGTGATGACATGCTGTTTGCTTTCATAGTTACTTGCTGTGTCTGCATGCTAACGTTCTGTTTTTCTTGCACAAGGATACTCAGATGCCTCTGCATCACAGAGCTCTGTAATCTCTCACCACTTAGATAATAGCCTTCGTTTTAGTCTTCCAGCCGAAATGAACAATTTCTCATTTTCCCACATCATACTTTACTTGCCACATCTAACTTGAATAGATCAATGGTTCAAACATGACTTCCACAAAGCCATGTTGACTCATGATTTTCTTGAACTTATCCACGTGACCTATATAACTTCTTTAATAATAACGTCTAATATTTACCCTCTGACAACTGCTAAGCTAGATGACCTGCAGTTTCTTCTTTTCTGTCTTCATCCTTTTTGAATAAAGAGTTACATTTGCTATCTTCAAATATAATGGGACCACCCTTGAATCAAGGGACTTTTGGAAAATTAAAACCAATGTATCAACTATCTCACTAGCCCCTTCTTTCATAACCCTATGATGATGTCCATCAGAACGCAAGCACTGTCAGTACACATCTCCAACGAACAGATTTAAAAGGGACCTAAGGAGCAACTTTTTCACACAGAAGGTGGTACGTGGATGGAATGAGCTGTCAGAGGAAGTGGTGGGCTGGTACAATTTAAACATTTAAAAGTCATCTGGATGAGTACACGAATAGGAAGGGTTTAGAGTGATATGGGCCAAATACTGCCAAATAGGATGAGATGAATTTAGGATATCTGGTCAGCATGGATGAGTTGGACTGAAGGTCGGGTTCTATGCTGTACATCTCTATGATTCTATGACTCTACTTTACTCCGTGCCACTTCTTTTGCTCATAGTGTTTTGCCTAAGTCCCTCACTCCTTTCCTTTCATTGGTTTATCAGACAGAATTGCCTTGATCTAACTGAATGCCTTGAGAGGTTGAATATCCTCCTTCTCTTCTGATATTCCGACAGTGCCAACATACAACACTCTCTCAATCCTTCAATGATAAATATAAGGACTGAGCCATGATGCAGAAGGAAGGGGAGACCTAGATGCCATCTTGCAATGGGGCAGGCCTTTGTTCAGCTAATGTATAATCTTCATAAGAGACTCTGAGCAAAGCAAATCCTCTGACCTTACTGCATAAGCAAATTGAGCTTGTAGCTAACTACAGTTCTTATGGATTGAAAATTAAAATGGAAAGAAGACAACACAATAAAGTGAAGCCTTCTTATTATGCGCAATCAAAAATCAATATTTTATTATTTGGTTTGTCCCCAGACAGAGTCCATGGGATCAGACATTGCTGGATGAAAATAATACACCGCATACAATAAAGATTTGAAAGTTATAGATGGACAGAGACTCTGATGAACAGCCACTGGGCTCAAAGTGTTAACTCTGCTTTCTTCCCACAGATGCTACCAGACCTGCTGAGTTTCTCCAGCAATTTCTGTTTTTGGTTCAGAGGTCTGCAATAATGCTTACTTACTGTAGGTCATTATTAACCAAGTGGGGAGCACAATGATTGTCTTATTTCTCGTCAGTATTTTTTGATGCTCCTACACGTATATGTAATGCCAATAAACTGTCTGTCACGTCTTCAGCTGAGGAATACAAATGTTTTAATGGGAGGGAGACAGACTTCCTAACTCCATCCATATCTCAGTGCTCCGTCAGACCTTGCCACTAAAGTGTGACATTTAACACTAAACAATTTGAATTGAAAAAAAACACAAAAATCTCTCAGCAAGATAAGAGATTGAAATCAGAGGAATGTTCGAACTATGTTTCAGGTTCATTCCGCTACAGTAAAATCAAACTGAATGAGAAATGTTGACATAAAAATGATAAATGGTAAGAGAAATATCTGATGAGAACTGATGACAATAGAAAGTAAGTTCGGGGGACTTAATATTCATGCTGTTTATAGAAGCAGTCAGACAGAGATACAAGGAATGGTTAAAGATGCAACCTCCTTGCCTAAGGGCTTAATGAAGTATTAACTGCCATAACTTCTTAAGGGATGGTTTGTAACTTGCTCGCTGCTCAGATAATTATAATGGAGAATAAAATAGAAATGTTAAGTCACCACAGTCCCAGAGGAGTACAGGGCTGTTCTCTCAATACAGAGAGAGAGACAGAGAGAGAGAGAGATAACATAGTGATTCTTCAGGAAGAAAGAAGGAGGACATGCCCCCACTTACATCAATGGACCTAAGGTGGAGAGTGTCAAGATCGTCAAATTTCTAGGAATGACAATCACTAACAACCTTTCCTGGACCTCCCATGTAGATGCAACCGTCAAGAAGGCACAACTACACTTCTTCTCGCTCAGAAGGCTTAGGAAATTTGGCATGTCCGTAAGGACCCTCACCAACTTTTACAGGTGCGCCATGCAAAGCATTCTGTCTGGGTACATAATGGCCTGGTACAGCAACTGCTCTGCCCAGGACTGTAAGAAACCACTGAACGTTGTGTGCACAGCCCAGACCATCACAAATGTCAACTTTCCATCCATTGACTCCATCTACATGTCTCATAGCCACAGAAAGGCTGCCAACATCATCAAAGACACCTCCCAGCCCGGTAACACTCTCTTCCATTGGGCAGAAGATACAGAAGCTTGAACACATGGACCAACAGGTTCAAGAACATCTTCTTCCCTGCTGTTATTAGACTGCTGAGTGGACCTCTCTAATTTCAAGTTGAATGTTGATCTTGCTTTTGTACACCTCCTGTGCAGCCATAACCCAGTATGCCTCACTCTGTCTAAGCATCCAATGATGTGTATGCCCTTATATGTTATGATCTGCCTGTGATACTCGCATAGCAAAACTTTTCACTGTACTTAGATACATATAACTTTAATAAATCAAGCTCAAATCAAATCATTACCTAAGAGTCACCATGCCTGATGTGAAGGGAAAGGTTGAGAAGGAGAGTCCTTCATGTTAATCTCAGTTGGTGGAAATGGAGAATGGCAGCGAGACAGTCCTGAGGGTTTGAATGCCCAGCTCTCTCAGCTCTGGAAACGCAATAGCTTTTTATCAAGGGGTTTTGAGCCGCTTTCTGTTTGTAGCCATCTTGAAAGTGCAGTGAACCACGTTGGAAGTTAAAGCTGAAGGTGTCCAAAGGTTAGTATAACATCAAGGGCAACAGTAGTGTGACAAATAACTAAATACCACACAGTTTGGTGAATGTTTTCAAATAATTTATGAAGGATAAGGTGATACAATTTCTTGGATTACATCCATTTAGATTTTGCAATCCTATGTTCAGTTAGTGCTTATTTCTGGTGTGTAGTCACTAGCATCAGTCCTCATCCAGCTCACATTGTGAAGCCAATCTAAAGGAACTCAATACACTCGGCAAGTTCAGCTAAGCCAATCCAATGCTGCATTTTAATGGAAATTAAGGGAATGGTTGAAAAGGAAAATATTGAAGAATAGATGAATGAGGAAAGAAATGCCGTAAGATGAGGAATTACCATTGACACAATCAATTTTAGAGTAACTTATGTGCTTTGTTTGAACCAACAAATGTTACATCAAAGTCTTTGCAAGCACATTTCATTTTATCCAAACTCTGCTTTAATTCTTCTGTGGGTCACCTTCAATGCACAGCGTAGTAATAGGCATTTACCTCAACTTTGATTGTTTTTATTCTTTCAGGGAGTGTCTGTGTCACTGACTGGACCAACATTTATTACGCATTCCTAACTGGCCTTGAAAAGGCAACAATGAACTTCCTTCTTGAATGACTGCAGCCTGTGTGCTGTATGTACACCCACAACTCTGTTTTTAGAAGGAATTCCAGGATGTTGGCTCAGTGACACTGAAGGAACGGCAATTATTTTTCAAGTTCCCATGTGCCTGCTGCACTTGTCATAGAGTCATACAGCACGGAAACAGATTTCGGCACATAGGAAGATGGTTGGTCATCTCAGGTCCAGGACATCTCTGCAGGAGTTCCTCAGGGTAGTGCTCTCGGCCCAACCATCTTCAGCTGCTCCATCAATGACCTTCCCTCCAACATTAGGTCAGAAGTGGGGATGTTCGCTGATGATTACCTTTTGTTCAGCGACATTCGCGACTGCTCAGAAACTGAAACAATCCATGTTCGTATGCAACAAAAACTGGACAATATCCAAGGCTGAAAAATGGAAAGTAACATTCTTGTCACACAAATGCCAGGCAATGACCATCTCCAGCAATGACATCATGGTTGATCTGATAATCCTCAACTTCACTTTTCTGCTATTTCCTCAAAAACCTTGATTTCCTTCCTGATTAAAAATCTATTTCTCTGAGCCTTGAATATACTTAATGACCTGGCCTCGACATCCAGTTACGGTGAAGAATTCCTCAGATTCACTGCCTTCTGAGTGAAGAAATCCCTCCTCATTTCTGTCTTCAATGAGCAATCTCTTATTCTGGGATTCAGCTTGCTGGTTATAGACTCTCCCACAAGGGGAAACAGGTCAGCTCCTGATGCATACCCTTAGCAAAGCCTAGCACTCAAAGAGCTAAATGGATAATAGTATATAATATCTATCACAAGGTTTACAGACAATATTAATTTCCTGATTACACAATGATGTCCATTGTTGTGTGAGGAAACCACAAAACTCTAAATCACTTGGGCCAGCTCTGACTGAAGCAATGAGCTCATTTACTGTGAGTGTCAAATTTTGTACAGTTATAAACTACCATAGACCCTCTCAAAATAAATCTCTTCAACTATTCACCCTGGTTGTTTTTAGCAACATGTGATTCTATTAAAACTGAGCAGCAACTTTATGACTACTTGAATCAGAATGCCATATGGAGGTTAGCTCGAAATAATCACCATTGCTAGTTTCTCTTCCTTCACTCTCCAGTCAGTCAGGGGAAGTTTCAAACAGGTATTGAGCACCCATTCAGGAGCTGGGATGCTAAATTTTATTTTATTCATCTGTGGATGTGGGTGTCACTGACTCGTCCAGCATTTCTTGCCTGTCCCTAGCTACTCTTAACAAGGTGGGGGTGAGCTGCCTTCTTGAAATGCTGCAGTTCTCCGGCTGTGGGTTGGCCCACAATGCCCTTAAAGGAAGGAATTGTAAAATTTTGACCCAGTGATAGTGAAGGAACGGCGATATGTTTCCAATCAGGACAGTGAGTGGCTTGGAGGGGAGCTTGCAGGGGCTGGTGTTCCTATGTATCTGCTGCCGTTGTCTTTCTAGATGGAAATGGTTTTGGGTTTGGAAGGTGCTGTCTGAGCATTTTGCTGAGGATCATGATGATCAGAAAAGCTGTCTGGGAAGTTGACAAATGGAGTACAGTGTGGGAAAAATGTGAAGTTGTTCATTTTGGAAGGGAGAATAAAAGAAAAGCATATTATTTAAATGAAGAAAAATTGCAGAAAACTGAAACACAAAAGAATTTTGGGGGACGTGTGCACGAATCACAAAACACATAGGAGCAGCAGGGAATCAGGAAGGCTAATGGAACGTTGGCCCTTATTTCAAGGGGGTTGGAGTATAAGATTATGGAAGTCTTACTGCAATTGTACAAGGCGCTGGGGAGACCACATCTGGAGTACAGTGAGCAGTTTTGGTCCCATTATTTAGGGAAAGATATCCCTTCATTGGAGGTAGTTCAGAAAACGTTCACTTGAGTGATCTCTGGTATGGAGGGATCGTCGTACGAGCAAAGGTTAAAAGGTTAGGACTCTATTCACTAGAGTTTAGAAGAATGAAAGGTGATCTCATTGAAACATATAGGAATCTTAAGCAACATGACAGGGTAAACGTTGAGAGGATGGTTTCCCTCATGGGAGACTGTAGAACCAGAGGACAGAATCTCGGAATAAAGAGGTGCCAAGTTAAGACAGAGTTGAGGAGGCATTTCTTCTCACAGAGTGTTGTAAGTCTTTGGAATTCCTTGCAACAGAGGACTGTGGGGGCAGAGTGCTTGTGTATATTTAAGGCTGAGATAGATTCTTAATCAGTAGCAGAATCAAGGATTATAGGGATATTGCAGATGCACATGAGAAATGTAGAATGATCTTATTGAATGGTGGAGCAGGCTCGAGGGGCTGAATGGCCTAGTCCTGTCCCTATTTTCGGTCTAATGGAGGGCACCCAGATCTCATTGCACAATCCCAGCCCTCAGTTTTTAGACATTCAAGTAATAATCTGCTTTCTTGTTTTGGCTACTGAAGTGAATAACCTTCCCATTATCCACCTGAAATTTCATCTGCCAAGCATTTGCCCACTCACTTAGCCTGTCCAAATCACACTGCAACATCTCTGCATCCTCCTCACAGCTCACTCTCCCCCCCAGCTTTGTGTCATCTGCAAGCTGGGACATATTACGTTTAGTTTCCTCATCCAAATCACTAATATATATTGTTAATAGCTGGGGTCCTAGCACTGATTCCTATAGCATGCCACTAATCATTACCAGCCTTTTACAAAGAAGACCCATTTATTCCTACTCTTTGTTTCCTGTCTGCCAACCAGTTTTTTTTTATGTGAATACAATCCCCTCAGTCCCATGTGCTTTAAGTTTAGATTCTAATCTCTTATGTTGGACTTTATCACAAGCATTCTGAAAGTCCAAATAAACCACAATTGCTGGTTACCCCCGATCAACTCTACTTGTTACATCCTCAAAGAATCCAGGTAGATTTGTCAGGCATGATTTCCCTTTGTTAAATCCACGCTGGCTCTTGATCTTGTTATAATTTTCCAAATGTTTTGCTACTAATGCTTTTATAATGGACTCGAGCATTTTCCACATTACTGACATTAGACTGGCTGGTCTGTCATTCTGGGCTTTCTCTCTGTGGCCTTTCCTAAATAGAAGTTAAATTCGCTACCTACAGTACTCTGGGATGTAGATTATCTGACCCTGGTGATTTAAGTGGCCTTAAATTCCATCAATTTTCCAAGACTATTTTTCGTATTAATACTGATTTCCTTCAGTTCCTTCTTCTCATTAAACCCAGTTTTCCCCGACATTTGCGGTATGTTATTGAGTCCTCCTTTGTGAATGATGTGGAGATGCCGGTGTTGGACTTGGGTGGAAAAAGTCAGAAGTTACACGTTACCAGGTTATAGTCCAACTGGTTTATTTGAAAGCACAAGCTTTCGGAGTGCTGCTCCTTCATCAAGTAAGTCTTTTGGACAAAAGCTAGTGATTTGCGTGACTTCTGACTCTTGTGTGAACACAGGTCCAAAGTATGTATTTAGTTGGTCAGCCATTTCTTTGTTCCTCATTACACATTTCCCTGTTTCTGACAGTAAGGGATCTCTATTTGTCTTCATGAATCTTTTGACATACCAATAGAAACTTTGACAGAGGTGGCCCATATCATTTCCCAGGATCAATATAGAAGGCAATGTGAAACTGGGAGATATAATTTTAAATGACTAGAACATGGTCATTGAGGAGGAGAGATTTGAAGAGGGAATTCCAGAGCTAAGAGCCTAAACCATTCATTAAAAAAGGGTCTAGTGGATAAAAACAAGGAAGATATGTCAAATGTATAGAACAATTCATTGGTCCAGACTGGAATATTGTCACTTTTTCACACTTTAGGAAGGATGGGAAGATATTAGAGAGGGTGCAGTAAAGATTTGCAAGAATAATCCTAGAGATTAGAAACCTCCATTTTCTTTTAATTCATTCATGGAATGTGAGTCTTCTCGGGTGGGCCAGTGTTTATTGTTTACTCCTAATTGCCCTTCAACTGAGTGGCTTGTGAGGCAAAGTTATTCACTGTTATCCCTTTGTAGTGATGGTTTCAATAGCATTCAATGATTGGATTTTGAAGATTTGTCTATAATTGGAAGACAGTTGAGTAACTCCTCCAAATGAAATAACCGAGTCAGCTGATTGGAATCCCCACTACTATTCTCCATGTTACAGGAGCAATCCACATTGCAGTGTGGTAGGAGGCTGTCTGTACTCTTGATCTCATGTGATAGGTTTGCTGACGTCATCCTCTTTCAGGATAGGGATCGACAGGAAAAGTTTAATCTGGTGTGGCAGAGGAAAACCTAGAATCCCTACAGAATGGAATCAGGCCATTTGGCCCAATTAGTCCACACCAACTCTATGAATAGCATCACACCCACCTGAGCATCTAATAATTAGAAGTTCTTGCCTTAAAACAAGATGTAACTTATTGCCTGTTAGTATCTAAGCAGGTGCATTTTTACGATAGACACTGTTCCAGAGCCTATGAGAAGCACCTTGTCTTACTCTTTTGAGATAGTAAGCTGTTGTCTAAACAAGTTTGTGGATATCATCATATTGGACTTAAGGCACTCCTCAATATTAACCCATTCATACTGCTACAAGCTGTGGAATATCAGCCTCGTTTTTAATGTTCTCAAGGTCGAGAGTGGATCTTAGGCCCAAAGCCTTCTGACTCAGAATTAGGAGAGCCTAACATATCCTGGAATTATTCATCTGAAGCTTTTATTGGCACACAGTAAATGAACAATACTGTGTCCACTTATAATTAAATACAGCTTACATTTTATCCATAATAAGTGTGAGGAGCGCACAGGTTAAATATTGAATTTTTAAACCAAATTTGACTGAAAAGGTGACATTTTACTTGACAGGGTTAATAACAATGGGCCTGATTGTCTAACAATTACGTTTGATAATCATATGAACTTTTGTGTCCCACTCTTTTGTGTTCATTCCTGAATGGAATTTTCAATTCACAGTAATTCTGGAAGGCATGCCAAGAGATTCTTTATTAAAATGCAAATTAAGACAAAATGATGTGAGTAATGTATGAGGCTGATTTTCAATGTGGTTAGAAGGGTTAAATTATGCATGGTTAAGCTTGTATTTCTCAGCAAAACGTTAAAGAGTGGGCTAATTCCAATGTTTAAGGCAGTTAAAAGATGATTAGGTTAGAGAGAGGGGGAAAAATAAACTATCCCTGCTTTAGGGGAAGTTTGGATCAAGGGGATGTCATTTTAAAATCAGAAATACTCCCTTCATGTCCCAGAACAAATTATTTGGTCCTTTAACCTGCTCCAACATTCAATAAGATGATGGATAATTTTCTGCTTTAACTCCACCTTCCCTTAAATGTCTCATATCTCTTAAATCATTTAGCAACGAAAAATCTACCAATCTCAAACAGGAGTCTACTTAATGACTGAGTATTCAGCATCTTCTGGGGCAGAATTTTCCAAAGACGCACAAGCTACTGAGTTAAGAGATTGCTCTTCATCTCAACCAGGGCTGGCTCTGTATTCTGACTCCGCTCCCCTACATTCTAAATTCACCAGGACTACCAGAACTAACTCTATCAGCATCTACCCTTGAGCTCCACAAGAGGGGGGAGTTAATGTAGATGAGGGTAGCAAACATTGTTCTAATCATAGTTTTCTCTTGACAATGTTGATGGGAAAGTCTACAGCCTTTATTTAACAGCTGACAAAAAGCATTGAACATCTGAAAGGATAGGTAAACACAGCAGAGTAAAGCTTATAATTGGGGGAATGGTAATTACAATTCTGTTAGGCAAGAACTGGGTAACATAAAATGGGAACAGATGCTGTCAGGGAAGAGCACTATTGAAATGTGGAGATTGTTTAATGAATGCATACTGCGTGTGCTCGATATGTTTGTCCCCAGCAGGCAGGGAAGATGCGGTCGAGTGAGGGAGCCTTGGTTCTCAAGAGAGGTCGAATGACTGGTTAAGAGGAAAAAGGACACTTACATAAGGTTTAGGAGACAAGGATCAGAAAAGGCTCTAGAGGGATACAAGTTATCCAGGAAGGAGCTGAAGAAAGGGCTTAAGAGAGCGATAAGCAGGCATGAGAAAACCTTGGCAGATAGGATCAAGGAAAACTCCAAGGCTTTTTACACGTACATAAGGAATAAGAGAATGACCAGAGAAAGGGTAGGGCTGATCAAGGATTGTAAAGGGAATTTGTGCACGGAGCCTAAAGAGATAGGACAGGTCCTTAATGAATACTTTTCTTCGGTATTCACAACTGAGAGGGACCTAGTTGTAGAGGAGTACAGTGTGAAACAGGCTGGTAGGTGAGAGGAGGTCGATGTTAGTAAGGAAGATGTACTAGGAATCTTGAGGAACTTGAAGATAGATAAGTTCCCCAGGCCTGATGGGATTTATCCAAGGATTCTATGGGAAGCGAGGGAAGAGATCGCAAGGCCTTTGGCGATGATCTTTTCGTCCTCACTGTCCACAGGTATAGTGCCGGAAGACTGGAGAGAGGCAAACATCATTCTCTTGTTCAAGAAAGGGAATAAGGATAACCCTGGAAATTACAGGCCAGTCAGTCTTATGTCAGTGGTGGGCAAATTATTGGAAAGGGGTCTGAGACACGGGATTTATGATCACTTGGAAAGGCACAGTTTGATTCATGATAGCCAGCATGGATTTGTGAGGGGTAGATCATGCCTCACAAACCTTACTGAATTCGTTGAAGAGGTGACCAAACACGTGGATGAAGGTAGAGCAGTGGATGTGGTATACATGGATTTAATATAAGGCGTTTGATAAGGTTCCCCAAGGTAGGCTTATGCAGAAGGTAAGGAGGCATGGGATAGGGGGAAGCGTGGCAGATTGGATTCAGAATTGGCTGACCCTTAGAAGACAAAGGGTGGTAGTGGACGGAAAACATTCAACATGGTGCTCAGTTACGAGTGGTGTACCACAAGGATCTGTTCTGGGTCCTCTTCTATTTGTGATTTTTGTAAATGATTTGGATGTAGGAGTGGAAGGATGGATTAGTAAATTCGCGGACAATACGAAAGTGGGTCGAGTTGTGGATAGTGCGGAGGGCTGTTCTAGGTTACAAAGGGACATTGATAGAATGCAGAGCTGGGCTGAGAAGTGGCAGATGGAGTTTAACCCTGAAAAGTGTGAGCTGATTCATTTTGGAAGGACAAATTTGAAAGCAGAATACAGGGTTAACGAAAAGATTCTTGGCAGTGCGGAGGAGCAGAGGGATCTTGGGGTTCATGTCCACAGTTCCCTGAATGCTGCCACCCAGGTGGATAGAGTTGTTAAGAAGGCGTGTGATGTGTTCGCTTTCATTAACAGAGAAACTGAGTTCAAAAGCCGTGAAGTTATGCTCCAGCTATACAAAAACCTGGTTCGGCCACATCTGGAATATTGTGTCCAGTTCTGGTTGCCTCATTACAGGAAAGATGTGGAAGCGTTGGAAAAGGTGCACAGGAGATTTACCAGGATATTGCCTGGAATGGAGGGAAGATCTTACAAGGAAAGGTTGGGAGAGCTAGGGCTTTTCTCTTTAGAATGACGAAGGATGAGAGGTGACTTGATAGAGGTGTACAAAATGATCAGAGGTATAGATAGAGTGGACAGCCAGAGACTTTTTCCTAGGGTGGAGGTAGCTATTATAAGGGGGCATAGTTTTAAAGTGAGTGGAGGTAGATATTAGGGGGACGTCAGAGGTAGGTTCTTTACTCAGAGAGTTGTCGGGGCGTGGAATGCATTGCCGGAGAGGGTAGTGGAGTCGGCCTCTTTCGGGACATTTAAGCAGCTATTAGATAGGCATATGGATGATAGTATAAGGTAGGGGTGGAGGTTAGATAGACCTTAGAATTAGTGTAAAAGTTTGGCACAACATCATGGGCTGAAGGGCCTGTACTGTGCTGTACTGTTCTATGTTCTATGTTCTATGAAACTCTGGGGTTTGATGTATTTCCAACATTAAGTTGTTTTTTTTTCAAACCATGTGACCTAGTGCCATTTCTTGATCTGCCAGATGGAAGGGTCTGAAGAAAAATCGAGAGCTGCTCCCAATCCAGTTGACAGCTGTTAAAGCTGACAAATGACATCATGAAATCTTGCATTGTAAAACAAGAGAAGATTGCACTCAAGCTACTCAGGAGGTAGATTCTTATTTTACTTTAAATGGTAAATGGAAAGTTGCCACAGTCTTACCAAACTATCGGCTGCTCTCTCATGAAGAGAGAGAGAGATGACTGGTGGTGGTTTAACATGAGGTCACCATGCCTCAGGTGAGGGGAGAGTCATTCATGGTAACTTCAGCTGGTGGAGAAATTGAATCCATACTGACGGCATCACCCTACATCGCAAACCAGCTGTGCAGCCAACTGAACTAAACCATACCCCGTACTTTGCTCTCAATGATGACAAACTAATAAGTAAGACCATTCGCAAGACCACTGAGCGGCACGGTGGCTCAGTGGTTAGCACTGCTGCCTCACAGCACCAGGGAGCCAGGGCCAATCCCACCCTCGGGCGACTGTCTGTGTGGAGTTTGCACGTTCTCCCCGTGTCTGTGTTGGTTTCCTCCAGGTGCTCCGGTTTCCTCCCACAGTCCAAAGATGTGCAAGTTAGGGTGGATTGGCCATGCTAAATTGTCCCGCAGTGTTCAGGGATGTGTAGATTGGGTGGGTTATAGGGGAATGCATCTGGGTGGGATGCTCTGTGGGTTGGTGTGGATTTGTTGGGCCAAAGGGCCTGTTTCTGCACTGTAGGAGGTCTATGATGATATCGTCAACTGAAAATGACACAAGCTGGAACTTATGTTGAATTTGCCATACCGGTATCGGAACCAGGTGGAGGTGCTGAGACAGTCAGGGTTATCATCAAAGGATGCTTTATCACTGGTTACTTCAGAGTTTACCATCCAATCATGGAACGCAGCTTGGGGGACCCAATGCTGTTGGGTCCAATCAACGGGATGGCAGGCATTGTTGAAGTCGGCCAAGTATCACGAGGGCACTTCAACATGGAACCTAAATATCAGACAAGCCTCAGTTGGAGATTTTTGTGGATTTATTATTGGGGTGTGTCACTGGGTAATTCAGTGTTTGTTGTCCAGAAGGTGTTATAGTGAACCACATTGCTGTGGGGTTGGAGTCACAAATAGGCCAGACCACATAAAGATAACAACTTTCCTTCCCTTGCAGACATAATGAACCAAGTGAATTTTTATAGTAAGTGACAATGCTTACCTGCTCACATAAGGGCGCTTGGTTTCCTTTGTTTTTCAGTACAATGTGGTGTTTCACTTCAGATCTGAAGAAGGGTCACTGGACCCAAAACATTAACTGTGCTTTCTCTCCACAGATGCTGCCAGGCTCACTGGGTTTTTCCAACAATTTCTAATTTTATTGTTTGTGTTTCACTTGGAGCTGGTGGGCTTGGTCACCACTTTTGTACCCTCTGACACAGCATGCTTGGCCAGCTCCCCCAGGCAGCAGCAGGCACACAGTGGTCTGGATCTCCCAGGAGCCCAGGTGTAATGGGCCCAGGTGAGACGTCACACTTGCAATGCGCTCGAAAATATCATTAACAAATGCGCTCATGACGCTGATGGCCTTGGAGGAGATGGCGGAGATAGTCTGAACCTGCTTCATCAGTTCGTAGATGTAGACGGAGTCAGGTTCTCCTCACTTCACCGAAGTCTTCTTAATGATTGTCTTCACACCTAACTTGGAGGTTTTGCTGCATTTTCTTCTCATCAGCCATTGTGATGATCGATTTAAACACTGAATCAAACTTACTTTCAACCAGCAATCCATTACAGCAAGACCCGGACCTGTCATCTTTGAACAACACCTCCCAGCACCACCAGGCAGAAATCTTATCCATTAGGCCACACATACTTCAAATTCAAACTTGAACATCTTCTAAGGTAATTTGAAACTATACCTCCACAACAGGGTTCTAAGTTACGAGCCCAGTGACACGACCACTGCGTACCCCGCACCCACCTAAATTGCACACAATAAATACTGGACTGGCCATTGGCACCCACATCCCAAGAGTGAATAAAGGCATTAAAATAATATTTCAAGATGAGTTAAGGTGGTTAGACCCTTTGGCTGAAAGGGAAACCCTTCCAGGTGGAATGTCACAATCATAAGTAATGCCCTTTGTGACTGTGGCCCCTTCCTTGGGGAATGGTGCCTCTGACTCTATATAGTTTTTGAGCTGCTATTCCTCTGTCAATAAGGCTTCAGCGACCAGGTGGCTTTGCACCTAACTGGAACCATACTGGCACCAATTTGCAGCTGGGAGGAAAAACAGGGTCAACTGTACTTGTTTGCCTCAAAGCACAGAAGGCTAAAGGTGAAGTGGGACCTGATTGGAGAAAATTATGAAGGACTTGGATAGGGTGGAGAGTAAGAATTTTTACCCCCTTTGTACAGGGTTCAATAAGCAGGGAGCATAGATTTAAATTGTGGGCTGGGATGTTTAGAGGTGATTTAAAGGAAACAAAAATTGGCACCCAGAAGATGCTGAGTAGCTGGAACTCACTGCCTGAAGGAGGCAGGAATTGTCACAGCTTTCGAGAAGTATTTGGGTGAACAGAAAAAACACCAGAGCCTAGAAGGCTATGGTCCAAGTGCTATAAAGTGCGGCTAGAGCAGATAGCTGCTTGTAGACATGATGGGCCAAAGGGCCTGTTTCTGTACTGTAAAACTCTAGACTCCATGATACTGTTGTCACTGAGAAACTGAGGCACTGGGGTAGGTAGTGATCGCAAAACATTATTTTCATCCCCACCATCTTTCTGAGCTATTCCCTGCCTCCCCTCTCAGTGTTGTCTCTCTGATGTGGAGATGCCAGTGTTGGACCGGGGTGGACAAGTTCAGAAGTCACACAACACCAGGTTGTAGTCCGGGATAGTAGGAACTGCAGATGCTGGAGAATCTGAGATATCCAGGTGTGGAGCTGGATGAACACAGCAGGCCAAGCAGCATCATAGGAGCAGGAAGGCTGACGTTTTGGGCCTAGACCCTTCATCAGAAATGGGTCCGGAGGGAGGAGGGTAACTTCTTCAGGGTAGGCATCCTTAGAAGAGGTTTCGCAGTGGGGTTAAAATTGTATCAGAGATAGTAGGAACTGCAAATGCTGGAAAATCTGAGATAACAAGGTGTAGAGCTGAATGAACACAGCAGGCCAAGCAGCATCAGAGGAGCAGGAAGGCTGACATTTCGGGCCTAGGCCCTTCATCAGAAATGACAGAAATCAGAATGACAGAAATTTCTGTCATTCTGTGACGTTGGATCTCGTCACCTTGTTGTATATTCCATACACTGGAGAGCAGGACAGAAATGACATCAGCTTTCAAGTGTGAAGCAAATTCAGTTACATTTTAACTTATCTCGATAATCAGAACGGGCTTTCACTCATGCTCCCAGCTCAGCTTCTAAGTCTTTCTGTTTAGTAAATGTCAACACCCAAGCTCAACCAATCAAACACAGTGAACATAGACTCACTTTCAGACATAAATAACTGAACCCCAAACTATTGAACAATACAGTAACCACCCCATGCCTGGAATATCAGTCTATTAACTCTGTTTTGTTCTGGACTACTGCATATTTCCAGCATTTTCTGTTTTGACTGTGGAAATAAATCCTCAGCCAAAGTGTTT
Source organism: Rhincodon typus (assembly GCF_021869965.1). Classification (NCBI taxonomy): domain Eukaryota; kingdom Metazoa; phylum Chordata; class Chondrichthyes; order Orectolobiformes; family Rhincodontidae; genus Rhincodon; species Rhincodon typus. The sequence continues at coordinate 4,779,384 of NC_063345.1, forward strand.
GTTTTCACTTTTTGTTGGAAGACAGGTGTCACTGGCTAGGTCCCCTTTATTCATTCACGGGTTGATGGAGTCACTAGCCAGGCAGCATTTATTGCCCATCCCTAATTGCCTAGAGAGGAGTTAAGAGTCAACCACATTTCTGCGGGCCTGGAGTCACATGTAGGCCAGACCAGGTAAGGATGGCAGTTTCCTTCCTTAAAGGACATTAGTGAACCAGATGGGTTTTTCTGACAATCGACAATGGGCTCATAGTAATCATTAGATTCTTAATTCCAGATATTTTATTGAATTCAAATTCCACCATCTGTCATGGTGGGATTCAAACCCGGGTCCCCAGAATGTTATCTGGGTCTCTGGATTAACAGTCCAGTGATAATACCACTAGGCCATCACATTTATTCAACATTTATTACTCATCCTTAATTATCCAGAGAGCTATTAAGAGTCAGTCACATACAGACCAGCAGGTTTCCTTCCTCAAAGGACATTAGTGAACAAAATGAGTTTTTACCGCAATCAACAATGGTTACATGGTCACCATTAAGCAAACTGTTTTAGGACAGACGTTTTAAAATTTTATTCAAATTTTAATTGCTACCAAGGTGGGATTCAAAACTCTATGCCCACAACACTAAATTAGGGTTCTGGATTACTAGTCTAGTGATATTAACACTGCACCACCAACTCATAATTCTGGAGCCTGCACTTTCGAAAGGATGTCAGGGCCTTAGATGACGGGTAGAGATTTGTCAGAATGATGCTTGGGATCAGACAGCTCAATTATGTGGAGAGCCTGGAGAAGCTGGGGCTGTTGTTCCTTGAACAGACAAATTTAAGGGAAGATTGAATAGAGTTGTTCAATATGATTAATGGATAAAGAGTAACTATATCCATTGACGGAAGGCTCAGTTTGCTTGGGCTGTGGGCAATATACAAGGTGAGTGGAACCAATTGGATAGCTATAACAGGGAGCTAGAATATCTAATAAGGGGCTAGGCTGTTTACTATGCTGTACTATTCCAATTGCATGCAGCAATGATCTTTGAGATTTTTAATCCCTCTTTGGTTTGCTGCTGCCACAACTCTCTCTATAAATACGTCTGGTATTTATCTGTGCACCACCTGATAACTAATCATTAACCAGCCTTGGATCTCGATGGATGAAAGACTCATCGACCTCAGCACAAAAAAAAGGTGACATATTTGAAATTACCGTTACTTAGAGTTAGAAAGTTCTGTACATTAAATTAGGGTCTAAACTGTTTGTAAAGTCGAAACAATTCAACGTTAATGTGATGCTCACCGATTAGAGAGAAATTGATTTGCAAGTTCCACATAGAAATGGTGCAACAACACAGAGAAACAAACTGTGCCTGACAAAGCAAAGTAATTACAGTGAATGAAACAATCGTGAGTTTGAATTGGATCCACGAAGCAATGTTTGAAGTGACAATCGCTGCTCCTGGCTTATTATTCTTTTAGAGGATGTAGACATTGCTGGCTGGGCCAACATTCTATTGCCCATCTCCAATTTCCCTTGAGAAGGTGGTAGAGAGTTGCCTCATTGATCTACTGTAGTCCCTGAGCTGTAGGTACAACCACAGCACTGTTAGTGAGGGAGTTCAAAGTTTTTAATGTAGTGACAGCGAAGGAATAGCCCCAAGTCAGGATGGTGGGTGACTCGGAGCAGAACTTGAAAATGGTGGTCCTCCTATGCATCTGCGGCCCTTTAGCTTTAAGGTAATAGTGGTGGTGGGCATGGGTTTGGACGGTACTGTCCAAGGAGCCTTGGTGAGATACTGCAGCGCATTTTGTTGGTGGCACACGCTGCTACCACAGTAGGTTGGTGGGGATGAGTGTTGAAGATGATGCATGCGTCTTAGATGGTGACAAGCTTCTTGAGTGTTGTCGGAGATGCTCCCATCCAGACAAGAGGGGAGTATCCCATCACAATCCCAATCTGCCTCAGATGGTTTCCTACTTCCAGTCTGAATAATCTTTCTCAAACAAAAACAGAAATTGCTGGAAAAGTTAAGCGAGTCTGGCAGCATCTGTGGAGATAAAATGAGTTAACGTTTTGGGTTGAGTGGCCCTTCCTCAGAAGTTCTGAGGAAGGGTCACTCGACCCGAAATGTTAACTCTGATTTCTCTCCACAGATGATGCTAGATTTGCTGAGCTTTGCCAGCAATTTCTGTTTTAGTTTCTGATTTACAGCATTTGCAGTTTTGTTGGTTTTTACTTTGAATAATCTTTGTGTTGTCTCTATGGTGCCACATCAACTAGTTTCACCAATGTCAGCATTTCACTCTTGGATAAATTCCATAGGGAGTAGGTAGGGATGGAGTGGTTTGGAGGGAATTTTAAGCTGTGAATCTGTCTCGGTCAGGAGCTATTGAAGAGCAAGATTTGTAGAAATTCTGATAGTGCCTTCCAATGCCTTCACCTTCTGCTTTTAATGGAGGGAACGTCCATGCTGAGAGTAAGATATCATTGGGATTGTCAGATTGGTAGTTAGTACAGTAAATAATGTTAGTGAAGCAGGTTAGTACTGATCTCAACAGGAATTTGATAATTTCTCAGGGATTTCTGAGGTGTTTCAGCAAGCTGAATTTGGGTATAATATGGGTAAACCCACGTGAAGTTCCAGCTGGGATTAGAATGAGATAGAGCATGAGCAATAAAGCATTTAGGATTTATTTTCATTTATTTTTATTCAGGAAAGTAGTCAAATTAGAATATACTGATTCAGTGGACAGACAACTGGAACACGAAAATGGAAGTGAAAATGAATCAGCATTAAAAATGAGGCTTTATTTGGAAATGGAATGTAAGAATGACCCTGTCCACCCCCAGAAAGACAAAGCAATGGGGTTTAGCCAAGGACAGAATGCAGCACTGGCTTTGGAGAGGAAGTAGGATAGCAGCTGGGAAGATGGGAAGTGGTGGGACCAGGGGTAACAGATACCCTACCACTTTGGGAATGTGTGAAAAACAAGGCGTTTGCATAAAACAGACTAACCTGGAATATGAGTAATGGACTGTCTATGAGGTTTATAATGAATAAATATGTGATGAATTCTCATTGAGTTAGAGTGCTAACTCAGAATCATTTCTGGGGTAGACAATCCCAATTTTAGCTCAATAAACAATTGTTAACCTGTCCTTACAGGCTCCTGAGATTATTTCACAAAATAACCTCTGATAATACAAGGCTCCCTGTCACTTCCTCGAAAAACTGACGCTTACAGAGGTCACTTCAGCACAGAGACTTTTGGGTGGATGATATCTAAATAGTTGGGAGGCACCCCATGGATTATACAAGGAAGGCAGTCATCACCACCAGCAATATCATTGTGCTCTGGTGATATCTGTCGGTAGACAGAGGGAGAGAGAGGAAGTGGAAAAGGTAGAAAGAGAAAGAGGGAGACAGAGAGAGAGAGGTAAAGAGGGAGATGGAGTGAGGGGTGGAAAAGTACAAGTGGGCAAGAAGGTAAGGGGAGAGAAAGTGAGAGGGGGAGAGAGTGGGAGAGGATGAAAGAAGGGGTGAGGAAGTAGATGAGGGAGATAGGAAGAGAGATTCAGGGAAGGTCCACAGGAGAGAAAGAGAAAAAAGAGGCAGAGGGATACGGTGAGGAGGTTTTGCAGCATTAGTGAGGGCAAAAGAGAGCTGGACAAGGGAGAAGGATGCAAGAGATCCAAGGGAAAGTGAAGCACAGTACAAAAGTTCAGACAACAATAAGAAGATTGAAGAACTGAGGGTGGATGGGGTATTCCCCAAGTGAGCAGATCTACAGAGGGTCAGCTGTCCTGAACTATCTGAGAAGCAGTATTTCCTCAGGCTCAGGTTGAGATGGTAGGTAGTTTTCTGAAGAGCGGACATTGGCTTGAAACCTGAGCATTGCTTCTCCCTCCAACAATGCTCCTTGACTTGCTGAGTGTTTCTGTTTATATTCTCTTTTCAAAACTGCTCTATGAGATACTGAGGGCTTCACTATGGCAGACTAACCCTCCATCCATTATGATTCTGTCCAAACACATGACCCAAAGTCTTCAATTGTGCTGAAACCTTCATTATCACAAAAATTTCAACAGTCCCTCAACATTGTATGACTTCATTGACTCTTTCATTCCCTTCTGTGTCATTCATCATTTTACTGAATGCTTTCAAATGATAAAGTATTAAAAGGGAAATGGAAAAGTCTGGTGAATATGACAACACTCTGCCTGATGAGCTAAGAGACGTTCTCCTGTGTTATCATATTCCACGGTGATGAAGAATGATGTAACTGTTGTTATTTGTTACCAAACATTTTGTTTAAAATGTCATGTCAAATTAACATTCAAATCTGCAAATTGGCTGCAGTGGATGCATCTATTGGGATTTCAGACCTGGATCCAAAACATGTTTATCCACAAGGAACAGGAAGTTGTTCCATTGAGCTCAGCGTTCAAATTACTACCGTAAATAATCATCACAGAAAATTTGGTCAAATGCAATTTCCCTGACTATGAATTATGCAAACGTAGAGCATAGGAGTAGGTCCATTGACCCAAGAAGCATACCTTTCTAGGGCTTTGTCCCTCATGTGGATCTGTAACGCCTGATAAATTTTCCTCTATGCTATTCCCTTAAACATGTGGGACCAAGTTCCTGTGAGGATACAAAGGAGGTTCACCAGGATGCTACCTGGGCTGGAGGATGAATCTGAGCTAGGAAAGATTGGAAAGGCTGGGGTTGTTTTCCTTGGAACAGATAAAGTTGAAAGGGAACCTGGCAGAGGTGTAGAAGATCATGTGAGACATAGATAGGCTGGATAGAAAGGAACTTCTTCCATTAGTAGAGAGATCAATAGCCAGAGTGACATACATTTACATGGTAGAAGGTGAAAGGGAGAATTTCAGGGAATGTTTTTCACTCAGAAGATGATGAGAGTCTGGAACTCACTGCCTGAAAGCATGGCTGAGTCAGAAAGTCTCATATTGTTTAAACAATATTTGGATACTCAGTAACTAGGGGTCACAATTTCAAGATGGTCAACAAAAGAGCTAGGAGTGAGATGAGGAGAAACTTCTTCATTCGGGCAGTTATTAGGATCAGGACCACATTTCCTGGGAGAGTGATGGAGGCAGACTCCATACTAGATTTCAAAGAGAGCTGGATATATATTTGAATATGGTGAATTTAGAGGGCTTTGGCATAGGGCTGGAGAGTGACACTAGCTGGGTATCACTTTTGGGAACCGATACAGACACAATGTGTGAATGGCCTCCTTCTGCACTTCTATGAGTCAATTTCATCCATGCTCTGGGGATAGTGCTTCCTCCAAAAGTCCACATCAGAATTAGTTTTTGAAACGTAAGTTTAGTTGAAACTCACTCGCAATTGGAAACATCTTCTCTATATCTGCTGCATAAAATGTATTAAATGTCGTAAAAATCTCTTTCAGGTCACCCTCAGCTTTCATCCTTCTTGGGAAAAGAGGATTGTCAGGCTTTTCAATCTTTCCTGAAAGTTTTAATGACGGAGTTTGAGTGCCATCCAGATAAAGGTTTAGGCAGCTTTTTGGCTGTTTCTGTATCATTCATGTGAAATAGAGGAGGTGATGGCTCAGTGGTATTATTACCAGACTGTTAATCCAGAAACCCAGGTAATGTTCTTGGGCCTGTGGCTGAATCTTGCAATGGCAGATAGTAGAATTTGAATTCAATAAAAATCTCGAATTAAGAGTCTTATCCATTGTCGATTGTCGGAAAAAACCCATTTGGCTCACTAATGTCCTTTAGGGAAGGAAACTGCCATCCTTATCTGGTCTGGCCTGCATGTGACTCCAGACCGGCAATGTGGTTGACTCTTAACTGCCCTCTGGGCAATTAGGGGTGGGCAATAAATGTTGGCCTAGCCAGCAACATCCTTGTCCCATGAATGAATAAAAAATAAAAGCCTCGATAGAGTGGACGTGAAGAAAATGCTTCCACAAGTAGGAGAGACTCAGACAGCCTCAGAATGAAGAGACCACCCTGTAGAACTGAGATGAGGAGGAATTTCTTCGGCTAGGGGTTGGTGAATCTGTGAAACTTATTGCCTCAGAGGGATATGGAGACCAACCGTTAAGTGTATTTAAGACAGAGATCGATAGATTATTAATTAGTAAGGGGATCATGAATTGCAAGGAGAAGACAGGAGAATACGGTTGAGAAACATCAGCCATGATCGGATGGTGGAGCAGACTCATTGGGACAAATAGCCTAATTCTGTTCCTATACCTTATGGTCTTATCATGGGCTTAATTTAATGGGGCCTGAGGGTAGGTATGGAAACTGCTCACAGCACCCACTTCTCTCAGTGGGAAAAGAAAAGTCACTTGAATAATACAACACAGAGCTGGAGCAAGCCATTCAGTTCCATTGAGCCTCCTCCACCACTGAATATGATCATAGCTGATCTGATTGTAATTGCTACTAGTTCCAAAGAAGAGAGTTTCCAAAAACAGAAATTGCTGGAGAAACTCAGCAGGTCTGGCAGTATCTGTGGGATAAAAGCAGAGCTAACATTTCAAGTCCAGTGACTCTTCATCAGAACTTTACTTCAACCACTTTTCAGGAAGGTAGTTCCAAAGACTCAAGACCCCAAGAGAAAAAAATGTCTTGTCTCTCTTATAAGTGGATGACTGCTGATTTTTCAAAGAGTGAAGTTATTCTAGATTCTCTCTAAGAGGAAATACCCAACCCACATTTCCCCTGTCATGATCTTCTAGGAGCTTATGTGTTTCAATCAAGTCACTTTTTACTCTTCTAAACTCTCGTAAATGTAAGCCCAGCCTGACCAACCTTTCCTCATAAAACAATCCACTTATTCTAAGTATTAGTCTGGTAAACCTTCCCTGAACTACCTCCAATGCATTTACATCTTTCCTTCATAAAGTCATAGAGTCATATAGCATGGAAACAGATCATTCGGTCCAACCAGTCCATGCTGAACATAATCCTAAACTAAACTAGTCTTACCCACCTGTGCTTGACCCATATCCCTCCAAATATTTCTTATTCATGTACTTTTCCAAATGTCTTTTAAATGTTGTAACTGTAGCTGCACCCACCACTTCCTCTGGAAATTCATTCCACTCAAGAACCACTCTCAGTGTAAGAAAGTTGGCCCTCATATCTTTTGCAAATCTTTCCACTCTCAGTTTAGAAATATCCCCCCTAGTCTTGAAATCCCCCATCCTAGGGAAAAGACACTCACCATTAACCCTATCCATACCCCTCATGATTTTATAAGCCACCATAAGGTCTACCTTCAGCATCCTATGATTCAACGAACAAAGTCCCAGCATACCCAACCTCTTCTTATAACTCAAACTCCACTCCTAACAACATCCTGGTAAATCTTTTCTGAACTGTCTCCAGTTTAAGTGTACAGAATTGAAGGTGGGGTTTCACCAATGCCCTGTATAACTTCCTGACTTTTGTACTTAATTTTCCTTGCGAGAAACGATAACATTTAATAGTTTTCCAAATTATTTGTTGTACTTGCATACTAAGCTTTTGCCCCACTAAGGGCACCCAGATCCCTCTGCATCTCAACCCTACAATCTCTTGCCACTTAGATAATTTGCTTCATTATTATTCTTCCTGCCAAAATGGATAATTTCACATTTTCACATGTTATACTCTACATGCTACATTGTTGTCCCAACTCACTTAATCTAGCAATATCTGTTGGAACTTCCAGTATCGTTTTTGCAACTTTCCTACACATTTTTATGCCATCAGCAAATTTCACAACATCCTTTCATTCAAGTCATTTATATAAATAGCAAACAGTTGCAGTCCAGCACCAGTCCCTATAGCATGCCACTCATTGAATCTTGACAACCTGAAAATGCCCCAGGTATTACACTCAGTATTAACCAGCCAATCTTCGAAGCATGCCAGTATGCTGACCCCTATAATTTGGGCTTTTTCTTTCCATAATAAGCTATGAGGCATCACTTTATCAAATGTTTCTGGAAATCAAAGTTCAGTACTTACCTGGGAATCATAGAGACATGCCATTTAGTTGCCGGGAATTGGTTCACACTAAGAAAAAGAACAAAAAAAAAAGCCTCACAGAAAATCTCTCCGTTCATTGCCAGGTAAGAAACTGCTATTAGAGTCTTTCTGTAAATTGCTGCAAATTAGAAAAGTGTTGTATTGCTTTTGAAAGAAAGGATTAGCTCAGAAATATCATATATCAGTGAAAGTCAGGCCCAATGTAAAAAATTATAAAAGTAAGCCAAAGTGCGATAAGGGAAGGAGAGTAAAGTTAGTTTGAAGCAAAGTAATTAAGAAAGTAAGTAAGCACAAAAAGTCTGCAGGGGGATATAGACACATTAATTAAGGGGGCAAAAACTTAGCAGATGTAATATAATGTTAGAAAATGTAAGGTCATGCAGTTTGGCAGGAAGAATAGAGGAGCTCAATATTATTTAAATGCAGAAAACTACAGAACAGATGAGTTAGGAGCCTTGGTGCATGAAGCTAACATTCAAGTTCAGCAGATAATGGGGAAAGGAAAGGGACTGTGAGCCTTTAGTCTAAAGGGAATGGAATATAAAAATGGGGAGGTTGTGTTTTGGATCTTATGAGGAGCTGAGATAGTGAGTTGGATAAAAGGTTAGACAGAGTATTAATGGCCCAGCCTTAAATATTGGGTGAATGAGAATTAAATAGCATATTAGAAGATGAACTAGACAATTGGGTAGAGAATCAGACATTCAATCAGGGGTAAGGCTGAAATTTGATAGCCTTCAGATAAAACTATTCAAAACACGAGTCAGACCACAGCTGGAATACTGTGAATAGTTCTGTTCCCTTATTTAAGCATTGGACACAGTGTAGAGAAAGTTCATTAGGTTGATCACAGGTACGGAGGGACTGTTGTGTAAGCAAAATGGGTAGGTTGGGTCTGTACTCGTTGGAATGTAGAAGAATGAATTTAGAAGACCTTATTGAAACATATAAGACTCTTAGGAGATGTGAAAGGGTAGATGTGGAAACATTATTTCTCCTTTTGCAATAGCCTAGGACCAGAGGGCATAATCACATTTAAGACAGAGATAAGAAATTTTTTCAATGGAATTCGTTATGACAGAGGTTGGCCATTAAGCATATTCTAGTTGGAGAGAGATGGATTTTTAATCAGTAAGAGAATCAAAGGTTATGGGGAAAAGGCTTGAAGGGTGGAGCTGAGGATTAGCAGATTAACAATGATCACATTGGCACAGCAGACTTGATGGGCTGAGTGGCTTACTTCTACTTCTGCACGCTATGTACGGTCTTATGATAATACTAAAAATGTTTGAGTTTTCCTGCCTATGACACTTTGAGTCGCTCTGCCAGGAACAAAGAGTTCCCAGCAACATTGCCAATGCAGCACTCCAAGCTGATGATCTGTGAGCAAATACAAGGAGGAGATTAACAATCAGGATTAGTGAGATAGAATACCAATCTGGATTGGTGCTAGGGGATAAGAACTGATGCTGAGGAGAGGTAGTGGCCAGGCAACGATGTCACTTATTCATCTGCCCAAGGCTGATTCAAGATTGTAGCTGATTTCCCTGTCCACAACTCCTTTCTTTACAAAGAAATTGTTAATTGAAGAACTTCTCCAAAGACAGATATAAAGAGAAAGCTCAGCTTAATATACTGAGCACAACCCTTCATCAGGTGATGGATAATAGGCCAATTACTGCCATCTGGGGCTGCAAAATCAGAACAAAATGCCCAGTCTATCTGTTTTATATAGAAGGGCTGTCAGCCCAGGTGAAATTTAAATATTTATACTTTCCTCAGCATGAGAACAGTTATATATTTACTGAACTATTTAGCTGGGTTGATCTTCCCAACATCAAAATGGTATTTTCCATCATCAGGATGATCCTGGCATGCAACCCAACATGTCTTCTTTATCATTTTACAGGATGTGGACGTCACTCTCTGGCTCTGTCTCTAATTGACCACGAGAAAGTGTTCATTAGTCTCAGAACCCTTGTCTCAACTTCTTTGCATCCTCCAGATACTTTCTAATCAATCTGCCCAGAGATGTTATGACTTACCTCTGGAGCAGATGGGACTTCAACCCAGGCACCCCAGCTCACAGGTACAGTTGGTTCTGATTGTAATGCGATGGTTCTATTCAGGTGCGATCTCGTGTTATAAGAATCTAGCTCCATAGATGTGCCATTTAAACTAATTAAACCGTGTTATAGCCAATACAGGTAAGGAAGATTTGTGTCCTACAGATAGTGGCCTACTTTCTTCAATCGCGTTAAAACCAATTCACATTGAAGGAACACACGTTATAACAGAACCGACTGCAGCTACTGCACCACAAGAGCCCATCCTTTACACGATATTTTTTCAGAAGTGACTTCACCTGATGAAGGAGCAGCGCTCCAAAAACTTGTAATTTCAAATAAATCTGTTGGACTATAACCTGGCATTGTGTGATTTCTGACCTTGTCCACCCCAGTCCAGTACCGACACCTCCACAGCACAGATACTTTTTCAATTTATTCAGACATATTATGACAAACTTGTGAGCTAGGTGGGACTTGAACATTGAACTCCTCGTACTACTGTGTCACACGACGTTCCCATAATATCCTCTTTTTCTTCTTTTTTTAAAATTTAATATATTTTTCTAGTCAATCTGTTTAAAGATGTAATTACACACCTCTGGAGAAGGAGGGCTTGAACCTGGGCTCCTGGTCCAGGGGTAAATACACTACCACTGCACCAAAAGACAACCCCTTCACTTCCTCTGTTTAATTTCATAATAATGCATCTGGTGGTCTAGTTAATCCTCTAATCAATGCCTAGTAACTTTCTTTCCCAATTCCAATGTAAAAGCTATCAAATTTCAGCCTGATCTCTGATTGAAAATCTGATTCCTTACTCAACTGTCTAGTTCATCTCCTAGTTCCCTTTAAAATTCCCATGTACCCAATGTATAAAGCTATTAATCCCTGTGTAACTTTCTGTCCCAATTCCCTATTCAGCTCTCATACAATCCAAAATCTTCCCCAATTGATCCTTCTGTTGAAGCATCATTTAGCTCATGATCAAATACCTAGTTAATTCCCATGTTATTTGCTTTTGTACGCCTCTCAAAGATAAGAGCTATGAATATTTATCTCACCTGCTGCTACACAATTAGGTAGTGCTGTAGTGGGAAGGGAGCAAGAGAATTGCAGGGTAGGTGAAGGAACCTTTTTTATTTATCGATGGGATGTTGGTGGTGTTGGTGGCTGAGCAAGCATGTACAACATATCCCTCATATTAAGAGTAAACTACATTGCTGTGCGTCTCGAGTAGGGCAAACCAGGTAAGGATGGCAGTTTTCCTTCCCTCAGGCCATGAGTGAGCCAGAAAGACTTTTACGATTTGCAGTAGTTATACGATTGTCATTAGGCTAACATTTAACTTCAGATTGTTACAGAATTCAAATCTACTAAAGTGAGATTCAAACCCTTGACCCACAAGCAATGAGCTGAGGTTCTGGATTATGAGTTTGATGACATTACAACTATATCACTTGTTCTTCCCTGCTGAGTTACTTACTAAAATGTATCTCTCACGGAGCTATTTGGTTTCCTGTGAATGAAAGGATGTATTTAAAAGAACCAAACAGACAACATTTTGCCACTCCTGTGCACCTCTATCTCATTGGCTGCTACATTCATTCTCTCCACCACCAATGTACAGGAGCAGCAGTGTGTACCATCGCCAAGACGCAACTCACCAAGGCTCCTTAGACAACACCTTCTAGGCCTGTGATCTCTACCATCGGGACAAGATTGCTGATTACAGCATTAATGATTCAGGAGAAATGTCACAGCTGTACTAAGAGAGGGCATTTTGGAGGGCTCGTCCAGTGAGGCCACATGGGTAGGACTCAGGAATAAGAAAGGAGTTTACTCTGATGGGGTTACACTAGAGGACTCCCAATAGCCAGCAGGACATAGGAGAACAGATATGTAAGCAGATCGGGGAAATATTTAAAAACAAAACGGTTATTGTAGTGAGTGATTTTAAATTTCTAATATTGATTGGGATTCTCTTAGTGCCAGGGCTTAGAAGGGATATAATTTGTTCGGTGTATCCAGGATAGCCCAACTAGAGAAGGGATTATATTAGGAAATGAGCCTGGCCAGGTGACTGAAATTTCAATAGGGGAGCACTTTGAAAACAGTGATCATAATTCTGTAATTATGGATATGGATAAGACTGGAGCTCAGACAAAAATACTAAATTGGGGGAAAGTTAATTACAACTATATTAGGCAGGAACTGAACCAATTAGATTAGGGGAACCTGTTAATCCACAGCTGACATGTGGGAGTCTTTTAAAAAAATAGTTGATCAGAGTTCAGGACCAACATGTTCCTGTGAGGATTAAAGATGAGGAAGGCAATATTTGGGAAGCCTGGATGACAAGAAATATTGAAAAATTAGTCAAAAAGAAAAAGAAAACATTCATAACATTTAGGAAACTGAAATTAGGCAAGGCCCTTGAAGAATATAAAATGAGCAGAAAATAACTTGAACAGGGAATTAGGAGAGCTAAAAGTGACCACAAAACATTTTTGGCAAGTATGATTTGAAGAGAGTACAGGATAGTTTGTACATATTTTGGAGCAAGAGGGTAAGTAGGGAAGGGGAAGGTCCACTCAAGAAGAAAGGAGGGAATGTATGCATGAAGCAAGAGGAAGTGGGTTTTTTTTCCTTTACTCATTCACAGGATGAGGGCACCACTGGCCAGGCAGCATTTATTGCCCATCCCTCATTGCCCAGATGGCAGTTGAGAGTCAACCACATTGCTGTGGGTCTGGAGTCACATGTAGGCCAGACCAGGTAAGGATGGCAGTTTCCTTCCCTAAAGAGCATTAGTGAACCAGATGGGTTTTTCCTGACGATTGACAATGGGTTCATGGTCATCATTAGATTCTTAATTCCAGATATTTTATGGAACTCAAATTCCAACCATCTGCCATGGCAGGATTCGATACTGGGTCCCCAGAACATTATCTGGGTCCCTGGATTAATAGTCCAGCGATAATACCACTAGGCCATCACCTCCCCGTGAGTTCCTTAATGAGTACCTCACACCGGTATTCACCAAGGAGAAGGATATGGATGATGATAAGATTAGGGAAGGGTGTGTTGATATTCTAGGGCATGTCAACATTAAGAAGGAAGAAGTGTAGGGTGTCCTGAAAAACATTAAGGCAGATAAATCCCAGGGCCTGATGGGATCTATCCCAGGATACTGAGGGAGGCAGGGGAGGAGATTTCTGTGGCCTTGACCAAGATCTTTGTATCCTCTTTAGCCACAGGTAAGGTCCAAGAAGATTGGAGAATAGCTAATGTTGTTCCTTTGTTTAAGACGGGTGACAGTGATGATCCAGGAAATTATAGGCTGGTGAATCTTAGGGAAATTATTGGAGATGATTCTTTGGGACAAGATTGACTTGCGTTTGGAAAAGAATGGGCTTAGTGAATAGTCAGCATGGCTTTGTTTGGGAGAGGCCTTGTCTCATAAATTTGATAGTGTTTTTGAGGAAGTGATGAAGATGATTGATGAGGGTAATTCAGTGGATGTTATCTATATGCACATTTTGAAATTATATGACAAGGTTCCTCATGATTGACTAGTCCAGAAGATTTCGTTACATGGGATCCATGGTGAGTTAGTCAGTTGGATACAAAACTGGCTTGGTCTTGGAAAAAAGACGGTAGTTTGAAGGGATTTTTTCTGACTGGAGGATTGTGACCAGCAGTGTTCCATAGGGATCAGTTCTGGGATCTCTGCGGTTTGTAATATATATAAATGATTTGGATGAAAATGTTGGTACTCTGACTAGTAAGCCTGCAAACAACATGTTGGAGGCTTAGGGGTGACCTGACAGAAGTGTGTAAAATTGTGAGAGGCATGGATAATGTGGATACTCAGAGTCTTTTTCCCAGGGTGGAAATGTCAATTACTGGGGGGCATAGGTTTAAGGTGAGAGGGGAAAGTTTAAAGGAGATGAGCAAGAAAAGTATTTTACACTAGGTGCCTAGAAAGAGCTGCCAGGAGCGATGCTAGAATCAGGTACAACAGCAATGTTTAAGAGGCATTTAGACAGACACATGAACAGGCAGGGAATAGAGGGATATAGACTTTGTACTGGCAGATGGGATTAGGTTAGATCGACATCATGGTTGGCACAGACATGATGGGCTGAAGGGCCTGTTCCTGTGCTGTTCTGCTCTGTTTTTCATGTACAATTTTCTATGTTCTATGTATTAAAGGAAGCAGATACATGGGAACAGAGCCAACCTGCAAGTTCCCCTTCTAGCTATTCACTATCCACATCATTTTTTTCAAATCATTCACGGGATGTGGGTATCACAGTCTAGGCCAGCATTTATTGCCCCTCCCTAATTGCAAAGGGGGCAGTTAGGAGACACTCACATCACTGTGGGTCCAGAGTCACATGTGGTCTAGACCAGGTAAGGACAGCAGATTTCATTCCCAGAAGGATATCAGTGAACCAGATGGGTTTTTACAACAATCGACAATGGAATCATGGCCATCAGTAGATTCTTGAATTTGATTTTTTTTAAAAATTCAAATTGCACCCTCTGCTGAGATTGGATTTGAACCCAAGTCTCCAAGAACAATAGCCCCAGGATCTGGATTGCTACTCCAGTGAAATTACCACTATATTCTACCTGGAATCATATCAAAGTTAATTCACTGTTGCTGGAATAAAATTCAGGAATTTTCCTTCCAACAGCCCTGTGGGAATGTTTGTTCAAATCACACATCGACTCCAAGAGTTGAGTTATCAGGAACCATTGCACAAAATGAGGTTACAATCCATGAAAGTTGATCAAAGTTGTTAAGATGCTGAATAGACATGGTCTGCAGCAATTCTAGAAGGTGGCACACCACCATCTTCTAAAGGGCAATGAGGGTTGAGGAAAAATTGCCCAGAAAGAATTAAAATAGAAACACATTCCTTCCACATCCTTGAAGGTTTTACGATGTCAATTTGACATTTTATGCAACAATTACTTCGGATAAGGGCTTCAAGAAAGATCTTTGAAACTTCTGCCAGTCTATAGAGAATTGCAAGAACCACAAACATTTCCACTTCATCTCCCCACACCCTGCTCTCACCTTCCCACCTGTTTCCCCTACTCCATCAGTTGATGCACTCCCATCACCGTATTACTGGGACACTGGCATCGCTT
The DNA here is from genome assembly GCF_021869965.1 of Rhincodon typus. Classification (NCBI taxonomy): domain Eukaryota; kingdom Metazoa; phylum Chordata; class Chondrichthyes; order Orectolobiformes; family Rhincodontidae; genus Rhincodon; species Rhincodon typus. The sequence continues at coordinate 4,794,669 of NC_063345.1, forward strand.
CAACAGATTTATTCAGATTGCTGTCACCACAGGTAATCGGTTGGTTCCATTTAGTATCTTGACAAATTTAATCAAATTACTTCCAGTTTCCATCGATTGTAACCTTATTTTTTGCAACGTCTTCTCATAATTCAACCCTTGGAGTCCATGTGTGATTTGCACAAACCTACTGTCAGCACAAAAAGCAGGACAAATCCAACCCGGCTAATTACCGTCCCATCAATCTCCTCTCGATCATCAGTAAAGTGATGGAAGGTGTCACCAACAGCGCTATCAAGCAGCACGTGTTCAGAAATAACCTGCTCAGTGATGCCCAGTTTGGGTTCCGCCAGGGCCACTCAGCTCCTGACCTCATTACAGCCTTGGTTCAAACATGGACAAAAGAGCTAAATTCCAGAGGGTGAGGTGGGAGCGACAGCCCTTGACATCAAGGATGCATTTGACTAAAAGTGGCATCAAAGAGCCGTAGCAAAACTGGAATCAATGTTTATCAGGGGGCTTGGAATCCGGTGGTTGGAGTCATACCTGGCACATAGCAAGATGGTCATAGTTGTTGGAGGACAGTCATCTCATTTGCGACTCCTCAGATACTGAAACAGTCCATGTTCAAATGCAACAAAATCTGGACAATATCCAGGCTTGGACTGAAAAGTTGCAAATAATATATGTGTCACACAGATAATAACTCTGTCAAACAAGAGACAATCCAATATTCGCCCTTTGACATTCAATGGTAATGTCCTCACTGAATCTTTCCTTTCCTCATCCTTCACTCCTGGGGAAGATGAGATGGAAATTCAGGAGAAATGATTTAAAACAACAATTTAACAGAGTCTTGGTGTCAGCACAGGCACTGATTATTGTCGTACTCTGTACAGTCATGAAGAATTTTTAAAACTATGTTCTTTAAAGTGGATGCACCAGATTTGGTGAAGACAACACATTATATGGCTGTGAAAGTATCAACTCCAGGCAGAACCAAAACTCAGTGAGCAACCTGATTAAAGTAGTGACAATCTGAGCTACTTCGGAAATTGCTCATTTCCTTGCTCAGAAGGAAGACTACATGAGCTGGAACAAAAACAGAAATTGCTGGAAAAGCGCAGCAGGTCTGGCAGCATCTGTGGAGAGAAATCGGAGTTAACGTTTCGGGTCCGGTGACCCTTCCTCAGAACCCCTTCATATAGACAGCAATACTCAATATGTTTGCTGCAAAAAGAAACTTTCAATGGGTAATTTGAATTGAATGAGTCACTCAATAGGCAGTATGGTAGCTCAGTGGTTAGCACTGCTACCTTACAGCACCAGGGATTGGGTTCAATCATTTCCTCGGGCAATTGTCTGTGTGGAGTTTGCACATTCTCCCTGTGTCTGTGTGGGTTTCTTCCAGGTGTTCTAGTTTCCTCCCACAGTGGATTGTCCATGGTAAATGTGGGATTACAGGGATTGTGTGGGATGCTTTTCGGAGGATCGATGTGGACTTGATGGGCTGAATGGCCTGCTTCCACCCTGTAGGGATTCCATAAGATCCTAGGCTGCTTCAGAAAATTCTAAGAGCACGGAAGGCTACAACACAGGGGGAGTAAGCTCAATTCAGTTTTGGGGAGAAAATGTTCGGCCTGTAATCAGCCCCTTGCTCGAGGCAGTCACATTTGTACAGGTTGTCAAGAGTTCCAGCAGATTATTCAGATCAGAGAAACGCCTTGCTGATACATCATTTGAAAGCCCATTCTAGGAGCTGCAAGCCACGTTGACACAGTTAGCTATTATGTTGAATGGAGGAGAAGGTTTCCCACTCCCCCACAAACTATTCCAACTTCAAATTCATCCTAGAGCCAACTTCCAGGCAGTTCAACCACAGGAAATCTTGCAGCCCTCTGAAAATCCTCTGCTTTTTCTCAGACTTCCCAGTCCAGTTAAAGAATTATTCATTTCAGTAACGACAGGCTTGCTACTGTTAGGACTGAACTCATTGCAATTTGTAATTATATTTATTTTTCCATGTGTACCGAACACAGATGCACCATGTTATTCACAGATATATAAATTCTGGAAAAGCACACAGGGTTGGTGTAATAGGAAATCTTCACAAAGCTTTACTGTTAGGCATTGATCAGCTTGCTGCATAATTCCAGCATCTTCGCTTTCAGTTTCCTGCTTGATTCTATTTCTTATTATCTTTATCAAATATATGGCCTATTTCTTGTCCACGGAAATAAAATTCTGTTCAGATTCATGACAGATTCATTTCAGAATCAGTTTATTATCAGGTGTTGGATCGCAGCTAAAACTCATGCTCGCCAAAACTGGTAAATGCAAGTCTGTATTTTCAACACATTGTTTCAGATTGAACAAGGCATAAGGTCATGAAGCAAATACTAAACATGCTGGAGAAACTCAGCAGGCCTGTCAGCACATGTGGAGAGAGAAACAGAGTTAATGTTTTAAGTCAGCTATGACACTTAACTAATCTTTGTGCGTATGATGGCAAGTCCGAAATATCATATTAAATCCTTGGGCAAGTATGTGATCATAAATACCCTTTACTTTTAAATTCTCACAGCCTGCTGCAGGAAATTATTTAAATTGGGATAAATCACTCTGAGGGTAAGAAAATACACGCATGTCACACACAGAGATATTTTGATGATGGACAAGAATAAAATGTTACATTCTGTCTGTGATGTGATGAATAGAAATTTCCTGGAGGCTTGTTTAAGCATGAGACCCAACAGAATCTAAATGACTTTTGACACTGACTACTGGGAATACGTCTGACCAATTTAATGGCTGGAATCTTAGAGGATCTGAGCAAAATGGCGAGATTTGGGAAAGACTTGGACAAGACATCCAGCGAGGTCCATCTCAACATTGGGAGAAACTCACTCTATCTTTTCTGCTTTTCACAAGCAGTGTAGTGAGACCCTCACTCAGCAGTGGTGTGTTGCTAATTAAGGAGGATTATTGCTTGTTAAAGGCTTTGTTGATGGCACAACTTGCCTCAACACTATGGAGCATTTGAACTTGCCAAACCCGCTGAACAAGCTTGACACTGAGAAAACTCAATGTGAAAATCACAGCAGGTACCTGGGGGTTAGATAGTAAGAACTGCCATTGCTGGAGTCAGAGATGACACAGAGAGGAGGTGGAGGAACACAGAAGGCCAGGCAGCATCGGAGGAGCAGGAAAGCTGACGTTTCGTGTAGAGACCGTTCTTCAGAAATGAGCTTGCCTCTTGCTCCACACAACCTCCATGTTGTGTACAAACAAACAGCGTCTCAGTGCTCGCTTCATGGGAACCAGTTGCACATACCCCTCACCCATAGACACACAGATCTGCCATCCACCAACACGTCCTGACCATCATACCACATCTCTGACCCACTTACTGATTGCTGAGGAAGCAGCGACCTGCATTGCAGGGCACACTTGCATTGAAAGACTGCATCAAGGACCCTTTGCGCACACAGACAGGCAGCAGCTTTATGAATTGGACCTGGCTGCATCTCTCTTGCTCTTTCTGCACTCACTCACTAGATGCCTGTCCTCAGCATCCTGCATTGCTGTGCCATGCCTTACCTGTTAGGCATGTTGACACCTCAGCCAGACTCTACAGGCTATCAGTACAGTAATATCGATGAGCATCTTTTGCACAGACAGACAGTCTGCTTATCATCTGGGATCTGCCCAGAGTACGGGCCATTTTGCTGTATGGCACACACTGAGACTTCAGCCTGACACCTTGTGCCATCTGCCTGTGCCACAAACACACTGTACTTTGATTCAACTGAATGGCCACGGCAGAAAGTGACTGGGGATTCAAGCTGAGTCCAATCAAGAGGAGCGGAGTTATGGTTAGTCATGGGCTTGCCTATGGTCTATCATCTGCTCAGGCCAGGTACGATCAGGGATCTGTCTGACTACAGTCCAGCCAATGGGTAATGGTTCAGTGTTGGCTGAAGGGGAATCATTACTCATGTAGCTTCTAAAAATCTTGTGTTGGTCAGGAAGCATCTGGTTCTAATCCCTCATGGAAACGTTCTGATGGTCCACACAGAAGACAGTGAGAAATTGAGAGTTGGGTGGGGTCTGGGGTTGGAAGGCTGTTGGAGTCCAGTGGATACACTCTTCTCTATGACTGTGGGTGGTCACTCAGCTGGAATGGTCCCTTCACAAGTTGCTGCACAGACTGAACCTGAAGGTTTTGTATGATGGAGACATGGACCTGGTTATCACGATGCAGTATGTCTCACTGTGAAAGGGTGTGCTTAGCCCTGAGTCCCCTTGCTGACTATTCAGAGATCTAAGAGACTCTGTGTCTCCTTCTTTTTCCATTGTAGATCATTTCCACCAAGAGTCCAGGAGCCTGCCACTGCTGGGATAAGACCATAAGAAATAGAAATAACAGTAGACCATTTGGCCTCTTGAGCCTGCTCCCCCATTAAATCGGATCATGGCTGGTCCGACATTCCTCACATCCGTCTTCCTTCCCTTTCCCCATTATCCATGATTCCCCGACTGATCAAGAGTCTATCTATCTCAGCCTTAAATATGCACGAAGACTCTGCTCCCACAAAGCTTTCTGCGGTAAGGAGATCCAAAGACTCACAACTCTCCGAGAGAAGAAATTCTTCCTCATCTCAGGTTTAAATTAGTGCCCCATTATTCTGAAACTCTACCTTCTGCTCCTAGTCTTTCCCACAAAGGGAAACATTCGTCCAGTATTTACCTGTCAAGCCCCTTAAGAATCCTGTATGTTTCAATGAGATCACTTCTCATTCTTTGAAGCTCCAGTGAGTAGAGTCCTAACCTGTGTACTCTTTGATCATAAGACAATACCTTCATACTAGGGATGATCAAAGTGAACTTTCCCTGAAATGTCACCAATATTAGGGAAGAAAATTGTTCGCAATACTTCAGATGTGATCCCACCGGCACCTTGTACAATTGCAGTAAGACTACTTTTATACTCCAGCCCCCCTTCGAATATGGGCCAACATTCCATCAGCCTTCCTGATTACCTGCTGCCCCTGTGTGCTAGCCTTCTGTGTTTTGTGCACAAGTTCCCCCCAGGTCTCTTTGTGTTGCAGCTTTCTGCAGGTTTTCTCCATTTAAATAATACTCTGTTCTTTTATTCTTCTTTCCAATGTGAATAACTTCGCATTTTTCCCACATTACAGTTCATTTGCCAATGTTTTGCCCATTAAGAGTCATAGAGTCCTACGGCACAGAGACAGGCCCTTTGGTCCAAACTGGCCCATGCCGACTAAAATGTCCATCCACGCTGATCTCATTTCCATGCACTTGGCCCATATCCTTCTAAACCTTTCCTGTCCACGTATTTGTCCAAAAGCCTTTTAAATGTTGTTAATGTACCCGCCTCAATCGCTTCTGCTGGCAGCTCATTTCATATGCGTACCACCCTCTGTGTAAAAAAGTTGCCCCTCAGGTTCCCACATATTCTTTCCCCTCTTACCTTAAACTGATGCCCTCTAGTCCTTGATTCTCCAACTCTGGGAAAAAGACTGTGTGCATTCACCCTATCCATGCCTCTCATGATCTTATACACTCCTATAAGATATCCTGTCAGTCTCCTCCTCTCTAAAGAAAAAAGTCCTAGCTTGTCCAGCCTCTCCCTATAACTCAGTCCCTTGAGTCCTGGCAACATCCTCGTAAATTTCTCCTGCACTCTTTCCAGTTTAATACCATCATTCCGATAACAAGGTGACCAAAACTGAATACAATACTCCCAGTGCGGTCTCACCAATGTCCTGTACAACTGCAACATAAATTGCCAACTTCTATATTCAATGCCCTGATTGATGAAGGCCAGTGTGCGAAAAGCCTTCTTCACTGCCCTGTCTACCTGTGACTCCCCTTTCAGAGAACCATGCACCTGAACTCCAAGGTCCCTCTGTTCCTGTGCACTCCTTAAGGCCTTACTATTGATTTGACTTTCCAAAAAGCAATACCTCACAATCATCTAAATTAAACTCCATTTGCCATTTCTTGGTCCACTTCCCCAGCTGATCAAGACAAAGTTAGCCTATCAATGTTTCTCTGTGAACTATTTGTATCCCTCTTGCAACTTGTGTTTGTTGGTGTTTATTTTTGTGTCATCTGCAAATTTGGATAAAGTACATTCACTTTCTTCTTTCATGTTATTAATATATATTGTAAACAGCTGCATTCTCAGCACTGATCCCCGTGGAATTCTACTAGTCACGGGTCACCAACCTGAGAAAGAGCCCCTTAACCCCACTCACTGATTCCTGACCATGAACCAAATTCTCTATCCATGCCAATATCCTACCTCCAATACTCTGGGTTCTTATCTAATGACCTCATCTTTTGTTATTACCTCCTACCCCATGGTCTATTATCTTATGAAGTAGCCTAGTGTGTGGTACCTTATCAAATGCCATCTGAAAACCCAGGTATATTCTATCCACTGTTTCCCCTTTATCTATCCTGCTTGTTATCTCCTTAATGAATTCTATTAAATTTGTCAGGCAGCATATCCCTTTCATGAAGCCATACTGACACTCCTTGATTATATTATGTGTTTCTAAATGTTCTGCTATTACATCCTTCATCTTCTCAATAACGGATGTTAAACTAACTGACCTGTATTTTATTTGTCTCTTTACATTTTTAAATAGAGGTGTTACATCAGCAGTTTTCCTATCCTCAGGGACTCCTGACCTCGAAGGATTCCTGGAAGATTACTCTCTGTACGGCCATCATTTCTGTTGTTACTTCCTTAAGGATCTGGATGATGGAACTGAGGGCATTGTTACTCATTTTGGAGGTGGAGGGACAGGAAGTGTTGAGGAAGCAAGGAGGCTGCAGTAGAATTTGGACAGGCTAGGAGAATGGGCAGAGAAGTGACAGATGGAGTACAATGTGGGAAAGTGTGAGGTTTTACACTTAGGTAGGAAGAATAGAGGTGTAGATATTTTCTAAATGGTGAAAAGCCTTGGAAATCTGAAGCACAATGGGACTTAGGAGTTCCTAGTTCATGATTTTCTTCAAGTTAACATGCAACTTCAGTTGGCAGTTAGGAAAACAAATGCAATGTTAGCACCCATTTTGAGAGGGCGAGAATACAAGAACAAGGCTGTACCAGTAAGGCTGCGTAAGGCTCTGGTCAGACCACATTTGGTATATTGTGAACAATTTTCATAGACACCTTCCTGTGCAGAAAGAGGCCATTCAGCCCACTTTGCCTTTACTGACCGTCCAAAGAGCATCCCACCCAGACCCCCATCCTATCCACATATCCCTGCATTTACCATGGCTAATCCACCATCCCTGGATACTGCTCGGCAATTTAGCATGGCCAATCCACTTAACCTGCACATCTTCGGACTATGGGAGGAAACCGGAGCACCCAGAGGAAACCCACACAGACACGGGGAGAATGTGCAAACTCCACACAGACAGTCGCCCGCGGATGGAATCAAACTGAGGTCCCTGGCGCTGTGAGGCAGCAGTGCTAGCCTTTAAGCCACCATGCTGCCCACTATTTATTGAGTCATAGAGTCATACAGCATAGAAACAGAATCTTCGGTCCAAGTGAATCCATGGCAGCCATGTTCCGAAACTAAGACATAGACTGGGCACCAACTTACTGGTTGTGGAAAAGTCTCTCTATTGAGTCCTGATGACTAAAAGACTGAAAAATCTCCTCGTGTTCTGATATTTCCAAATATTCTGCCAAAATTATTGTAGGTAATCGGGTTGACAGAGTCATGTTGGTACTGTGTCATATAATAGAGAACTCACCCAGAAGATTTTAAGGTGAGAGGAGAGAGATTTAAAAAAGACATGAGGGGCAAATTTTTTTACACAGAAGGTGGTTTGTGTGAGGAATGAACTTCCTGAGGAAGTGGTGGATGTGGGTACAATTACTATGTTTAAAAGGCATTTGGATAAGTACATGAATAAGAAATGTTTGGAGGGATTTATGTCAGGAGCAGTTAGCTGGGACTAGGTTAGTTTGGGATTATATTTCACTGACAGTGCATTGGGTTACTTGCTTGAGCAAATTTGTAGAATATTGACAGAAAATGAGCCATACAAATCAAATTTACAGTGTCTCCACACCTAATAGAATACATGCTTTGTCAAAAAACAAACGATTCTCTCACCAAACCATTGCAGCCATTTTTAAACATAGCCTACAGACTACTGATGGGTGTGAGTGGATATTCCCAGCGCTGCTTTAACTTTGATGATGTGTGCTGGAGCTCTCCATCAATATTTGAATGTAAACTTCTTCATCATTGCAGTCACACTCATGGTCCTGCTGCCTCAGGGCAGTTAAAGCAGTTGGAAAAACTGTCCTCAACGCCAGAGACAGGTCATGTGAAAAGCCTGACATCATGAAAAAATTTCAGCTTCTACTCACAACCAACTGGGAGTCAATCATACTACCTTTCCCTGGCCAACTCTTATCAATCATTCTCTCTGTTCAAGGCATGTGACAATTCCAAAGCTACAGCTGTTTACCTGTAGTACACTTATCTCAATGTACTGACTGCTGTGGTTCTTTCTTTCTTGCTATAAGTGGCTCCAAAGGTATTAGTTTAACAGGGCAGATATTACTTCCCTGAAAGTAAATCCCTAGAATTGCATCTAGATAATATTCCTCAGAACAGAGGTTTAGACATGCACTGCAAAGAATGGGTCTGGTGTACAATCAAATTTTAGCAAATAACAGAGATAGTAGGAACTGCAGGTGCTGGAGAATCTGAGATAACAAGGTGTCAAGCTGGATGAACACAGCAGGCCAAGCAGCATCAGAGGAGCAGGAA
>NC_063345.1:4803887-4805568 GCF_021869965.1 Rhincodon typus
CTCTGATGCTGCTTGGCCTGCTGTGTTCATCCAGCTCTACACCTTGTTATTTTAGCAAATAACACATCTTTGGGTCTAATCTTTCCATATTTGACTAATTGTGGGCTGCATCGAGTTCTTTTGAGGGATTCTCGCCATGAAATGCAGCAAGAGTTCTCACTGCATCTCACCCAAAATGCCTCATGAAAGACCTAACCGTCCCTATAATGTCCCTTAAGTCCAACCCTGTCCCCATTTTACCGCACACAGTTACCGGAACAACTCACCGCATATCAGGGGCTGAGCAATCTTTCAAAGGACAGCACTGGCGTTCCAAAGCTCAGTGAAGGATATTTCCAGAAAGAATTGGAGCAGGGCTGGATGGCGTCTTGATTCTCTTGCAGGGATCGGGGGCTTCTGGTGAAGTGGATCGCAAAGGTGAGGAGACTGCTTCCTTGAGGACGTGTGGAAATCCTCCCAGCCTGGATTGAGGTCGGAAATGAGATACTATCATCCCCATGGCACAGTCTAACGGCCAGCAGCGCTACCAGAAGGTCAGTGACCTGCTGCACTGCTTCAAGAGACTCCTCTCTCTGCTATCGAACACTCACTCCATTCTCGCTACGGCACACACGTCACTCCAAGGCTCATGCTCTGTGACTCTCACTATTTACTGCCACATCTCCCCCGGGTCTCTTTTACCACCCCCGTAGCCTGGCCCGGTCTCCTCACTGCCTCCGTACTCCCTCTGAACACCTCACCACCTGCACTTTCACCTCACTGAATCCCTCCCTTTCTCTCATTACAGGAGAAGACAGCCCTCAATTGGGCAGAAAGGGCCAGGGCAGGGGGAGGGATGTTGTATTTCAGATTGCTCTGTCAATATGAGGAGAAAATCTTAACCCCAGCTGAGACACCTCCAACAGGGACAGCTCCAACTGGGACACCTCCAACTGGGACACCTCCAACTGGGACACCTCCAACAGGGATAGCTCCAACAGGGATCGCTCCAACAGGGATCGCTCCAACAGGGACACTTCCAACAGGGACAGCTCCAACAGGGACACCTCCAACTGGGACACCTCCAACTGGGACACCTCCAAGAGGGACAGCTCCAATAGGGACAACTCCAACAGGAACAGCTCCAACAGGGACACCTCCAACAGGAACACCTCCAACAGGAACACCTCCAACAGGGACAGCTCCAACAGGGATCGCTCCAACAGGGATCGCTCCAACAGGGACACCTCCAACAGGGACAGCTCCAACAGGGATCGCTCCAACAGAGATCGCACCAATAGGGATCGCTCCAATAGGGACACCTCCAACAGGGACAGCTTCAACAGGGATAGCTCCAACAGGGATCGCTCCAACAGGGACACCTCCAAGACGGACAGCTCCAATAGGGACACCTCCAACAGGAACAGCTCCAACAGGGATCGGTCCAACAGGGATCGGTCCAACAGGGACAGCTCCAACAGGGACAGCTCCAATAGGGATCGCTCCAACAGAGATCGCACCAATAGGGATCACTCCAATAGGGATCGCTCCAATAGGACTACCTCCGACAGGGACAGCTTCAACAGGGATAGCTCCAACAGGGATCACTCCAATAGGGACACCTCTAACAGGGACAGCTTCAACAGGGACAGCTTCAACAGGGAATGGTCCAACAGGGATAGCTCCAATAGGGATCGCTCCA
>NC_063345.1:4805578-4806148 GCF_021869965.1 Rhincodon typus
TCCAACAGAGATCGCACCAATAGGGATCGCTCCAATAGGGACACCTCCAACAGGGACAGCTCTAACAGGGACTGCTCCAACAGAGATCGCACCAACAGGGATCGCTCCAATAGGGATTGCTCCAAAAGGGAACGCTGCAACAGGGACAACTCCAACAAGGATCGCCCCAACAGGGACTGCTCCAACAGGGACCGCTCCAATAGGGACCGCTCCAACAGGGATTGTTCCAACAGGGATCGCACCAACAGGGATTGTTCCAACAGTTATCGCTCCAAGAGGGATTACTCCAACAGGGACAGCTCCAAAAGGGATCGCTCCAACAGGGATCGCTCCAACAGGGACACCTCCGACAGGGACAGCTCCAACAGAGATCGCTTCAACAGGGATCGCTCCAACAGGGATCGCCCCAAAAGGGACTGCTCCAACAGGGATCGCTCCAAAAGGGAACGCTTCAATAGGGATAGCTCCAACAGGGACAGCTCCAACAGGGACAACTCCAATAAGGATCGCTCCAACAGGGATCGCTCCAATAGGGACACCTCCAACAGGGACAGCTCCAACAGGGATTGT
>NC_063345.1:4806158-4806952 GCF_021869965.1 Rhincodon typus
GGAATCGCCCCAACAGGGACACTTCCAACAGGGACAGCTCCAACAGGAACAGCTACAACAGGGATCGCTCCAACTGGGACAGCTTCAACAGGGATGGCTCCAACCGGGACACCTCCAACAGGGACACCTCCAACAGGGATCGCTCCAACAGGGATCGCTCGAACAGGGACCGCTCCAACAGGGATCACTCCAAAAGGGATCACGCCAACTGGGACAGCTCCAACAGGAACCGCTACATCAGGGATCGCTCCAACTGGGACACCTCCAACAGGGACACCTCCAACAGGGATCGCTCCAACAGGGATCGCTCAAACAGGGACCGCTCCAACAGGGACCGCTCCAACAGGGATCACTCCAAAAGGGATCACGCCAACTGGGACAGCTCCAACAGGGACACCTCCAACAGGGATCGCTCCAACAGGGATCGCTCCAACAGGGATCACTCGAACAGGGACCACTCCAACAGGGATCACTCCAAAAGGGATCACACCAACTGGGACAGCTCCAACAGGGACACCTCCAAAAGGGATCGCTCCAACAGGGATCGTTCTAACAGGGACCACTCCAACAGGGATCACTCCAACAGGGACAGCTCCAACAGGGACAGCTCAAAGAGGGACAATAACCCGACTCACATTAACCCCGAAAACATTAACGCCACTCACCTTAACCCCGCTCACAATAACCTGACTCACATTAACTCGACACGCATTAACCCGACTCTCATTAACCCAACTCGCATTAACACCGCTCACATTAACCCCGCTCACATTAACCCCGCTCACATTAACCCC
>NC_063345.1:4806962-4807613 GCF_021869965.1 Rhincodon typus
CCCCACTCACATTAACCCCACTCACATTAACCCCGCTCACATTAACCTCGCTCACATTAACCCGACTCACATTAACCCCGCTCACTATAACCCCACATACATGAACCCCGCTCACATTAACCCGACTCACATGAACACGACTTAAATTAACCCTGCTCACATTAAACCGACTCACATCAACCTGCTCACATTAAACCTGCTCACATTAACCCGACTCACATTATCCCTGCTCACATTAACCCCTCTCACTTTAGCCCGACCCACGTTAACCCGACTCACATTAACACGACTCACATTAACCCTGCTCACAGAAATACTCCTCACATTAACCCTTCTCACATTAACCCGACTCACATTCACCCCAAAAAGATTAACGCCGCTCACATTAACCCGTCTCACGTTAAGCCGACTCACATGACCCGGACTCACATTAACCCAGCTCACATTAACCCTTCTCCCATTCACCCGACTCACATTCACCCCGAAAAGATTAACGCCGCTCACATTAATCCCGCTCACAATAACCCGACTCACATTAACCCAACTCACATTAACCCAACTCAAATGGACCCCGGTCACATTAACCACACTCACATTAACCCCTCTCACATTAACCCGACTCACATTAACCCTGCTCACATTAACCCGACT
>NC_063345.1:4807623-4807880 GCF_021869965.1 Rhincodon typus
CCGACTCACATTAACCCTGCTCACATTAACCCGACTCACATTAACCCATCTCACATTAACCCGACTCACATTAACCCGACTCACATTAACCCTGCTCACATTAACCCAACTCACATTAGCCCCTCTCACATTAACCCGTCTCACATTAACCCTGCTCACATTAACCCCTCTCACATTAACCCCTCTCACATTAACCCGACTCACATTAACCCGACTCACATTAACCCCGCTCACATTAACCTGGCTCACATTGACCC
>NC_063345.1:4807890-4845380 GCF_021869965.1 Rhincodon typus
CCGACTCACATTAACCCCGCTCACATTAACCTGGCTCACATTGACCCCGCTCATATTAACCCGACTCACAGTAAACCGACTCACATTAACCCCGCTCACATTAACCCCTTTCACATTAACCCCACTCATGTTAACCTCATTCACATTAACCCCACTCACATTAACCCCTCTGTCAACGCCACTGTTTGCACTGCACATCAACCATTGCATGTGACGCTTTCTCTCTCTCTTTTGTCTTTCAGTTTATGTTTGCATTTCTGCCAGCTCCAAGACGAAATGCCTATATCTTCTAGATTTCTGTGATCTGCATCAATGGACTGACAGTGTTGATGTTGCACTGTTTTTAAAGATCCAGACACTGCCCAGACGTCTGACTAAAGGCTATCCATCTCCACCAACAGCGTTGGCAAACCACCTGGGCTGGTCAGAATTGAGCTGTAGAACAGGTCATGACCCCTACCCAGGCTGCGCTGGCGCAGTCGTCACCCCTTCTCCCGATCAACAACCCCCCCCTCAATGGGCGCCTGACTTTCCCCAAATCCCAGGACATATTCTGGTAGGCTGCAGGCACTCCCTGTCTGACCGTTATCTCCACAGAACTTAGTGAGGATGACTCACCCGAGACTATGAGGCTTGTCTGAATTTCTGGGCATCATGGGCCAGGCCACCTCTTAATCCCCATCCCTAATGTTCAGAGGGCCATTAGAAGTCAATCACTCTGGGCCTGGAGTTACGTCTAGACCAGACCAGGTAAGGTTGGAATCATAGAATCCTTACAGCGTGGAAGCACCTCAGTCAATTACCACTTGACTACTAATCAGCAGCTAATGTTCTGCAGACCAACTAGCAACAAAAAAACACGACCAGTACTCACTCATCTCCATTCAGACAGATAAGGAGAACCACCAGTTCGATTGGGACAACACCAGGATCCTAGGCCAGGCCAAACAGAGACATGCACGGGAATTTCTAGAGGCCTGGTTCTCCACCAAGAAGGCCATCAATAAACATGTAGAATTAGACCCTATTTATACACCACTGCGAAGAAAAACCGGAAATGAGGTAACCAATTCCAAGGACCCCAGAGTTTAAATACCAGGTGGGAAAACACAACAGCGCTTCATCGGAGGCTGCACTGATGATATTACCCAGCAGGGTAATGAAACATCTGTGGAACAACAAACCAGCTCGGCGAGACAACCAACCACAGGATCCACAACCTGAGCTACAAATCTACTCAAGAAACTTCACCTCCCTGTTTATTTCTGAGCTCCCTTCCCCCTCTCCATTTCTGAAGAAGGGTCCTGACCTGAAACGTCAACTTTCCTGCTCCCCTGATGCTGCCTGGCCTGCTGTGTTCCTCCAGCTCCACACTGTGTTATCTATGATCTGTCTGTCCTTATTTGCTATGACCTGCCTGTACTGCTCGCAAAACAAAGCTTTTCACTGTACTTAGATGCATGTGACAAAAATAAATTAAATCAAATCAAATCAAATATTGCACCACTGCAGTCCATATGCTATGGGTAAACTCACAGCATTGTTAGAGAGAAAATTCCAGAAGTGAGGTGAGAGAGACAGCCCTTGACATCAAGGCTGCATTTTAGTGAGTGTGGCATCAAGGAGCCCGAGCAAAACTGGAATTAATGGGTATCAAGGAGAAAATTTTCCACAGGTTAGAGTCATACCTGGCACATAGAAGGATAGTTGTTGGAGGTCAGTCACATCAGGTGCAGGATATCTCTGCTGGAGTTCCTCAGGGTAGTGTCCTAGGCCCAACCAACTTAGCTGCTTCATCAATGACCTTCCCTCCATCATAAGGTCAGAAGTGGGGATGTTCGCCAATGATTGCACAACACCATTTGCAACTCCTCAGATACTGACTCAAATACAATAAAATCTGGATAATATCCAGGCTAGGGCTGACAAGTGGCAAATAACATTCACACCACACAAATGCCAGATAATGATCATCTCCAGTCGGAGACAATCTAACCACCGCCCCTTGATATTCAATGATGTTACCATCACTGAATCCTCCACTCTCAACATCCTGGACTAGCCATACAAATACAGTGGCTACAAGAGCAGGCCAGAAGCTAGGAATACTGTGGCGAGTAACTCACCTCCTGACTCCCCAAAGCCTGCCCACCATCTACAAGGCACAAGTCAGAAGTGTGATGGAATACTCCCCACTTGCCTGGATGGGTGCAGCTCCATCTACAGTCAAGGAGCTTGACACCATCCAGGTCTACAAACACCTACTCCCTCTACCACCAACACGCAGTAGCAGCAGTGTGTACTATCTATAAGATGCACTGCAGAAATTCACCAAAGATCCTTAGATAGCAACTTTCAAACAAATGACCATTTCCATCTAGAAGGACAAGGGCAGCAGATACATGGGAAAACCACCAAATATTGATTTGGCAATATTTTAAAAAGTAATTCCAATGACTGTGAAGAAACAGTGATATATTTCCCTGTCAGGATGGTGAGTGGCTTGGAGGGGAACTTGCAGGGGCTGGTGTTCCCATGTATCTGCTGCCCTTGCTATTTAGATAATAGCAGTTGAGTGACACTAAGTCAAATATTTTCATGTATCTAAATGCTTTCATCAGATGTAAACAGCCCATTGACTAATCAAAGCACAGCCATCAGGGACAGATGAATAACCATGTTTTCAAAGATCAGGAATTGTAATTAAAGGGCTGGACAAGAGCACGATTGGTAAATGATGCTGAGTCATCCACTTCAGTGAAAACTGGGGGCCCAGGCCCATGATGCATCAGCAGACATACGAAAGGGCAATCCTGCCCAATGCTACCAGTAGAATTCACACAACAAATCCTGTTTTCCGGAGAAGAACTATTTCAGACAAGTTGGGCTTTAACGTCAGTACGATGCCTAGGTGCAGGATATCTGTTTTGCGGGTCACAAATGTATTAAAGACTGCATTAACCCCCAGAAATGGAGCACCCTGTTCCTTGCAAAGTGTGGCGACTGTAGAAAGCAAGAAGTTGGCAAAAGCCCAAACTGCTGTCAATTGTTGCAAATGTATTATTCTGAAAAAAAGGCCACTGATCCTGAAATGTTAACTGATTTCTCTCCACAGATGCTGTCGGACCTGCTGAGATTTTCCAGCAATTTCTATTTTTATTAGAAATATATTGTCACCTACATTTACTGATATTTTTAGATGTTGGTAATAATCATCAAAGGAAAACAGATTGCTTGATCATTCTCTCATTCCTGTTTTTAGGACCTTGTTCTGCATAAATAGCATCTGTGGTTCCTGAATCATAACTGTGACTTCATTTTTAAAAAAAAAAATCACTGATTTTAAAGCATTTCGTGATGGCCTGAGATTCGAAAAGCTTCCATCTCAATGGAAGTTCATTCTTTTTGTTTGCTTCTGCCTATTTTTGTTTCCTCGGTGGTTGAATGTACAATTATCCCTTTCTGGTGTTCCTTACATTACCAAAACCTTCTATTTCATTCTGCGTGTGATCCCGTACTGTCTGAGCATTCAGAATCTGGAGACAGCAAATTCAATCCAAGCTGTAGGTGTCACTCTTATTAAGGTAGTCACTTCTCCATCGACAAAATCCAGTTATTGGTAGCTAATTGTGAATATTATACACAATCTAAAGAATAAATGGTTTAGTGGCAATAGCAAACATTTGCTCAGAAATTATTGGGAGTGAGTGAGGAACAAAAGGACATGAATTACACCCTTAAACCCTGTTTGATGCTTCCAAATGATCGCAACAAGGAGGGAATGTGGAACAAGCAAATCAACCCAAATCTTTATTGAATGCAGAAGAAGCCTGGAGGGGCCAACTGGCCTTCAGATCCTAATTTGTACGCTCATATTACTTAGCTGTAACCTAACTGCGTTTATTCATTTTTTTCCACATTTCTCTTAATAACTGTTGCTTATAAAAAGTTATCAGTCTCATATGTAAAATGAACGACTAATCGAGCATCGATTGCCATTTCTAGAAGGGAATTCCAAATTTTTACCACCACAAGACCACAAGGTGTAGAAGCAGAATTAGGCCATTCGGCCTATCGAGTCTGCTCAGCCTTTCGATCATGGCTGATATGTTTCTCAACTCCACTTTTCCGTTTTCTCCAGTTAAACCTTGATCCCCTTACTAATCAAGAACCTATCTATGACAAAAACAGAAACTGCTGGAAAGTCTCAGCAGGTCTGACAGTATCTGTGGAGAGAAATACGAGTTAACATTTCAGGTCCAGTGACCCTTCTTCAGAACATATCTATCTGTCTTGAATATACTCAATGACTTGGCATGCACAGCCCTCTGTGACAATGAGTTCGACAGGTTCACCACACTCTGGCTGAAGAAATTCCTCCTCATCTCAGTTCTAAAAGATTGTCCCTTCACTCTGAGGCTGTGCGCTCAGGTCCTGGTCTCTCCTACTAGCTGAAACTTTTTTTTCTCATCAACTCTATCCTGGCCTCTCAGTGTTCTGTAAGTTTCAATGAGCTGCCCCCACATCTTTCTCAACTCCATTGAATACAGACCCAGAGTGCTCATTCACTCCTCATATGACCAGCCCTTCACCACTGGGATCATTCTTGTAAACATCCTCTGGATGCCCTCCTATACCAGCACATCCTACTTTATATATGGGCCCCAAAACTGCTCGCAATATTTCAACTGCAGTCTCACCTTAGCCTTATACAGCCTCAGCAGTACCTCTTTGCTGTTGTATTCCAGCCCTCTTGAAATGAAAGCTAATTTTGCATTTGCCCTTCGAACTGCCAACTGATCCTGCATTTTAACTTTAAGAGAATCCTGAACCAGGTCTCTCAAGTCTCTTTGCACTTCAGATTCCAAAGCCGTTACCCATTTAAAAAATAGCCTACACCTCTATTCTTCCAACCAAAGTGCATAAATTCACACCTTCCCATATTGTATTCCATCTGCCACATCTTTGCCCACTCTCCT
Organism: Rhincodon typus; assembly: GCF_021869965.1. Taxonomy (NCBI): domain Eukaryota; kingdom Metazoa; phylum Chordata; class Chondrichthyes; order Orectolobiformes; family Rhincodontidae; genus Rhincodon; species Rhincodon typus. The sequence continues at coordinate 4,812,870 of NC_063345.1, forward strand.
AGTCTGTCCAAGTCCTTCTACAGCCTCCCCACTTCCTCGACACTTTTTGTCTCTCTACCTATCTTTATGTATAGAAATATTTCCTAATGTTACGCCTGAAACTAGCTGGCCATAATTTTTAGACCAGGCTTAGACTCCCCACCAAGCAGAAATAGTTTCACTTTATCTGTTTTCTTTAATATCTCGAAAATGTCAATCAAACCTCCCCGTGGACTTTTAAATTCCAGGGAGCTATTGGCCTGTGATCCTGCAACACAAGACAATCCTGTTCTCTGTGAAGGAATTTCCTGAAGTTAAAGGGTCTCCAGATATTCCAATGGAGACACAGCCTGCTTCAGCAGAAAATGATGTCTGCACTGAAGGCAATTGAAGAGATAAAAGTTCCTTCAGTTTAAGAGGACATGCAAACCTCTCACTGTCAAGAATAGAATCAAAGACAATTGTCTGCAATCTTACAAGAAAGAAGAGAACCTGCTCTGGGAAAATAGTGAAGCCTCCACACCACTTGAATAGAGTCATAGAGATATGCAGCATGGAAACAGACCCTTCGGTCCAACTCGTCCCAGCTGACCAGATACTCTCCATTAATCTAGTCCCATTAGCCAGCATTTGGCTCATATCCCTCTAAACTCTTCCTATTCATGTACCCATCCAGATGCCCTTTTAAATGTTGTAATTGTACCAGCCTCCACCACTTCCTCTCGCAGCACATTCCATACACACACCACCCTCTGGGTGAAACCAGGGACGTGGTGAGGAGATAGGCTACCAGTAGGTGGCTACCCCATCAGTTGTGGTATAAGGATGTAATGGTCTTAAAGTGTTAGTGCTGAGGAGAGTATTAGGCTCTACCCGATTTGGCGATGTCACATGGACTCAGGCAGTGGAGTGGATATTTTACAGGTTGAAAGGGTAAGACCTAACATTCAGGTTTCCCTCACAGTCTCAGTGACAATGTCTACCATACTGATGTAACTCGTAGCCAGTTACTATCCCACAATAAACTACAAGGCAAGAGCCTTCACTCTTTAGAATATGAAGCTGTTGAACTGCAAAACATTAGACCAAGTTGGCCCACCAGATCCCTACAAGGAAAAAGGATGTTGGCAGCAAATTTGCCAGATGGATATTACACTATGTTGGGATGGGCTGACAACACAGTCTACTCTGCATCCTCAGCAGAGTGATGGAAGTGGTCACTGACTGTAGCACCTTGTCGTGCTTTCCGAGCAAAATCTTACTCACCGACACTCACTTTGGTTCCCAGTATGGTGGCTCAGCTCCTGACTTCATTACAGCGTTGGTTCAAACATGGACATTACAGCTGAATTCCAGAGGTGAGGTGACAGGAAACACCCTTGAAATTAAGTCCACATTTGACCGAGTGTGGCATCTAGAACCCCTCACAAAATGGGAATCAGAGAGAAACTCTCCATGGGTTGGGGTTATAACTGGCACAAAGGATGTTAGTTGGAGTTATTGGAGGTCAATCACATAAATCCAGGGACATTGGGGCCCAGTGGTTGGCACAGCTGCCTCGTAGCACCAGGGACTCTGGTTCGATTCTAGCATTAGGTGACTGTCTGTGTGGAGTTTGCATGTTATCCCTGTGCCTGTTTCCTCCAGGTGCACCAGTTTCCTCCCACGGTGGATTAGTCATGGGAAATGTAGGATTACAGGATAGAGTAGGGGGGTGGGTCTGGGTGTGATGCTGTTTGGAGATTCGGTGCAGCCTCGATGGACCGAATCACTTCTTTGCACATTGTAGGGATTCTATTGCAGGGGTTCCTCAGGGTAATGTCCTGGGCACAACCATCTTCAGCTGTTTTGTCAATGTCTTATCCAATAACATTTGTGCCATACAAATGCCAGGCAATGACCATCTCCAATGAGGAAGAATCTAACCGTCGCTGTTTGATGTTCAGTTGCATTACCATTGTGGTGTCAAATGCTAACAACATCCTTAGGGTTACAATTGAATAAAAGCTGAACTGGATTAGCCATGCAAATGCTGTAGTTATAAGATCAGGCCAGAGGCTGGGAGTTCTGTGGCAGATAATTTAATCCCTGACTCTGCAAAGCCTGTCAACCATCTACAAGGCACAAGCCAGGAGTGTGATGGAATATTCTCCACTTGCCTGGATGAGTGCAGTTCCAACAACACTCAATAAGCTTAACACCATCCAAGATTAAGCAGTCCTCTTGATTGGCACGCAACCATTACTTTAACATCCACTGCCTCCACCATCTACGCTCAGTGTGTACTGTCTACAAGATGCACTGCAGAAATTCACCAAAGATCCTCAGACATGACCTTCCAAACCCATGACCACTTCCATCTAGAAGGACAAGGGCAGCAGATACATGGGAACACCACCCCCTGCAAGTTTGCCTCTGATCGACTCATCATCCTGACTTGGAAATATATTGGAAATATATGTTGCTGGTCAAAATCCTGGAATTCCCTCTCTAAGGGCATTCTGGGTCTAATTACAGCACGTTGAGTAAAGCGGCTCAAGAAGGCAGCTCACTACCACCTTCTCAAGGACAACTGGGGATAGGAGGCAAGTGTTGGCCTAAGCAATAACACTCCAGGAAGAATATATCTTTGGATTCCAGAAATAATTCTTCTAAGACCATGCCGCATTCCCTTCAATGCAAACAAACCTATTGATAGGTCTGGTGCACAGAACAGAAAGTAATGCTCCAAGACAACATCATATTTATTTGTTTGTAACCTAGTTCATTAGTCATTGTACATTTAATAGGCAAAGTCAAAATCACCTCCTCATGACTATGTGCACAAATTTTAAAATACAAACTTGATCAGTAGTTAACATTTTTAAGAATATAAGGAACAAGTTTTTTTTTTCCTTTATTCATTTACGGGATGAGGGTATTGTTGTCCAGGCAGATTTATTGTCCATCCTTAATTGCCCAGAGGGCAGTTAAGAGTCAACTACATTGCTGTGGGTCTGGAGTCACATGTAGGCCAGACCAGGTAAGGATGGCAGTTTCCTTCCCTAAAAGACATTGGTGAACCAGATGGGTTTTTCGAACAATCAATCATGGATTCATGGCCATCATTAGATTCGTAATTCTAGATATTTATTGAATCCAAATTCCACCATCTGCCATGGCAGGATTCAAACCCAGGTCCCCAGAACATTATCTGGGTCTCTGGATTAACAGTCCAGCGATAATACCACTAGGCCATTGCCTCTCCAGGACAGGGTAGGCTATTCAGTTCTTTGAACTGCTTCACCATTTAGTAGAAGCATGGCTAAGCTTTCCTCAATTCCACCTTCCCTATACCACACTTCCAAGGTAGAAGTGACAGAAAAGGTTTTACAGGTAAGTTAATGGACATCAAGTCAAAGAATGGCACCAATTTAAGACTGAAATGAGGAGAAATTTCCTCTCTCAGAGTTATGAAGTTTTGAAACTTCTTACCACAGAGAGCCGTGAGGGCACAATTCTTGTCTGTATTTAAGACTGAGATAGATTCTTGATCAGTTAGGAAATCAAGGGTTATGGGGAAAGGACAGGAATGTGGACATGAGGAATGTCTGATCAGCTATGGTCTTGTGAATGGCGGAGCAGGCTTGAGGGGCCATATGGCCTATTATGGCCTTACAGTCTTGCAGATGATCAGAAGATTGAGCTGTGATTGTTCAAAGTCTAAAAGGAAGCAAAGACTGTGTGAAGAGATGGGGAGGTTTCAGAGACGAATGATTAGCTTAGCCAGCGGATGTTCCTGTGGCGAATGAAGGTGTAACAAGTGTAGGACAATGACCTGAGGATGCTATGATTTTCAGGAGTGTTGGACACGTTCACTGAGATAGGAGGAGTGTAAAAATGAGGGTAGAATTTCAAACAGGTTCGTGCACCTGTTAAAGAAGCACAGTGAGAGACTTAACATGAATATATTAATCATTTGTACAACAATTTCCTTCAGAGGAATTGGTAAACCATTTAATCTGCTTAATCAACATTTAATTACTAACAAAAAGATTGCATTTGTGATTGGATTATTGTCTGCAATATATAACTGTTTATGCTCATCATGACTCCATTTGAAAAGTGGCAAGTTCATAATGCAGAATTGATCCACTGGTTTAATTGGTAATGAAGTATAGCTTCACTGTTTCAAATAGCTTTACAAATCTTCCATAACCCACTGGATTACATTTTCACTACCATGCTGTACATGTTCTCGGACTTGTAATCTCAATGCTTGGGGGTTGTGGGGGGTGGATAGGTTGCATGTTTGACATTGTTGAAGTTATCATTGTAAAATATAAGACAATTGTTTCCAATCTGCCTTAGCTCCAATTTCTACAGTTGAATACACCAAGCATTCTGTTAAGTCAAATAGCCACAGTTCCATGTTCATCATTGAATCTCAGAGCACTACAGGAGGCCCTTCAACCCATTATCAGTCTACCAGCTCTTTAAAAGAGTTAACCAATAAGTTCTGCTTCCCCGAATTTAATGCTGAACACTGTATTTTTATCCTGTCTCCATGCAGACATCTGATTCCATTTTGAAACTTCTTATTCAGTTTGCTGTGCTTTCTGAATTATGATGACATGCTGTGTGGAAGAAAGTCTCCACATATTAACAAGGGTTCTTTTGCCAATTTTCTCAAATCTATGTCTACCTGACAGTGGAAATAGTTTCTCCCTATTTTTAATTTTTATTATGGAAGGGCAAAATGTGTCCATGCAGCCTTGGAGGGCCGAAAGGCTTGTTCCTGTGCTGTATTGTTCTTCCTTGTTCTATTTATTGTCATAAAACTGCTTAATTTGAATTATAATATTGTGAAATCATAGAATTGGCAGACTGGTTTAGAGCACAAAGGGAGCCATTCAGTGTTTTGTGTTGGTTGTCTGTAACAGCAGTCCAGCTAGTCCCAAAAATGGAATTTGCTGGAAAAGCTCAGCAGGTCTGGCAGCATTTGTGAAGAGAAACCAGAGTTTACTTTTCAAGTGACCCTTCTCCAAACATTAACTTTGATTTCTCTCTGCAGACCTGCTGAGCTTTTCTAGCAATTTCATTTTTCTCTCTGATTTACTGCATACACCATTCTTTTGGTTTTTATTCAGCCGGTCCCACTGCCTTAGTCTTTCCCTCATAGCCCCACAATTTTCTTTTATGAACTTTTGAATTAGGACAGAAATAGACCATTCAGCCCCTTGATCCTGCCCCTGTAATCAGTAAGATCATAGCTGAACTGATTATTCACCATAGCCCTGATAACCTTTCACCTCCTTGTTTTCCAAGAATCCATGTAACTCTGCCTTAATACCAGACAATTGCTTCCACTGCCTTTTGAGGAAGAGAGTCTTAAAGACTCCTGATCCTCTAGGAGAAAGCTTTTTCCTTCAGCTCTGTCTTAAATGGGTGGTTCCTTATTTTTAAACTGTCCCCTCATTCAAGACAGTTTTCACTTCAGATAATTATCGAATTCCTGATTAAAAATCACAACTGAATGCACCTCTCAGCAAATGCTTTCCAAATCCTAACTGCTCATCGCACAGCTTTTTTTTCACATTACCTTTGATTCCTTTGACAATCACCTTCTGTTGGTGTGCTCTCATTCTTGGTGGGGGAGAGGGGTACTCTGCCAATGGGAACAAGTTCAACCTTCCTGTTCTGTCCATGCCTCTCCTTACTTTGAGCACCTATGTCACTGGAGAAGCGATGGCCTAGTGGTATTATTGCTGGACAGTTAATCCAGAGACCCAGATAATGTTCTGGGACCTGGGTTTGAATCCTGTCATGGAAAATGATGGAATTTGAATTCAACAAATATCTGGAAGTAAAAGTCTAATGATGACCATAAATCCATTGCAGATTGCTGGGGAAAAACCCATCTGGTTCACTAATGTCCTTTAGGGAAGGAAACTGCCATTCTTACCTGGTCTGGCCTACATCTGACTCCAGACCCACAGCAATGTGGTTGACTCTTAACTGCCCTCTGGGCAATTAGGGATGGGCAATAAATACTGCCTAGCCAGTGACGCCTTCATCCCCGAATGAATAAAGGAAATTGTCTCCAAACTTTCTTTTCTCCAGGGAGAAGGGCTCCAGCTATTGGTACTCAGTCATGATTGTACTGAATGGTGGAGCAGCTTCGAAGGGCTGAATGGCCTACTGCCGCTGCTGTTTTCTATGTTTTTGTGACAAAAAGAAACAGCTGCAATATCTGTGACACTGGAGAGCCCAGATTTGCATCTTTGTGATAATTGATACATGGCATTAAAATAAATGCCAAACAATGTTTTGTCTCCAGTTACTTATCAGTCGTTAAGAAAATAAGGGATTTGCATTTTGAAAGCACCTTTCGCAACCTCATCATATTCCAAATTGCTGCTGAGGAGCTTCTGCAGTGTAGTCACTGTTGTAATGGAGGGAAATATGACAGAAATATTGTGCACAGCAAGCTCCCACAAACAGCAGGGTGATAGTGACCCAAGTAATCCATTATTTAGCTTTGGTTAAGGGATAAATATATCAACTTGAACTCACCCCTTCTCTTCAAAGTAGTGCCTGATAATTCTTTATGTTGTATGAAGAGGTCAGATGATTTATCTGAAAGTAGGTACTTCTGAAAGTTAGCACTCATTCAACTGTGCAATATTATTAATTTCAGTGGCAGGAGAGGTGAAAGCGCAAGCCCGGGGCAGGCGGGAAGGTAAAGTTTCCAGATAAAAAATACTTGCCTCATGAATGGGCGGAGAGAAGGCTGAGCAGGAGCAAACGTGGACATGGGGACTGCTGGGTAAGTGAACTAATAGATTCAGGCAGTGGCTAAACCTGAAACACTACACATGTAGCCTCTCCCACCAATCCTCCTCTTCTAACCGAAAAAAAACTCTGTTTGGAGGGTTGGTAAGTTAAGCATTTTTTTTTTCCTTTCTCTTTATCTCTTTTGGCAATCTAGAGTAGAGGGAATGGAAGCTAGGGCAGTTGCATGCTCCTCTTGTAGGATGTGGGAGGTAAGGTTCACTACTAGTGTCCCTTCTGACTTCACCTGCGAGAAGTGCACACAACTCCAGCTCCTCGCGGAAGATGGAATTTTAAAAATTATTATTTTGTAATATTTGGGCATCGCTGGCCAGGCCAGCACTTGTTGCCCATCCCTAATTGCCCAGAAGGCAGTTGAAAGTCAACCTCATTGACTGTAGGTCTGGAGTCACATGTAGGCCAGGCAAGGTTTTTTTAATTCATTCATGGGATGAGGGCATTACTGGTTAGGCAGCATTTATTGCCCAGCGGTCAGTTAAGAGCCAACCACAGTGCTGTGGGTCTGGAGTCACATGTAGGCCAGACCAGGTAAGGATGGCAGTTTCCTTCCCTAAAGGACATTAGTGAACCAAGTGTGTTTTTTTCCCTGACAATCAACAATGGATTCATGGTCATCATTAGATCCTTAATTCCAGATATTTTATTGAACTCAAATTCTACCATCTGCTGTGGCGGGATTCGAACCCAGGTCCCTAGAAGTTATGTGGGTCCCTGGATTAACAATCCAGAGATAATACCACGAGGTCATTGCTTCCCCTGAAGTTAAGGATGGCAGACTCCTTCCCTCAAAGACACCAGTGAGTCAGGTGAGTTTCACGACAATTATCAATCACATGGTAACCAGCATTTCCAGAATTTTATTGTATTCAAATTACACCATACCATCAGGATATCAGCTTGGGGTTCTGGTTAGTTCAGTGATATTACCACTCAACACTGCCTCACCAGTGACATGAATTTCCCATGTTGCAGACTGTGCTGTATCAGCCCTTTTTGCCCTGCTCGCTACAACATCTCAAACCTAACAGCTTGAATGAAGATAAAACACATGCAGCAAAAATGAAAACTCACTGAAACCTGCCTTGTTATTAGATGAATGGTCAATTATACCTTGATAGCTTGCTGGCCACATGTTAACAATACCGTTACATTGACTATAGCTGGCTGCAATCTGAAAGTAAGAAGTGATCACTTTCTCAATAACATTCTTGTTAAGGGCTGTTGCACTTTCATTCTATTTTCAAAACAGCAGATGGTAAAGTACATTGGAGCATAGCATGCTTTATGCACGAGCATCTAATCTGAACAAACTGATTGTAGAACCTGATTACTAATGACTTAATAGAAAGGAGAAATAAAATAACATTGTGAGATCACAAGATGCCTTCAGACGAATAAGCCCTTCAGCCCATTTGATCTCATCTTATTGAGATTTTTTGATTAGCAGAAAAGCCTTAGATTTTTTTTTCCCTTTTATAGTCTTTCGGCTCATTCTTTTAATGAATCTAATACTTTGCCCTCAGTCTTTTTTTTGTCATGCATTCCACTTGGTAATCATTTGTGGTAATATTTCCATTATGTCAATTTGCCTTTCAGAATGCGTACCGACTTTTCATACGATCCTGCTAAGCGAATATATTTGAAAGGTCAATGAACAAACGTACACCTTTCAGGTGAGTTCAGTCCATTGAGACTGTTTCACCTTTCAATTCGATCATGGCAGATCTCTCTATTGTAATTTCATTTTTACATGATAGTTCTGTAAATCTAGGTACCCTTGCCTTGACAATGACCAACTTTCGACCAATTGAAATGTGAATTTGAATAAGGGAAACTATGAAGGCGTGAAACACAAATTAGCAGAAATGTATTGCATAGCCTTACAGCAAATATATATATCTTGGGTAGCCTTCCAGCAAGTATACAAACCTTCAGAGTGCAAAAACCCAATAAAAGGTCAGTCAAACTGTGGCTAACAGAAGAAGTTCAGGACAGTACATGATTAAGTGGCAAGGCCTATAAAGTTTCCAGAAATATCAGTCATTCTGAGGATTGGAAGGCTTATAAAACAAGGCCAAGAAACTGATTAGGAAAGGGAGAATAGAATATGAATGCAATTTGAACGCAATCTAGCAGAAAAACATGAAAATGGACTGTAAAAGCTTCTACGGGTTGATAAAAATGAAACATTTGGCGAAAGCAAATGTGAGTCCATTACAGGTACAGTCATAAGAATTTATAATGGAGAATAAAGAAATGGCAGAGAAGCTGAATGATAATGTTTTCATTAGGGAAGATACAAGGAATCTCTCATCACCAATAAATGTGCAGGAGCCAATGGTGTACATCCCAGAGTGTTGAAGGGGTGCCTGTAAGCAATGCATTGGAATTCTATAAATTTTGGATTTTTTCATATGGATTGGAAGGTAGCAAATGTCACCTCAATATTTAAAAAGGAAGTGAGGGAGAAAAAAAGGAACAGCAGATCTGTTAGCCTTATATCAGTAGTTGGGAAAACGTTAGAATGCATGGATTGAGGTTAGCAAGCACATTGAAAGCAAAAAGTCAGGTTTAATTGGTCTTTACCAGTTTAGAAAGATATAACTAGTAGGGTACCATGAGGATCAATTCTTGAGGCTTAATTATTTACTCAGCCCTTTGAGCCTGCTCCACATTCAATAAGATCATGGCTGATCTGATTTAAATCTCAACTTCCCACTCTTGCATATCCCCAATAATCTTTCCTTCCCTTGGTCATCAAGAATCTATCTACCTCTGCCTCAAAAATACTTAGAGATTCTGCATTCACTGCTTTCTGAGGAAGTGAATTCCAAAAACTCAAAACCCACTGAAAGAAAAATGTTTCCTCATTTCTGTCTTAAAAGGACAACACTTTCTGTTTAAGGTATGCCCCCTAGTTCTAATAGTTTTTTTTTTAGATTATGGGTTGTATTTTAGATTCTAGATTGGACAATAGATTGTACTTGCAGTCAAGTCCTCATTAAGGATAGATTAACTCTGTGGGTTAATTTATTTAAAACAGTACAACACATCTTAAGCTATAAAGCAGACATTACAGAAAAGTCAACACAGCGTGGAGCTGGAGGAACACAGTAGGTCAGGCAGCATCAAAGGAGCAGGAGAATCGATGTTTCAGGCCTGGACCCTTCATCAGTCCTCACGAAGGTCCGGACCCAAACATTGACTCTCCCCTGCTGCTGCATGACCTGCTGTGTTCCTCCAGCGCCACACTGCGTTGGCTCTGACTTCCAGCATCTGCAGTTCCTGCTATCTCTGAGTGACCTATTGCAGAAAAGCCAATTGGTTGCTATGCGTGCAGCTTGAAGACCCATTGCAGATTAACTACCAGGACGATGGTAGTATTGGATACAGGCTTCAGATAGAGTCCTTAAAGGTGAACCCTCTCAAAGGCAAGTTACACATAGAAGGATAACTTTCTGTACTTTGCAGACATAGATGTTAATAGCCCTCTGAAGCACTGTTTCTGCTGTATTTTGTCATTGAAAGAGCAAGCCAAATTAAACATGGCTCCACTTTAGCAGCTAGATTCTTAATCCAGTAACCATCTCAATGCTCATTAATCCACATTTACAGTCACTGCTAGCACAAATAAAGCTGAATAAACACATCTAAAAAAATCACATAAAATTCAGACACATCCTAAATAACAATTGTGGCCAATATTTTTGAAGAGGGAATTGAAATTTTTGAGTTCGTGACACATCTGCTGAGTTCTCGAATTTCATTTCTATTTTATGATGCTTCCTAAGGACCCCCAGTGAGATTATCCTCCTACAATTTCTCACTGGTATCTAATCTCCATTTGTTTAGCAGCCTCTGTATGTTGCAAAGGATGGGATAGGAGTTGGGATGTAATGAATATTACAGCATGTTGAAAGGTTCAAAAAATGTCAAAAAGTGTGACACATGTGAAGAGCAGCGGATACAATGCTGGTCAGGTTCGTATTGCAATTTCTTTTAATATAGAATCACTACAGTGTGAAACAGGTCCTTCGGCCCAACAAGTCCACACTGACCCTCAGAGCGTCCCACCCAGACCCATCCCCCTATCACCCAACTAACATACACATCTCTTAACACTATGGGCAATTTAGCACGGCCAACCCACTTAGCCTACACATCTTTGGACTGTGGGAGGAAACTGGAGCATCTGGAGAAATCCCACACAGACACAGTGAGAATGTGCAAACTCCACACAGACAGTCGCCCAAGGGTGGAATTGAACCCAGGTCCCTGGTGTGGTGAGGCAGCAGTGCTAACCACTGAGCCACTGGGCTACCCACAATTGGCATATCCAGTGTTGTCATCAGTGTGTTCGGTTGAATAGCCTCAATCTGGATGGTAAACCTTGGAGTTGCAACGTCAATATGTGAAATCTCAGATACTTATAAGCGAAGTTTGAAATTGGAGGTGGCTCACTCCCTTGAAGGATGTGAACCCTTACAAGATGCAATCAAAGAACAGTTTCTTGATGTCGACCCATTTGCTGGACTGAGGCATGTGATAATTTGTCCCATTAGTTAGATATTCTCACTCACCCAACGACTCAAAAAATATCTGCAGCGCAAATTGTTGGAAGCATAACTTACCAAGACAACAAGGCTGCAACTGTGCGGAGAACTTAAATGGAAGATGGAACCAATGATGCATCTCCTCAACCAATGAGATTTATATTTTGAGGGTTCAACAGGAACCATCGCGGGGAACAGAAGATAAATTTGAACCAAATCAAATACAGAAAGAGAAATACGTTTTGGGAAAGAAATATTGGATTAAGAAAGAAAAAGATGCGACAGAAAGGATAATTAAGAATTTTAAAAACACAAACAGCAATAAATTATATTTGCATATTGTACATAACATAATAAAATATCCCAAGTCATTTCACGTGGATACTAGGAAACAAAATTAAACACTGAGTCACCAAAGGCAACATTAGAGCAGAGGGCTAAAAATACATTGAGATCAAGATTGTTTTAAAGAGCATCTTAAAGAAGGAAAGAGGGGAGATGGAGATGGAGAGATTTGAATAGGGATTTCCAGAGCTGAGGACAACTGCTGACATTGCTTTAGAATTCAGGACAGTAGAACACAGAACAGTACAGCACGGGAACAGACCCTTCAGTCCACCATGTTTGTGCCAACCACAATGCCATTATAAACTAATCCCATTGGCCTGCACGTGTTTATATACCTCTGTTCCCTGCCTGTTCATGTGTCTGTCTAAATGATTTTTAAATGTTGCTATTGTTCTACTGCCCTGGCAACACATTTCAGACAGATACCATTCTCTGTATAAAAAACTTGCCATTAAACTCACCCCCTCTCACTTTACAACTTATGCCCCCAATTATTTGACATTTCCACCCTGGGAGAAAGACTCTGACTATCTACCCTATCCATGGTTTTCATCATTTTATATACTTCTCAGGTCACTTCCCAGCCTCCAATGCCCCAGCAAAACAATCCAAGTTTGTCCACCATCTCCTTACAGTAAAGACGCTCCAACCCAGGCAGCATCCTGGTAAACCTCTTTTGCACCATCTCCAAAGTCTCCACATCCTTCCTATAGTATGGTGACCAGAACTGTATACAATACTCCAAAAATGTTGTAGAATTGGATGAGCACAGAGTTCTCAGAGGGTTATGAGCTGGTGCAGCTGAGAAATATAGAGAGGAGCAAATCCTTGGATGGATTTGAAACCAGGATAAGATCTTGCCTGGGAAATCAATGCCAGTGTTCGAGCACAGAAAGAAGGACTTAGTGCAATTAAGAGCATGGGGCCTCTCAGAATAGTCAATGGAAGTGGCACTCTATAGTTTTGTCTGGTCCCTTTCTGGTTTAGAGAAATCACAGAAACATAAATCTTCTCATTAAACTATTAAATACCAGTCCTAACATTTTACAGCAAGCATCTTCTTCTGAGCCTGAGAGATTAAAGATGAACAGAGATAGCCTTGTTAGTGATGTTCACATTCAAGGAACAATTAAAAATGGTACACAGTAATTCCTTGACACTCATTGATGAAGAGATTTTGTGTTTGTGAGGTTTATAGTGGAAGGTCAGATATCATTCAGCATCTCCCCAAGTATCTCTTCATTGTCACAAGTTACTAGTTGATATGTAAATGAAAAGACCAGCATGGCTAAGCAATTAAGAAGGTCTGTAACGTTGAGCTTGTAAATTTACTTATTTATTTTTCAACTTTCTAAGGACTGTAAAGTAGAACTTTTAACTTTATTTATTTTTCTTCTACTTTGTACCTAAGATTTTGTACCTAGGTTCCTTTGTACCCAACGTCGTGCCAGGAGTGGTGACTTTATGCACTTTTCACTCCTGTATCCCTATACCCGAGTACATGTGACAATAAAATCCAATTCTAATTCTAATGCGAGCACCATTAAACTCACAGACATTATCCCAGCTAATTCTAGGCCATTGTGTAATCAAACAAGTTGAGAAATACTCAGCTTTGAAAAATGACACTCAAAAGCTGATTGAAGTGCCTTGTTATGATGCTTTCAGTTCTAAGACACTGCTGGATAAATGTTAACCGGTGAATAATGTGGGCCAGAGATTATATCTGTGAGTAGAATGGATGAGCATTTAACCCTTTCTTATCATGGTCATTAGCCTGCAACTTTATCAATAGCATCTATATAGGAAGAATGAGATTAGTCGGGAAAAGAAACCAATCAGGATGATAGGAAATCATTTTCACATCTTAATCACTGTGGAATTTTTAATATTCATCCCAATGGATTAGAAAATCAGCTTCAGTGTGAAAAGGAGGAATTGCAAAAGCCCAGGGAAAGGGGAGAGTGATGGAAACAGAGACAATAGCTCCAATTCCAATATTGAACTGACACATCATAAAAAGATGAGTGACTTCCTTTCCTGCTAGGCTTTCTATATCCCCTTTAAAAGGGTTACAAATATTGCACAGCTGCTTCTAAAATATTATTATGAATACAACTAATCTCTTTATGCTCTAAAGTAACCTTGACAGAAGCTGTTCTGTAAAAATATATCATCAATGATGTTTACTTATCAATCTGTCACATCCTTGGAGATGATTTTACTTTCATTTTAATCACTACCGACTTTGGTTAAAATTACTGTTGAAATCTATTTCACTGCGTGGACCTGCCCTTGGCTCTGGAGAGTTAATGAAACTGACAAGTGCTGAGATTGTGTACTTTTTCCATTATTTAAGTCTTTACACCTTCGTGATGTTTTTTTTTAATATTACATAAACAAATTAATTCATTTTCTCACAAAAAAGAGCTTTGACATTCCCCAAAGATGGAATGAAAACCTATTCAACGAATCAATACAGTCCTTCTTCCCTAGCAGACATTCATCAGTTACCTAACTCGAAGAATAACGGGGTCATTGAGAAATATTCACTTCGATGTCAACCTGGTTTGATAATCTTCAAATAATAATGGAAAATCTAGGTTTTGTATTAATATTTCAGAAGGTATTATTACATCTATTTGAGAATATGTACAAGGTCATTTGGTTTTATTGGATGCCCTGGAATGAATGAAGTTAGAATACATAAGTGAGAAAGTGATGATTTAGTTGTACAGAGCTTAGGTTGGTCTCCAGTTAGAAGAGGGTAGATATCAGTCTTAAACACTGAACCTCAAGACAAACAGAATGGCTTTGGAGTGCATGTGATTCAGATCTACCAGGATGATTCCAGGATTAAGAGGATTCCGATACTGAGTTGACTTCCCTTTTTTTCCCAAATATTTAGAGGGTCGAGGGCGTGATGTAATAAAGTTAATATAAAATGAGAAAGGGAGTTGATGGTGTAGGGACAGAGAAACAGCATCTTCCGATGCGGGAGTTAATGGTAAGGACAATTCATCATAAAATTATGGCTAAGTCATTTAAAATTCAAATCAGAAAATAGTTTTTCACAGAAAAGACAGTGGAAACTGAGGAAATCTTTGGATATGAGATCAGTTAGAATTTTGAACATGGATGAAATTACTCCACAGCTCCACATACTCCACATATCACCAAGTCACCCTTTTTTTCACATGTGGACTGTCCTTGATACTGATCCAGCTCCCTCAGAGCCAGCTCTCAGAGTGAACAGAACCTCTGACACTCCTGTTTATATCTGTCAGCCAGCTCTCCCTGATTGGACCAGACTAACAGCCCCAATCAGGGAACTCATACTCTATGATGTCTACCAGGCTGATCTTGTTACAATCACTATAAGGGAGACAGCTAGTTGTTTTGGGTATTAAAGTGTTCAAGGAACAGAAAAAAGGCCCATGAGGAAAAATTCCACTATGAAATCACTGAATGTCAGAAAGGACACAAGGGGCTCAATGGCCTCCTCATGTTGCTGTATTCCAAACAAGAGAAGGTTCAGAGGAGGATGACTGAAACAGTGTCCAGCTTAGAAGCTAGTTATGACCATCAGTGCCAGAAGATCATAGGGCTCAGGGTTAGCTGTTTGAAGTACTTAGAATAGTTAAGGGGTGAGCCTCCAACTGTACCGTTTGATACTTTTAGTTAAATAGGTTAAGGGGAAAGAGGTGATGAGTTTACTTTGCCTGAGTGTAGGGTTAGGTTTGTTGTTCATACTACAGAGGAGTTATTAGAAGCTCAAGTCGCTGGAAGTCTGATCACAAGGCTGATACAAACTGTTCAGAAGCAAAAACAAAAATTGCTGGCAAAGCTCAGCAGGTCTGGAAGCATCTGTGGAGAGAAATCAGAGTTAACGTTTCGGGTCTGGTGACCCTTCCTCAGAACATTTGTTTCTGATTTTCAGCATCCACAGTTCTTTTGGTTTTCAATACAAGCTGTTAACTATTATTGTCTATCAATGAGATACATTAACATGGCAGGCCAGACTTCACTGTCACCTTCAATACAGTGTGGAGCTGGAGGAACACAGCAGGTCAGGCAGCGTCAGAGGAGCAGGAAGGTCGATGTTTTGGGTTTACACCCTTCAACAGGACTACTGAAGAGTGTAAACCCGAAACATCAGCTTTCCTGCTCCTCTGATGCTGCCTGGCCTGCAGTGTTCCTCCAGCTTCACACTGTGTTATCTCTGACTCCAGCATACACAGTTCTTGCTATCTCCTTACTGTCATCTTCTTCCATCAGTTCTCAGTTCCATGTTACTTGATGTTAATATGACATAGCTCCTTAAACATGCTCAGTAGCTCAGGCACACAATTGGTATCATTAACTCTTTATTCCACATCTCCCCTAGCTCCATTCTTCCCACAAAGTCTTTACCTCTTGAACTATTTACAGTTTGAATCCAATTCCTACCTCTTTACTCCCAAATCTCTATCGCCTGAGGTGTCAATCTCCAACATGGTTCTTGGGGTTTTTTTTTTATTTGCTCATGGATATGGGCATCAGAAGTTAGGTCAGCATTTATTGTCCTTCCCTAATTGCCCAGAAGGTAGTTAAGAGGCAACCACGTTGCTGTGGGTCTGGAGTCACATGTAGGCCAGACCAGGTAAGGATGGCAGATTCCTTCTCAAAAGAGCATTAGTGAGCCAGATGACTTTTTCTAACAATCAACAATAACTTCATGATCATCATTTGACACCCAATTCTAGGTTTTTATTCAATTCTTGACTGTAGATGTATGTGTAGATTTATTTTCTCTTTTCCTGCCTGTCATTCTTTGGCAATCATTTCCTGGATTATTATTTGGATCCCCTGCTTTGAATCTACCACTTGGTTTGCTTCATCTCCCCAAGCTTGGTTCCTTACCCCAACTGTCCAGTTTAAAGCCCCTCTACCTCCCCAGTGAGGACATTTGCCTTAAGACAGGTTCCAATATGGCACAGAATCTGACCATCCCAAGATATAGTCCCCACTTTCCTCTTCACCTGAATCAACACAATTCCTGGAAGAAAAAGATAATGAACTGAGATCTTAAAACTCACTCTTTCATGTTGCATACTGGGGGAGAATAGTGCACTGCCTTTAAAAATTAAACATTTTTGTCCCCAATGGAGAGGTTTACTGTCCTAAGGCTTTTCTCAGCTCTCAACTCCATTTTGTTTGGTTTTTGCTTCTTTACTGAAACAAAACTTCAATGCTTCCATGGCTAGCGGATGAAATTCACAGGTAGGCCTCAGCTTACGTTTCTCCAGGTCAAAAACTTGTAAATTTTCAATTTCTGCTTTGATCGAATTTGGACTAAATCTCACATTTTCCCTTGCCAGCTGGCTGTTCACTGTTGTTGAATTACCTTTTGATCGGCTGCTCACAAATTTTGAAGTGTTTTGTTGCATTCACCAAATCCATCTTAAGGTTCTTTACTCAGTATTATAAGACAGAGGCAAAGTCTACTGCTGTGGGAACATAAGTTCAAATCCCACAGGGCAGATGGTGGAACATAAATTCAGCGAATAAATCTGGAATTAAAAAACTTGTCTAAGTAATAATGACTAAGGAGCTAGTATCAATTGTTACATGGTTTGTTATTGTCCTTTATGGAAGGAAATCTGCAATCTTGACCTGGTCTGGCCTATATGTAACTCTTTAGAGAAGGTGATGCAGTATAATTGCTAGATTTATTAATGCAGATAACCCAGGTGATGTTCTGGGGACCTGGGTTCACATCCCACTCTGGCAGATGGTGAAATTTGAATTCAATAATGATCTGGAATGAAGAGTCAAATGGTGACCATAAAACCATTGCTGATTGTTGGGGAAAATCTCATCTGGTTCATTAATGTCCACTGAAGGAAATGTGATTGAGTCTGAACTGCCCTCTAACAAGCTACTCAGTTCAAAGGGCAATTATGGATGGGCAGCAAAGCAAGCCTTGAATGAAGAAAATTAAGCTCATTTCTGCTGATAGAGGATAGGTACCATCCCTACTGCCTCAGCGTTTCAATGAAACAGGTTGTGGAAAGGCTCTGACAGCTTCTTCATGCGTGACTGAAGTTCCTTTTTCAACTCCATAATTAGAGAGTCCTCAGAGACTGGCGCTCCCTAGTTTGCCTACAGAAAATCCTGAAGTTGTACTGCTTTTTGTTTGTGATTCAACTCCCTTAAGCTCCTCTTCAGCTGCTTTGACTCACTGTTAGTATCTCTACAATTTGTGCTGGCACATTCAATTAGCCTGCAGCACTGACAGCTGGTTTAACTTCAATTAGTTTCTGGTGGCATTGCCATACCCTTGTTCATCTCCAGCAGATGTTGAGTTGTGGCTGACAACAGCAAAGATTTCAGGACTTCTGTCTCTTTCACCTTCTCAGGGCATCATTGCAGGATGGAATCTGGAATGGTTGTTGCATGCCATTAGGAAGGTTGAGGAGAAGAAGCAGAAATATTCACCTCCTTCTCCAAAATAAGACTGATACTCCTCAATAGGGGCAACGCAGACATCAGCATTATCATCAAGACTATCAAAGGGAATGGAAAATCCAACATCCCTTCCAGCAACAAATTGTCACCATCAGTGGCAGTCAATATGGTGTGGAGCTGAAGGAATACAGCAGGTCAGGCAGCATCAGAGGAGCAGGAAAGTCAACATTTTGGGTCAGGACCCTTCATCAGGAGTCCACCATCAGTAGCAGCATCATTCTCTTCCACTTTTGCTTGTAACTGGGAGCTACAACGTACTGATGTAGCTAGTCACCTTCATCCTTAGTGCCTTTTTATCATTGCACTATTTTAGCCCAGCTTCTGAGGCAAATGAAAGTCCTACCATATCCTCCAGTGAATCCTAGGGGTAGAATACCCCCCTGGGAACTGACTCAGGGCGTGCTGAGTTAACGTAAGCTTCAGTTGTGACTGCTGACCAAAGAAGAAGCAAAGTCTCTCTGCATAACAAACAGAGTGATGATTAGGAATTGCATCCAAAGCATCAGTGACATTTCTTCCATTGCATTTCACTCGGATTTGAATGCCCCATGTTCCTTGGAAATGAATGGAATTTATTTGGAGAAATCCAGGCTTCCAATAGCCAAAGATAGCTATGAGACTGAGTGCCTCCGCCTGTATACAATGTCTGCCATTAAACATGTTATTTGCAGAGTAGAAATTGTCCCCTGCGTCCATAACCTTCCATAAGAAGAAAAATATATTAGGTGGACTGGAGTGATTTGTTTCAAAATTCATATCCCACAGATATGAACTGTTGATTGCTATTAGTGCAAATGGCCATAAAATGGTCCTTTTATGACATGTACAACTCACCCCTTTGATGAGCTGAGAGGTTTTGGCATTGGAGGGGAGCTGGGTCTGATTCTTCCTGCCTTAATGAGGACATGGTAAACTACTTGTTGGCACTTCCTGCATCTGCTTCATTAGTTGCTGCCCCAGTGATATTTAGGCTCAGTGCCCTTTGAGCTGCCTAGCTTCATATGGTTTGTTTGTGCTTTGCCTGTCTCGTGCCGTCTACATTCTAAGTGTCCATCGGTGTACTGCTGACACAATCTAAGTTTCATGTCTCCCACAGCACTGTCTGCACTTTTCATTCCATTGTCAGTTAGCACTCTGTAGTTCAATTGTTGGGCTAGCTTTGAGGTTCCTCAGCCAATGCTTTGTATTATAACCGGGCTTCTCTTCCCCTTTTCCTTTTACATCGATTTTTTCTGGATCTGATCACTTGTCACCATCTAGTAATATCACAAGAGCTTGCTGCTCACAAGGAGTCAACTGAAGGCAAGTGCAAACTTATTTACTGTAAACCTACTGTAGAAGATTAATTCAGCAAGGCTTTGCTAATCCCTTCTTTGTCAATCCAACATCACAATGACACAGTTCCTCATACACTTGCTCAGTAGCTAATGTCAGAGTGAAAGGTAACATCACCATAGTCTTACCATCCGGCTGCTCTCTCATTAGAGAGAGATAATTGGTTTAACCTGAGGGTCAGTACACCTGTGGCGAGGGGAAAGGTTGAGAAGGAGAGTCCTCCATGGTAACCTCAGCCAGTGCAGGATTGAACCCATGCTAGCGGCATCACTGCATTACAAACCAGCAATCCAGCCAACTGAGCTAACTGATCCCTGTTTTGCATCACCATTTAATCCTTTATTTCACAGTTGTCAAGATGATATTCCCCACTTGTAGAGAGCCACTACAACCTTTGAAGCCAGATGCCAGTTTATTAAGGCAGTGCAGATCCAAAAGGAAACTGAGCCATTTCCTGGAGGAAGTTGACATAACTGAGTGGGAAAGGGAGTTAGATGAGTTGGGTGATAAATCTCCGAGTTCCTTTTAACTCTCTCAAACTCATTTTGGTGAGAATTTCTCAGAATTCTTCTCCTTCCTAGATTAGTGATGAGGTCATTTTGGTAAAAGAAAATCAAGCAAGTTTTAAGACACACTGATATTAGTGGGGAGCATCACCACTAGAGTGGGAGGAATGAAAGTGAGTCATAACCGGTTGCATTAAACACACTCACAGTGACTCATCTGGTCAATATATTCAAATCCCTCCAGAGCTACAACCCTCCTAATCCTGTAAAATCCTACCTCTGCACACCTCTCATTCTGGCCTGTTCTCTATTCCCAATTTCAATTGCTCCAGCATTGGTGGTCATGACTTCAATTGCCTGAGTCCAATGCTCTGGTATTTTCTTTCTTGGTCTCTTGTTTGAAAACTCTTCTCCTTAAGATACACCTTCAAATCTACCTCTTTACCCAAGTTTCTAACAATTCCCAAGAGCCTTGGTGTTAAATTTTGGTTGAAAACTTGCTTGTAAAATGTTTTGGGATGCTTTTGAATACTAGTTAAATGCAAATGTTTGACACTGTTGTTCTGACTTGACATCAATATTAAAGATTACTGGATGTAGTATAAAGCAAAGCTTCTCTGATTCACAGTCAGGTCATTTCAATAGCGCAGACTGCTTTAAGTCTAGTGATGCTGTGGTGTAATAAAATTGAATGGAAAAGGCTTAAATATACCTGCAACTGCAATTTCCCTATTTTCTTGTTGGAACAAATATGCTAAAAGCATAAAAATCTAATAATTGCATTTATTAGCATTGCTGAAAAGAAGACACATTTTGTGGAGTCTACTTGTCCTGCAGTCATCAAGACAATTGGCATAAAATATCAAAATAAACATTACCCGGGTTTCTGCATTGCCACGAGAGTCATACCATACAGAAACAAATCTTTCAGCCCACCATGTCTATGCCGACTAACAAAGACCAAACTATGGTAATCCCACTTACCTGCAATTGATCCTTAGCCCTACTATGCCATGGCATTTTAAGTGCTCATCCAGATGCTTCTTAAATGTTTTGAGAGTATCTACTTGAACTATTCTCTCAGGCAGCAGATTATGTGTCTCTACCACTCTCTGGATGAAAAAAAATTTTCTCAGGTCTCCTGTAAACCACTTGCTCCTCACCTTAAACTTATGCCCTGTGGTTTTAGATACATCTGCCATGGGGAAGAGAGCCTCACAATTTACCCTGTTTATACTTCTCAATTTTGTATACCTCAACCAGATCCCCTCGCAGTCTCCTCTGCTCCAGGGAAAACAAACCCAGCCTATCCATTTCCTCCTCATAACTGAGATTTTCCATTCCAGGCAACATCCTGGTGAATCTCTTCTGCACTTTCTCCAGTGCAATCACGTCCTTCCGATAGTGTGGCAATCAGAACTGCACACAGTATTCAATCTGTGACCTAACCAATGTCTTATAAAGTTGTAACAAGATTTCTTTGATCCTACATTCTATGCCCTGGCTAACGAATGCAAACATCCCATATGCCTTTTTCACCATCCTGTCTACCTGTGCTAACACCTTCAGTGATCTATGGACTTATACACCCTTTGTTCCTTGGTACTCCTTCGGGACCTACCACTCATTGTGTTTACCCTTCCCTCATTGGACCTCTAAAAATGCATCACCTTGCACTTATAAAGATTAAATTCCATTTGCCATTGCTCTGCCCAATTTAGCAGCTATCCATATCAAACTGTAGCCTCAGCTCATCCTTCTCACTGTTAACAACACCGACAAATTTCGTGTCATCTGCAAACTTACTAAATATACCATCTACATTTACATCCAAGTCATTACTGTACATGAGGGTGGCACAGTGGCTTAGTGGTTAGCACTGCTGCCTCACAGCACCAGTGACCCAGGTTCGATTCCACCCTCGGGTGACTGTCTGTGTGGAGTTTGCACATTCTCCCTGTGTCTGCGTAGGTTTCCTCCGGGTGCTCTGGTTTCCTCCCACAGTCCAAAGATGCGCAAGTTAGGTGGATTGGCCATGCTAAATTGCCCACAGTGTCCAGGGATGTGTAGATTAGGTGGGTTATATGGGTCTGGGTTGAATGCTCTGAGGACCGGTGTGGACTTGTTGGGCCAAAGGGCCTGTTTCCACACTATAGGGATTCTATTCTATGGATAATAAATATCAAGGGTCCCAGTCTCAGTCCCTGTGGTACACTGCTGGTTACAGGGTTTTAATTATAAAAACAGCCCACTGGCATTGTTCTTTACCTCCTATTTGTACGCCAATTTTGGATCCAGTTTGCTAACTTGTCTTGGAACCCATATGCCTTTACCTTCCGGAACAACCTCCCATGTGGGATCTTGTCAAAGTCCATGTAAACTACATCAACTGCATTACTCTCATTAATATATTTAGCCACCTTTTTAAAAAATTGTATTCAATTAGTCAGCTAGGATTTCCCTCTAACAAATCTGAGCTGACTATCCCTGATCAATCCTTGTGCTTTCAAGTATTGATTAATCTTTTCCATCAGAACTTTTTTCAACGATTTCCTTACCACTGATGTCAGACTAAATGGTCTGTAATTCATTGGTCTATCCCTTCTCCCGTTCTTGAACAAAGGAGCCTATCAGCTATCCTCCAGTCAGCTGACGCTTCACCTGTGGCCAGCGAAATATTAAATATCTCCACCAGGGCCCCTGCAATTTCCCCCCTTACCTCCCACAGCAGCCTGGGCACATCCCATCAGGCCCTGGGGATTATGCACCTTAATGCCCACGAAAATATCTAATACTTCCTCCTTATTAATCTTGACGTGTTCTAGAACCTTACCTCCCCAACTTACATCCCCAGCTACAATGTCTTCCCCCTTCTGCGAATACAGGTGAGAAATATTAATTTAAGACCTCACCCATGTCCACTGGCTCCACAAATAGGTTGCCCTTTTGGTTCCTGATATATCCAACTCTTTCCCTTGCAGTCCTCTTACTCTTAGTGTACTTATAAAAGCCCTGGAGACTTTCCTTGATCCATCAACCAAGGATATTTTATGGCCCTTTTTGCCCACCTAATTTCCTTTTTAAGCACCCCCCAACACTCTGTGCACTAGCAAAAGGCCTCCCTTGTTTTTAATGTGCTGTACCTGACATAGGCTTACTTCTTTTTCTTTACTAAACTCTCGATATCCCTTGACGTCCAGGGTTCCCTGGACCTGCCGACCATACCTTTCACATTTGGCGGGACACGCTGGCCCTGACTTTTCACCATGTCACTTTTAAAAGATTCCCACTTTTCAAAAATAGACTTACCTGCGAGTAGCTGCATCCTGTCTGTGTTTGCCAGGTCTTGTCTAATAATATTGTCCTGGATCACATGGGTTCTTAGCTTCTTTGCCTATCTGCCATGAGACATTGCCATGTGATACAGGCAGGATTTACTGTACAATGACATGCTACACTGAAAGGATGGAGAACGTGGATAATGTCAATTGAAATTGGTGACAATCAACTGGAATTCCAAAACTGAATTTCCGCCAATCAATGCCAATCTCAATGGCAAGCCCAAGACAAATATTGAATCAACTGACATTCATTCCTAAGTATTCCTTTGTTTTTCTTTTACAGGTGTTTTCCCTCTGGGTTTTGAAAGACTGGAACAAAGTCAGTTGATACGATACAAAAATTGAAAGAACTGTGGGTGCTGGAAATCAGAAATAAAAACAGAAGTTGCCGGAAAACCTTGGAGACAAATCAGAGTTAACATTTCGGGCCCTTCCTCAGAATTTTCTCAGTTCTGGGGAAAGGTTACCAGACCCAAAACATTAACTCTGATTTCTCTCCACAGATGCTGCCAGACCTGCTGAGCTTTGGCAATTTCTGTTTTTATTTCCGATTTCCAGCATCCCCAGTTCTTTCGGTTTTTATATTGTATCAACTGGTTTTGTCCCAGTCTTTCAAAACACAGAAGGAAACAAAAAGCGAAAAAAAAAACACAGGAATACTTGGGAATGAATGCACTGGTCAGACCAGTATGGATCATTTGCAATGTTTACTAGGTTTTCCTTCTGGAAATTGGAATTCCTGCAATTGTTTTAACATAACCACTTGCTTTTTCAATTAAATTTGGTGTGCTTGCTGTCTGACTGTCCTTTGGATGTTTTGTGTGAGATGACCTTTGGTCAACCAGCATTGACCCACCATCAGAATGTGATAGGCTTGTAGTCTGTTCCCGCTGATTACTTCAGCAATACAAGATTTTGATGAATGACAAATTGAGAGTGACAAGGCTTATTTGATTTCATTTTGCTACTGGGTAGACAGAAGGCTTTAGTCCTTTAACAACCTACCCGCTAGATCTTCAGTGGTACTGCTTTGCTGAATTTACACTAATTTAAAGAAGTTGCAGTGGAGCTCAGAGATCTGACGGAAAAAAAAATCAGAATTGGCAATGCTAGTCAGTAAATTAATTCCAAAATGATTAGCAAGATCCCCAATTAATTTTTAATGACATTTTACATTCAATGAATGAGCTCTGAAATTTCCTCTCTAACATTGATACTGCTGTTTTTTATTTTTAACACGAATCTTAATACCAACGTCTTTTCCCCAGCTTTTGGCCACCTCTCTGAATATGTCCTTGTGTGGTCCAATATCATTTCATTTGTTAGTGAATGCTTGTGGAATGTTTTGTCTATTAAAGGCATCCCATGCAATTTGCGATTTTGGTTGCTGGTAACGTTACAAGCAGGTGAGGATAGGGAAATTAGTTTAGGTAAGTTAGGTCAGTTAAGTGGTTGTTTTTGACCAATGTGGACCTCATGAGCAGCTAACCTTTTACTGTGTGGAGCTGGAGGAGCACAGAAGACCAGGCAGTATTTCTGAAGAAGGGTCCCAATCCGAAACATTAACTTTCCTGCTCCTCTGATGCTGCCTGGCCTGCTGTGTTCCTCCTGCTCCACACTGTGTCATCTCTGACTCCAGCATCAGCAGTTGTTTCTATTTCTAACCTTTTGCTGTGCTGTGGATCTCTACTATCCTATAACTCTAAATCATGTGCTGATTTGGTGTGGCATTTTGGCTAGCACTGCAGCCTTACTGTATTAGAGACCTGGGTTCAATTCTAGCCTCAGGTGACTGTCTGTGTGGAATTTGAACATTCTCCCTATGTGGGTGTGCTCTGGTTTCCTCCGATAGTCCAAAGATATGTAGGTTAGGTGGATTGGCTGTGATAAAATCTTCATACTGTTCATGTGGATTCGTCATGGGAATCGCAGGGACAGGAGAGTGGGGTGTGATACTCCCCAAAGGGTTGGTGTGGGCGGTCCCTGTTCGACAGGGAATTCATGAAACCACCTCCCACTCTTTTCCAAATCATCTCAGTTGCTCAAAAATGTATCATTGATGTTTCTCAGTGCACAGCTATCAGTAAAAACATGATGAACTCGATTAAAATGAAGAAGCAAAGTTACAAGAATTTCAAGGTGCAAGACCAAGGAACATTTTACTTGTGTCCTGATAAAATAACAAAAATATGACATCAGACATACATAAGAACATAAGAACATTACGTTCTTATGTTCTTATATTCTTATATCAGGCATACACATAAACACGAGCTGTAAGGAAACCTGAGTTCAAATCACACCTGCTTCAGAGATGTGGAATAGCAGGCAGGAATGTAAAAACAATTACAATTTAAATTTCTCACAGTTCTTGAGCTGTGAAAATAGCCCAATTCCTGACAATTCAGCTGTTGTCTAATTTCATGTTTAATGACAAATTTTGCAAATATCCTTGAGTTCTCAGTAATAGCTTATTTTTCCGAGTTGCTTTTTCACCTCCCTGACAGAGAAGGAAAAAAAGTGAAAAACCGTAAAATTTGGCAATGAGTGAGATAACAAGGTGTAGAGCTGGATGAACACAGCAGGCCAAGCAGCATCAGAGGAGCAGGGAAGCTGACGTTTCGGGCCTAGGCCCTTCTTCAGAAATTGGTTTTGCTGGTCTGCTGCTTTGAAGTATGAGATACACAGAGAGAGAAGGAGAGAGAGAGAGAATTTTCAATCCTCATCTTCCCTGCTACTGAGCAGAACCTGGTGAAGTCGAGCTCCATGCATGTTCTGGAGTCCAGTTCCATTGTCTTTTTTTGAAGCTGGATGGCCTGAAGGCACCTTTCATCCCAACACATAACTTCTAAAAGGCATGAATCAATCAAGAGATACCCATCCGACCTTTAGTGCTTTTATAACGATGTTAATGTTGGTTCAGACAGATCCTTGTTCACTGACAGGTTCATGACCTTATCTTAATCTGGCTAAGTGACCACAGCAGGGGTCATTCCATCTCAAACTTTATCGCTTTACAAAGTTATTCTAGTCTATGAAGGTCCCAAGTATTGAGCATCAGAGGTGGAAGCTAAATGTGCTTTGTCCCTGTTTACCAATATAATTACAACATTAATACATAGTAAGTAATGTCAACATTTGAAATGGATACAGTAAGGACAGCAGATGCTGGAAGCTAGAGTCAAAAAATGTGGAGCTGCAAAAGCAGGGCAAGTCAGATAGCATCAGAGGAGCAGGAAAGTCAACGTTTTGGGCCAAAATCCTTCATCAGGACTTGGTTGGGGCGGGGGGTGCGGGGGGGCAGGGGAGAAGAAGGAAAGCCCAGTGGCTCAGTGGTTAGCACTGCTGCCTCACAGCACCAGGGACCTGGGTTCAATTCCACTCTCAGGCAACTGTCTGTGTGGAGTTTGCACATTCTCCCCATGTCTGCGTGGGTTTCCTTCGGGTACTCTGGCTTCTTCCCACAGTCCAAAGATGTGCAGGCTGGGTGGATTGGCCATGTTAAATTGCCGATAGTGTTCAGGGATGTATAGATTAGGTGGGTTACGGGGGATGGTTCTGGATGGGATGCTCTGAGGGTCAGTGTGGACGAGTTGGGCCGAAGGACCTGTTTCCACACTGTAGAGATTCCTTGAAATTCTATGTAATAAATAGAGGAAGGGTAGGTGAGTTGGAGATAGATGGATGCAGGTAGGGGGTTATTGTGGTAGGTCAGTGGGAATGGTAAAGTGGATAGGTGAGTAGGCAGATGGACAGGTTGGGGGTGGAGGGATTTTGAAGCTGGTGAAGTCAATATTCAGGCCATTGGGCTGTAAGCTCCCAAGGTGAAATATGAGGTGTTGTTCCTCCAGTTTATGTTTGAACTCACTTAGACAGTGGAGGAGACCAAGGATGGACATGTCACCAGGGGAGTGGGAGGGGGAGTTCGTGGATGGCATCTGGAAGGTCGGGTTGGTTGGTGCATGCAGAGTGGAGATGTTCCACAAACTGGTCACCGATCCTGCGTTTGGTCTCCCCGATATAGAGGAGACCACATCAGGAGCGACAGATACAGTAAATGAGGTTAGATGAAGTGCAGGTGAATCTCTGCTGGATTTGGAAGGATTGTTTGGGGGCCTTGGAGAGAGGTGAGGGGGAGGTGTAGCACCTCCTGTGGTTCCAGGGAAAGGTACTGGGTGTGGTGGAATGGTTGGTGGGGAGTGTGGAGCTGACGAAGGAGTCACAGAGTGAACTGTCCCTGCAGAAAGCAGACAGGGGTGGGGAGGGAAATATCTTTTTGGTGATGGGGTCCGATTTTAAATGGCAGAAATTTCGGAGGATGATGCGTTGTATTGGGACGTTGGTGGGGTGGTATGTGAGGACTAAGGGGACTCTATTCTTATTGTTAGGCCAGGTAGCATCAGAGGAGTAGGAATGCTTTGGGACGGGACCCTTCTGACCCTTTCCTGCTCCTCTGATGCTGCCTGGCCTGCTGTGTTCCTCCAGCTCCATACTGTGTTATCTCTGACTCCAGTATCAGCAGTTCTTACTATGTTTATCCTTATTGTTGTTGGGGGGAGAAGATTTGAGAGCAGAAGCAAGGGAAATGGAGGAGAGCCAGTTGAGGGCTTCCTTAACAACAGAGGATGGGAAACTATGGCCCCTGAAGTAGGAAGATATCTGGGAAATCCTAGAGTAGAACACCCCATCCCGTGAGCAGATGTGGCAGAGGCGGAGGAATTGTGAGTGTGGGAAAGCATTTTTACAAGAGGGTGGGTGAAAGGAAGTGTAGTCAAAGTAATTGTGGGAGCCAGTAGGTTTGAAATGGTTATCAGTGGTGAGTTGTTGCCGGAGATGGAGACAGAGAGTTCCAGGAAGGGGAGGGATGTGTCAGAAATGGTCCAAATGAATTTGACGGTGCGGTGGAAGGTGTTGGCAAAGTTGATGAACTGTTTGAGCTTCTCACGGGAGCACGAGGCAGCACCGATACAGTCAGCAATATAGTGGAGAAAGAGGTGAGGGATAGTGCCAGTGTAGTTGTTGAAGAGGGACTGTTCCATGAATCCTACAAAGAGGCAGGCATAGCTAGGGCCAATATGGGTGTCCATAGCCACGCCTTTGGTTTGTGGAAAGTGAGAGGAATCAAAGGAAAAATTGTTGAGGGCGAGGACCTGTTCTGCCAAGCGAATGAGTGTCAGTAGAGGGGGAACTGGGTGAGCCTATGGGACAGGAAGAAGCAGAGGGTGGTGCGATGTTGGGGAACTGTCAGGTTGGAGGCTGTGGATGGGAGCTCTCCCGAGGTAATGAGGTAATTGTTGATGGTCTGAGAGATGATGGCTTGGTGATCAGATGTGGAGGTGGTGGGAAAAGAGCTCGACATGGAATTTGTTTACATGTGGGCGCAGGGGAATGAAAGTGAGTCCTTTGCTGAGGACTGACTGTTCAGCCTCAGTGAGGGGCAGATCTGGGGGGGGATGGTAAATACCTGGCAGGGCTTGGGGCTGGGACTGGGTGTAAAGCTACTCTGATCACCAAGCCAACATCTCCCTGACCATCAACAACCTCATTACCTCCGGAGAGCTCCCTACCACAGCATCCAACCTGATAGTTCTACAACTGCCCTCAGCCCGTTTCTACCTCCTACTCAAGTAACATAAGCCCGACTGCCCTGGTCGATCCATTGTCTGCCTGCTCCTGCCCCACCGAGCTCATCTCCTCTGACCTCGACTCTCTTCTTTCCCCTTTGGTCCAGGAACTCCCCACCTATGTTCGGGATACAACCCACGCCCTCCACCTTCACCAAAACTTTCAATTCCTGGCCCCCAACACCACATCTTCACATAGATGTTCAGTCCCTGTACACCTGAATCCCGAATCCCCCATGATGACGGCCTTGAAACCCTCCACTTCTTCCTCTCCCATAGGTCAAACAACTCTTCCCTCCACCGACACTCTCATTCACTTGGCAGAACTGGTCTTTGCCCTCAACAATTTTTCCTTTGATTCCTCCTGCTTCCTACAAACCAAAGGGGCGGCTGTGGGCACCCGCAAAGGCCCGAGCTATGCCTGTCTCTTTATAGGATTTGTGGAACAGATCCTCTTCAACAACTACACCAGCACCATTCCTCACCTCTTCCTCCGCTATATTGATGACTACGTTGGTGCTGCCTCGTGCTCCTGTGAGGGGCTTGAACAGTTCATCAACTTCGCAAACACCTTCCACCGCGCCGTCAAATTCACTTGGACCATTTCTGACACCTCCCTCCCCTTCCTGGACCTCTCTGTCTCCATCTTCGTCAACAACTCACCACTGATATCCATTTCAAACCTACTGACTCCCACAATTACCTTGACTACACTTCCTCTCACCCACCCTCCTTAAAAATGCTATCCCACACTCACAATTCCTCTGCCTCTGCCACTTCTGCTCCCAGGATGAGGCATTCTACTCTGGGACATCCCAGATATCTTTGTACTTCAGGGACCACAGTTTCCCCTCCTCTGCCACTAAGGATATCTTCAACCAGATCTCCCCCATTTCCTGCACTTCTGCCCTCAAACCCTCTTCCCCCAACAACAATAAGGATAGAACCCCCTTCATCATCACATACCACCTCACTAACCTCTGAATACAACACATTATCCTCCAACATTTCTGCCACCTGAACCTATTTGTGCATGTGTTCGGGCTTCTGTATCTTCTGCCTGATGGAAGACGTTGTAGGAGATCATTACTGGGGTGCAACAGATCTTGGCCCCTTTTCCGTGGCAGATCCCATGGATGAAAGGTTGGCTTCTGTGATGGCGTGGGCTGTGCACACCACCTTCTGTAGTTTCTTACAGTCTGGGCAGAGCAGTTGCCATACCAGGCCATCATGCACCCGGACAGTGTGCTTTCAATGGTGCATCTTGGTGAGGAGCCTTACAGACATGCCCAATTTCCTATTGCTGTGCTTGCTTGACTGTCGCATTTATGTTGGAAATCCAGGACAGGTCATCGGTTATCGTCACTCCGAGGAACTTGATTCTCTTCACCCTCTCAACCTCAGTTCCGTTGATGTAGATGGGGGCTTATTCTCCTCCTTTCTTTCTGAAGTCAATGATCAGTTCTTTAGTTTAGCAGATGTTGAGAGACAGATTATTTTCATTTCCCCACGTCACCAAGCCCTCTATCTCCCTCCTGTATTTTGACTCGACATTGTTAGATATCTGTCCCACTACAGTGGTGTCAACAGCGAACTTGTCGATGGTGTACGGGATTTGGCAACACAGTGGTATGTGTACAGGGAGTATGGTAGGGGGCTGAGGATGCAACTTTGGGGGGCTCCAGTGTTGAGTGTCATTGTGGAGGAGATTCAGTTACCTATCCTCATACTTTGGCTTTGGAACTCACAGCCCAATGGCCCGAATATTGACTTCACCAGCTTTAAAATCTCTCTATCCCCTACCTGTTCATCTTCTGACTCACCTATCTGCTACACCCTTCCCACTAACCAACCAGAATAAGCCCCTACCAGCTTCCACCGATCTCCATCTCATCTTCCTTCCCCCAAGTTCCACCCCTTCATTTATTTCTTGCCTTCCCTCCCTCTCCCATGTCCTGATGAAGGGGTCTGACCCGAAATGTTGACTTCCCTACTTGTCGCATGCTGTCTGACCTGTTGTGCTTTTCCAGCTCCACATTTTTAGACTCAACATTTGAACTGTTTTCCGTGTGATGTAAGGCTCATTTTTCTTTTAGCATTCATCCAGAGGTGTCATTTATTACCCATCCCTAACTTCCCAGATAACAGTTAAGAATCAACTAATTGCTATGGATCTAGAGCCATATGTAGAACAGACCATGTACAAACTGCAGATTTCCTTCCCTAAAGCATGTTAGTGAACCAGATGGGCTTTTACAGCATTCGATGGTGATTAAATGGTCCCCATTAGGCCAGCTCTTTGTTCCAGATGTTATTGAATTCAAATTCCAATATCTGCCCTAGTGAGATTCGAACTCATGTCCTTAGAATATTAGTTTGGCGTTCTGGATTGCTACCACTACGTCACTCACCTCACCACCATGTCCTTATTGATCTCTCAGTGCATCTCAGGGAAAGTAAGGCTTGCTCATTTAATTTTTCCACTTAATCTAACCTTTGAGTCAGCATCACATTCTGTTAATCTGTGTTAGATTCCTTCCAAAAGCACCATAAGGTAGAAGTGACCAGAACTGTCCCCAGTCATTCCTATATTACCTAACCACAGTTTTGTCAAGCTGCAGCCGGGTCTCCTTCATATTCTCACCTTTTAGCTAACAATGCCGACATTCCACTCACCTTTGCTTTGTGCCTAAGGTCTCGATTTGCTGTCCACAGGCTCATCACTTTCGGGGTGAAGACAATTCTCCTCATCTCAGTCCTAGTAGCCTACCCTGTATCCTTGGATTGTGGCCCCTGGTTCTGGATTCCCTAGTCATTGGGAATGTTTTCCTGCATTTACTTGTCTAGTCCTGCTCGAATTTTATAAGTTTCTGTGAGACAGCCCACCCTCATGTTTCTAAACTCCAGTGCATACAGTCCTAACTGATCCAGTCTCTTTTCTTACATCAGTCCTGCCATCCCAGAAATCAGTCTGATCAGCCTCTGTTGAACTCCCTCAATAGCCAGAGCATTCTAAATAAATTGATCTCGTCAACCTCAATGACAACAGTGGATACATTTCAGAAGATTCTGTAAAACACTTTGAGAAAACTCAGTTCATGAAAAGAGCTCGGTCAATACAATGTTCCTTTTATTAGAACTCCCACTGTCGGGTTGCTGCGCAATTTTGTTCCAATTTTCTTCCATGAAACTTGGTCAATTTAGTTTTGTTTTCTCACCTGAAGTGCCAGCATATTGATTTCTTCAAAATAAGACAAGCAATTAAATTTATTGGGTTTGTGAAACTAACAGTGACTTGGGACCTCTGCACTGTGCGTTAACGAAGCAATAACCCATTAGGAAATAAAACAAAGTAACATGAGCTATCAACTCATGGCCACGATGAAAGAACAAGGTGTAGAGCTGGATGAACACAGCAGGCCAAGCAGCATCATAGGAGCAGGAAGGCTGACGTCTCGGGCCTAGACCCTTCATCAGAAAA
>NC_063345.1:4845780-4876452 GCF_021869965.1 Rhincodon typus
TAATGAAGGGTCTAGGCCCGAAACGTCAGCCTTCCTGCTCCTCTGATGCTGCTTGGCCTGCTGTGTTCATCCAGCTCTACACCTTGTTATCTCAGATTCTCCAGCATCGGCAGTTCCTACTACCTCTGCCACGGTGAAAGAAATTGTTTTCTATCTGCTCACTTTTTGATCAGATTGCTGTTGCGATGTGGTGCATCTAGTACCCTTATTCTCTGTGATTAGACACAAGCATGAGAATTCCTGGAAGCATGGCACTCCACGAAGCAGGCTATCAGTAAACACATTGAACTCAACCCCATATACATTCCACTACGGAGGAAACCCGGAAGTGAGACAATCCATCGCAACGGACCCCAGAGTTTAAAAACCAGGCGGGAAAACACACCGACGCTTCATCAGAGGCTGCACTGAGGATGTTACCAAGCACGGTAACGAAACGTCTGCAGAACAACAAACCAGCTCGGCGAGCCAGCCAACCTCAATCTCCGTGATTAGTTACACATTCTCTACTGATGATTTTTATGATACACAAAGAATATGATGTCCAACGGGACCAGGAAGATTCTACAATAAAACTCATAACTGTGGATGCTGGAGATCTGAAACAAATAAAAGCTGAAATTAAACACAGAAATTACAAGAGAAACTCAGCAGGTCTAGCAAAACCTGTAGACAGAAAGCAGAGTAAACTTTTCAAGTCCAGTGACAGCCCACTGAGTTCTGAAAACGGGTCACTGGATACGAAACATTAACTCTGCTTCTCTCTCCACAGATGTTGCCAGACCTGCTGAGCTCTTGCAGCAATTTCAGTTTTTGGGTAAGTCCTAGTTTACCAACATATTGTAGCAGTTCAGGTAGTCAGGTCAAAGTCAGCTCTGCTCTCTCTTTAAAGTATGTACTAATTGCAATCATGATTTATGTGATCAGTTAATGCTAAAATCACATCCTGAGTACCTTATAACCAAAACCATTTAGCAAAATGAAATCAATACCCTGCTTCGATCAGTTAATTAAGGGTATATTAAATCTCAGAACATGACTCTAAAATCTAACATGAATATGACTGCTCTAGAAATATTGACTACGTGGAAATTTCAGAAGATCATGAATGGTTTGTAAGCGAATAATGATAGCACCATGATCTGTCAACACTTGAAAACATTCCAACACTGAGCACACATTATAGGCGTGAATTTCATAATCCAGTTCGACATTTCCAAATTTACCAACTAATCTAACTTGGCTGATCTCATCTAATTATAACACTGTGCAAAAGAGTGCAATGAAGTTCAATTAGTCTGCAAGTTACTGTTCCCGCTGAATAAAGTTAAAACTTGATCATAGGGTTGACCTCTCATTAAAGAGACAGAGGATTGATGGTGGTTTAACTTGATGATCACCATGCCTCAGTTGAGGAGAGAGATTGGGAGGAAGAGCCCTTCGTGGTCACCTCAGCCAGTGCAGGAATTGAACCCACTCTGTTGGCATCACTTTGCATCACAAACCGGCTATCTGAGGTTACCCAACCCCTGTTACTGCTAAATGAGCAGCCAGGGAATCCAGCCTTATATACTTTGCTGCTGCATCTTAGTATATGTTTTTCAAAGCAGCCTCCCACACTTAGTAATTTGAAAAGTTGCTGTGAGGTTTTGTAGGTCACTGTGTTCACACTCAGGTTTCAGAAACAACAATGACAGACCAGAGAATCATTTTCCTTTCTTTGCTGGAATTGATCAACTTGGGAATATTTCTGAGGGAGAATTGCTCAACCTCCTTCTAACAGTGTCACAGACACTGCTACAATATGTTGCATGGGTCTCCTCTGTGCGCTCCGGTTTCCTCCCACAGTCCAAAGATGTGCAGGTTAGGGTGGATTGGCCATGCTAAATTGCCCATAGTGTTCAGGGAGGTGTAGATTAGGTGGGTTATAGGGGGATGGGTCTGGGTGGGATGCTCAGTGTGGACTTGTTGGGCTGAAGGGCCTGTTTCCACACTGTAGGGATTCTAAGTTCTAAGTCTAAGTCTAAGTCAGATCCACGACATCCACTGCTAGAGCAGAAAGGCAAGATCTCAGTGTAATGGGAACATTTTCCTAATTATGGGCAATGCAGATCAGTGAAAAGATTGGGCAAACTTAAAAAAAAAGTATCTGGTTAGACCACAGATGTTGTATTAAGCTGAATCTTAGCAGAAATCGGCCATGTTTCATGTTCGTTGGGTTTTAATGACCAGGTCAAACCCCCTTCAAATATATACAGGAATTGGGTTAGACCGTTACTTTTATCGTATTCAAAGGCAAGTGTAAGGTGCTATGTTCCAGATGGACTTTGATTGGTCACACCATTCGGCTTTAAGACAAAACACACTTTATTCTTACACACATTTAAAGTACATACAAAAGAAAAAAGAATTGTCCAACATTAACTGTACTGGAAAATTCAGCGGAATAATAGGTTATTTAATGACTAAGCAGTAAATGATCCAATGTAGTAATATCCCAAAAACTCACCCTTGGCAAAGGCAATTTCAGTAACATAGATTATCTTACATGCAGTATTCCTCCAGTCCAGGAGAAAAGAACACTAAAAGAAAATTCTGGCAGAGAGGGAGAATTCAACCATTTTGCTGCAGCAGGGACAAATGTATAACAGCTTCCAAACCTGAACAGCTACGGAAAGCTAAACTAAAACCCTGGATCTGTGGGAGCCTAGCTCCATCCATTCGTGCTGCTTCTATTGTTGTAACATTAAGTAAAACTCCAAGGCCTCACAAGGCGTATACTTTATTGGCTTGGAACAGACCATTCTGTACCTCTGTCTCAACTTCTCTTCATAAAACAAAGGACAAATTAAACCTTTTAAAGCCAATGTATTGTCACAACAGGTTTTATGGAGGGCTTCTATCTGCAAGGCCTGATGATATTTCTTGCAGTATCTTTCTGAACCCACCTCATTATCTCTGTGCTACATGAAAACTGACCCCCATTCCTCTTCTTGCTGTTGACAGGAGTACTAGCCCCTGCTGGGAACTCTGGCACCACACCATCCTTGGAACCCAGCCAT
Source organism: Rhincodon typus (assembly GCF_021869965.1). Classification (NCBI taxonomy): domain Eukaryota; kingdom Metazoa; phylum Chordata; class Chondrichthyes; order Orectolobiformes; family Rhincodontidae; genus Rhincodon; species Rhincodon typus. Next base: position 4,848,843 of record NC_063345.1, read on the forward strand.
GTACTCAATCAAATGTGGGCACTGCAGATTTGACCTTCACCATTGAACATAGTAGGACTGTTACCCGAAACTACTGTTTCTCAGGGCACACATGTGACCCAGCCGACTCTTCATTACACATATAAGCACGCATCCCTAACTGTTCCACTGTTTCAGAACCAAGGCTTACATCCCCTCAGCTACAAAGCTAATAATTGCTGGAGAAACTCAGCAGGTCTGCCATCATCTGTGGAGAGAGAAACAGAGTTAACGTTTTAGGTCCAGAGACCCTTCATCTGAACACTAGTTCACAATGCTGCCTTTAGTCATTGTTACTCTTTCCCCTGCATAGCTTAGCATCTTCTCATTGTTCAATCCAGGACTATCACATACTGGAAATCTCTCAAGTGCTTCAAAACATTAACTTCCATTCAGCATAAGTAAAAAAAACGAAGAAACAGAAGCTGCATCTGACTCTTGGAACAGATAGCAGCTGCTTGCTGTTGGGGCAACACTAACTTTGTCGGCAGTGATCAATCACTGCACCCAGCCCTCAACAACTAGAGCTCAGTGTGAATTAAGTAGTGCCTGACTCAGTGTGTACAATACTGCTGCACTCTATCAATGCGCAAGTTCATCCTCCCCCCTGCTCAATGTCTTCTTCCAGCTCAGAAGACAGTTGCCACTCTTCCAGCCCTTCAGTGCCCACCATAACCCCTGTTAGCCTGCCCAGTTATCCAGTTCACAACATGCTAGGATTATCCCGCAAATTCTGTATGAAGTGTATTGCAAACTCCTCCCCCAAACCCGATTCCTAAGATCAATTCAATCATCAGAACTTCATCTTCGGGAAGCCTATCGTCTGCTCCACCATGGTGCTCCTTGGAGAATGGGCTGTATTACATCCATACTCTTTCCTGAGAGCTGCGCTTTCTCACAAATTAGGGAAGGACTGTCTCTAAAGTGAGTTACCTGGCCACGGTTTGTTTTTATAGCAGGGCGGCCTTCAAATAGATGATTTATCTTCCAGCTGACTTTCCCTCAGAATGGTGTGGAAGGGGGGAATTAATGGAATGATTATTTATAGCTCCTGTCTACTGGTTCATGTGGATGTCAAAGACAAAGTAATGTAAGACAAGAAGAACAAGGAACAGGAGTATGCCATTTGGCCCCTCAAGCTTACTTTTCCATTCAACAAAATCATGGCTGATCTGATATTCCTCACGTCCACTTTCCTGAGTTTTCCCTATAAACTTTGATTCTTGAATTGATCAAGAAAATCTATCTATCTCAGCCTTAAATATACACAGCTGTCTGTGGCAAGGAGTTCTAAAGACTCACAGAGAAGCATTTCCTCCTCATCTCAATATCATATTGGTGCCCCTTTACTCTGAGACTGCGCCCTCTGGTCCAATTCTCTCCCATGAGGGGAAACATCCTCTCAGCATTTACCGTATCAAATGCAAGGCACTTTCTGGGGTGTTTTGAGGTATTATTTAAGTCAATATTTGTCCCTCGATCAACATCACACAGACACATATATACACAAATGCATGGCAATACCCTAGTGGTATTATCGCTGGATTGTTAGTCCAGCGACCCAGATAATGTTCTGGGGACCAGGGTTCGAATCCTGCCATGGCAGATGGTGGAATTTGAATTCAATAAATATCTGAAATTAACAATCTAATGATGACCGTGAATTCATTTTCGATTGTCAGGAAAAACTCATCTGGTTCACTAATGTCCTTTAGGGAAGGAAGCTGCCATCCTTACCTAGTCTGGCCTTCATGTGACTCCAGACCCACAGCAATGTGGTTGAATATTAACTGCCTTCTGGGCAATTAGGGATGGGCAATAAATGCTGCGTGGCCAGCGATGCCGTCATCCCATAAATGAATAAGGGATACACAAAAGTGCACTCACATACACACACAGGCCACACCACACACACACATACATGCACAAGGACATGCATGGAAGCACACACGTATGCACACATGCAGTGTATAGACACACAACCACACGTATGGAACACATACACATGCAGATGGACACAGAAACAAGCACACATGTTGACTGAGATAGTAGGAACTGCAGATGCTGGAGAATCTGAGATAACAAAGTGTAGAACTGGATGAACACAGCAGGACAAGCAGCATCATAGGAGCAGGAAGGCTGACGTTTTGGGTTTAGACCCTTCTTCAGAAATGGGGGAGGGGAAGGGCGTTCTGAAATAAATAGGGAGAGAGGGGGAGGCGGATAGAGCGAACCGAGCGTAGGTGTTACGCACTAAACAACTGCACCTCCCAGTCGCGAACCATTTCAACACCCCCTCCCATTCCTCAGACGACATGTCCATCCTGGGCCTCCTGCAGTGCCACAACAATGCCACCCGAAGTTTGCAGGAACAGCAACTCATATTCCGCTTGGGAACCCTGCAGCCCAATGGTATCAATGTGGACTTCACAAGCTTCAAAATCTCCCCTCCCCCTACCGCATCCCAAAACTAGTCCAGCTCGTCCCCGCCTCCCTAACCTGTCCTTCCTCCCACCTATCCCCTTCTCCCACCTCAAGCCCCACCCCCACTTCTTAGCTACTGACCTCATCCTGCCCCCTTGACCTGTCCGTCCTCCCTGGACTGACCTATCTGCTCCCTAACTCCCCACCTACATTCAATTTTACTGGCTCCATCCCCGCCTCTTTGACCTATCTTCTCCTCTATCCATCTTCTATCCGCCTCCCCCTCTCTCCCTATTGATTTCAGAACCCCCTTCCCCTCCCCCATTTCTGAAGAAGGGTCTAGGCCCGAAACGTCAGCCTTTCTGCTCCTCGGATGCTGCTTGGCCTGCTGTGTTCATCCAGCTCTACACCTTGTTATCTCACATGTTGACTGCTTTCTTTTCTCTCTGTTTCAACAGAGATTCACTTCAAATGTACTTATTAGCTGTAATGCACTTTGCAATGTCTGGTGGATGTGAAAGGCTGTATACAAATGCGAGTGTAAATTACTCATATTTATTGCTAATTGCGAATGTTGTTTTCAGTCCATGATTTGCTACATTCCCTGGAATCGCCTGCAGTGCGCAATGCTTGATGAAACAGCTCCCAGTTGCTGGTGGCTTCCTGAAGCATTTTATAATTAAGAACCCAAGTTTGAGCTTGACTGTTATCCAATTCCCCCAGACAGGGAAGTTTGTTCCATAATCACTCTTTAAAATCTACCCACTGCTTGCTCATTTCATAGTGGCCTGTCTCATTAATTCTCAGATTCTACAAACTTAATTAACCAGACCTGGCATACCATCAGCTGGTCTTTATATACTCTTAATTGGGTGTTTTCAAAATAATGCACCAAGAATTTTCTTGAAATATATTTTACCACTGTTAACAAAATCAAAGAGCTTTGCATGTTTCATTGTCCTGTAGAGGACATGGTTCCTGGCTCTACTTCTCTATATTGTAATGGACTCTTATGGTGTAGTGGTTGTATCCTCAGAAGATCTGAGTTCAAAACCCACCTGCCCCTGAATGAATCACAGGATCATAGATTCCCTATAGTATGGAAGCGAGCTATTCGGCCCATCAAGTTCACACCAACCCTCTGAAGAACATCCCACCCAGACTCATCCCCCTCAACCTTATTCCCTGTAATCTTGCATTTCCCATGTCGAAACCACCTAACCTACACACCCCTGGGCACAATGGGTAATTTAGAATGGCCAATCCACCTGTCCTGCACATCCCTGGGCACTATGATTAATTTAGCATGGGCATATCACTTAAACTGCATATCCCTGGGCACTATGGGTAATTTAGCATGGACATGTCACCTAAACTGCACATCCCTGGGCACAATGGTTAATTTAGCATGGAAAATCAACCTAACTTGTACATCTTTGGGCTGGTGTATTCATTAAAATAACTATTGGCCTTCTAAATTTGTAGATTTTGGAGTAAATCTGTATTAACAATCAAGTAAGACACCATATTTCACTAGGATCCAGAATACAAAAGGTTAAGAAATCAATTAATGGCTGTGTGCCTTCTACAAGATGTATTACATCGACTCAGAAAGGTTCCTTCAACAGCACCTTTCAAACTAACACCTTCTACCACCTCAAAGAATAATGGAGCAGGCAAGGTGCATGGGAACCCTACAACCTAAAAGCTCTCTCCCAAGGGACACCTCATCCTGTCTGGAAAGGATGTTTCTTCTTGTTGGAGAGTCTAGAATAAAAGGTCATTGCTTTAGCTCCAGTTGGCCATTTAAGACGGCGATGAGAAGAACTTTGTTTCTCAAAGAAGGTCACATGTCTTTAGAAATCTCTTCCACAAACAGTGATGAGCAGAAAAAAGTGTGAAATAGATCTAAAGCAGAAGTAGATAGATTTTTGATAAGCAATGGAATGAAAGATTATCAGGCCTTGGCGAGATTGTGGACTGATCAGACCCACTATGATCTTAGTGTTCTGAGGAAGGAGAAATCGATCCGAAATGTTAACTCTAATTTCTCCCCATGGATGCTGCCAGACCTGCTGAGCTTTTCCAGCAATTTCTGTTTGTGTTTATGATCTTAGTGAATGGCAGAGAAGGTTTGAGAAGCTGAGTGGCTTCATTCTACTTCTAAAGGGGAAGTTCATGTTTGTATTCAAAGAGTGTCACACGAGTCTGCTTTATTCCACATACCTCTACACTAACAAAATCTGCACACATCGCTCAGTAACAAAACCTTCCAAGGCTAAGCTTCAAGTTTTTTTGTTTGGGTGAAGCCATTAAGGAATTTGAAAGAGAGTCGGATCATTGGAGATGATATTGAGAGCAGCCCTGATCAAAATAAATGGCAGAACAGGCTTAAGCGAATGAGTGACCTTTATCTCAGCAGTCCTTAGGTGACAAACAGGTTCCATTGCCGAAGATATTTGCAGGTCCATTTGTATTCAAGTCGGAACTCAGCACAGCTCAGTATCAGATAGCCTTTCCTAAGCACGTGAAAACATTTGCATGTTGGATGTTTAAAATTAATATTCATATGGGATCTCGTTTGTAATTACTAGCATTCGTAAGTGTTCAACCTGGATATATATCAATAAATAAAAATCAGAACAATAGTCTATAATTAATTTTATTGTATGAAAGGCTGAACTTTTAGTTGTTAAATATTCCTATTGTTTAACATGTGATGGTTTAAAATCTGGATTAGGATATGTGTACTGTGACTGACAGGAAAGGTATTGCAAAGTTCTTTCAACGTCACCTCCGTCTCTACAGCAACTTAAATTCCATCAGAACAGAAACCTCAGGTTAATATATCCTGTTGCCTGAGCTTTGTATTCCATCAACTGTCATGTTTGATTTAAGACAAGTTGCTTCATTTTGGCTGATAATCAGTTGAGAATCTAATAATGGATTATCAGGTCGTTAACTGAGAAGATCACTGTCTTTAATCTCCTCCCCTTCTCCTCCAATGACGTTTCAATAAAGATTTTATGTTGAACTTGAGACATGCGAGTCCCAGCTCAAACTTATTTTCCAACCTCAACACAATGTGTAGCTGTGAACAGAGGAAGCTAAAGGGGAGTTTTAATTGTTCAGGACCATGAGGGGTTTTGCTTGAATATACAAGCAGGTATTAGCCTATCTCTGCGGTCAGTGTGTGCATGTGCATGTCATTGCTTACCTCTTAAGATTTCCACCACATACGAGTCCCATTACATACTCGAGTTCTCCAGGTGAACCTGGTTAGTGCACTGGAACACCACACCACCTCCCCTCTAGCCCTGCCCCACATCTCCCACCCCACCATTAAGGTAAACTTTTCATGGTCTCATAACACTCTGTGAGTGAGTGAGTGAGCAAGTGATGAGTGGATGACACGTTAAGGGGAAAGTTGGTGTGTGAGTACTTGAGTTATTGGGTGATGGGAGAGTGGGTGAGTGAATGAGTGAAGGAATGAGTGGATGAGTGTTTTGGGCGAGTGAGGGTGTAAGTGAGTGAATGAGTGAATGACTGAAATAATGAGTGAGTGAGTGGATGAGTGGAAAAGTGGGAGAGAGAGTGAATGTGTGGTTGCATTGATGAGTGGGTGGGTGATTTGGTGAATGGGGAACGCAACTGAGTGAGCCTGCGAGTGAGTATTTGAGTGAATGGTTAAGTGGATGAGTATGTGATCATGAGGTGGGTCACTAAGTGTGTGACTGAATTGGCGAGCAATCAAATCAGATGGATGAGGTGATTATGGAAGAAAGAATCAGGTCAAGTTGGAAGCTGATTGGGAACACAGTCATTAACATTGGATAATCACTGACTGATGGACGTCAGGTCTAACCAGTAAATGATATCCATTGCATATTCTGGGGAAAATCCAATGATGTCTTTGACAAGGGAGCTTGTTTTATCCTGATTCCCATTGATGCTTTTTCCAGGGCTCATTAACTTTCAAATTCAATGAGATCTACACAACAGAGATAGTAGGAACTGCAGATGCTGGAGAATCCGAGACAACAAGGTGCAGGGCTGGATGAACACAGCAGGCCAAGCAGCATCATAGGAGCAGAGAGGCTGACGTTTCTAGGCCAGATCTAGACAACATCCTGGTTTGGGCTGACAAGTGGCAAGTAACATTCATACCACACAAGTGCCAGGCAATTACCATTTCAGAAAAAAAGACCAAAACATCATCCCTTGGCATTCAATGTGATTACCTTCACTGAATTCCTCATTTGGGAGTTACCATTGACCAGAAACTAAACTGGACTCAACGTATAAGTACAGAGGCTACAAGAGCAGGTCAGATGCTGGGAATTCTACAGCAAGTAATTCAAGTCTTGATACCAACCCCCCAACCACTGCCCTCCCCCAGCCCCAAAACCCTGTCCTTTGTCTCCACGGCACACATCAGGAGTGTGAAGGAAGACTCCCCACTTGCAGCTCCAACAATACTCAGGAAGTTTTACACCATCCAGACAGCTGCACATCCACAAACATTCATACTCTCCACCACCAGCCCCGAGCTGCAGCAATGCATGCCATCAACAACATTCAGAAATTCACCAAAGGTTCTTAGGGAGCACCTTCCAAACTTGCACCGAGATGGACAAGGGAAGTAGATACATGGGAACACCACCCCCTGCAATCTCCCCTCCAAGCCACTCACCATCCTGGCTTGGAAATATATCACTGTTCCTTCACTGTTGCCGGGTTAGGATCTTGAAATTCCCTTCCTAATGGCATTGTGGGTCAACCTACAGCACACGGACTACAGTGGTTCACAAAACAGCTCACCAGAAACTTCTCAAGGGCAATAATGGACGGACGATAAATACTTGTCTAACAGTAACGTCATTTGAATTTTAAAAAAATGATGACAAGCTTTTTTATTTAATGTAACAAGTTGTTGTGATTGGGAACATACTGTCTGAAAGGGCAGTGAAAGTAGACTCAACAGTAATTTTCAAAAACAAGTTGATAAACGACTGGATAAACTCCACGAAGATGAAAAGCATGGAGAGGTACATGGAAAGAGTGGGCGAGCAGGATTAATTCATTAGATCTTTCAAAGAGTTGGCAGACATATGATGGTTTAATGGCGCTCTTTTGTGTTGTAAGGCTCTATAAGTGCCTTTATATTCTTTCAAAAAACACCAGCAATTATCGTTTTCCTCCTGCAGCAACAGTAGCCTGTAACTGCAATTTACAAACAAAGATTATATCAACCAACATTCCCACTGCGATCAACACATGTTCGCAACAGGCACTGAGCGAATGCTGTTTTATTCCTGAGTTCTATAATTGCTTCCTTAGAATGTTGAATCATAGCCCAAAATACATGCCTCTAACGTATATCCAGAGGTGAGGGCCATTTGTATAGGCCTGGCCAGCTCACTATGCAGTGGGCGCTGCTATTCATGGTGAGCCACTAGCCCCTTTAGGTATGTACAGGGTCTGTTCCTGGTCACTTCCTGGTCAAACTAGACAAGTCTCTCGTCAATATAAATAGAGCTCAGGAATTATTAAACCAGACAATTCTTTATAGATACAATTTAGGCAATGGTAAATGTAGTGATTTTTTTTCTTTCTCTTCATTCATGGGCTGAGGGCATTGTTGGCCAGGCAGCATTTATTGCCCATCCCTCATTGCCTGGAGAACAGATCAGAGTCAACCACATTGCTGTGGGCCTGGAGTCACATGTAGGCCAGACCAGGTAAGGATGGCAATTTCCTTCCCTGAAGGACATTAGTGAACCAGTTGGGTTTTTATAACAATCAACAATGGATTCATGCTCATCAGTGGATTCTTAATTCCATATATTTATTGAATTCAAATTCCACCATCTGCTATGACAAGATTTGAACCCAGGTCCCCAGAATGTTATCTGGGTCTCTGGATTAACAGTCCGGCAATAATACCACTAGGCCATAGCCTCCCCTCAATGGAACCAGATTGGAACCAGATGGATCTCATTGACTACAAGATCCTTGATTGGGGTCATTAACCTGGGCCAATCAGGAAAGCTGTGGCTGACCAATATAACCAGGAGACCATTTTGGGACAGGTGGGCATCGCAAGGTGTGGACCACTTTGTTTCCCCCCACACATTCTATTTTAGTTTGATCTCTACTGTCCCTCTCACTTTTTCTTTCACATAAGCAGAGCGCCTGTAGGGACAATGCGTGATACTGATGCTTTGGTCACATGGGTGTTATCTACTTGTGGTGGTATGTTAATAAAATTATTAACCTGGCTTTTTTTTTGCTGTGTCTCATGCTTGCCATGCACAACAAGTGTCCCGGGGAAGATAAGCACTACTGCTGGATGGCAGTACTGTAGGGGAGCAACAAAAAATATATAACCAGAAGGTTCGACAAAAACAAAACATAACAAAAACCAAGGGATTGGAATCTCATCGCTTCAGGGAATGGAGATAAGGAGAAACTTCTTCAGCTAGAGAGAGGTGAATCTATGGAATTCACTGCCACAGAAGGCTGTGGAGGCCAGGTCATTGGGTACATTTAAGACTGAGATAGATATGTTCTTGATTATCAAGGGGATCAAGGGTTACAGGGAGAAAGCGGGAGAATGGGGATTGAAGAACTTATCAGCCATGGTTGAATGGTGGAGCAGACTCGATGGGCCGAATGGCCTAATTTCTGCTCCTATGTCTTATGGTCATATGGTCTTATGGACTCCCAAAAAAGAAAAAAAAACATAAACAGGAGTTTTAACATCTCCTCAGTCCAGGCGACTAACTCCGAGCTGGCTGGTCACAGCCAGTGTACTGTGCACTAGTAAATAAAGGGTGACTTAGTGAGAGGATACTGGGCTCTGTGCAGTTATTTCAGTTATCTAGATGAGTCTTTTTGTAGATACAGTTTAAGGGAGTGGTAAAATCTCACCAGAGGTTACGTTGAGATGACAGAGTTTGTTCCAGAGACTGGAGGGGGACCAGGATATCAGGTCTCACTCCTTGGAGATCCGAAGCTGTTCTGCCCACATGTCAATATGGTTTCCTCCTAGTGAGTGGGTCCAATGGCACCCCTCAGTATTAACCCTTTCAGAATCATATACAACATCACACCCTCAAGCTTCCCTTTTCATGCTTGGTATTATGTATTTGCTTATATGTTTCTATTAGCCACAGGGAGTGCAGTGATTCAAGATGGCAGCTCATCACCAAAAGTCAAATCGGGGTAAGGAAATAAATGCTGAAGCATCCAGTGATGCCTACAAGTGAATAAAAGAAATATAGCCCAAAACTGCTCCCAAGTCTTCTTGTTTTTGCTACTTGTTTTTCTGACCAAAGATTATACAGTATATACTGTAATTACCTTTGTATTCTTCATTTCTCTACTCTGTAACTGAGGATTTTACCTAGGTACTCTGTATCTAAGATGGCATAGTATGTTGGTGTGTTTTCCATCGTTACACGGTAACTAATCTGTACCTGAAGAAGGTGTACCTCAGTACCTTTGTAGCTAAAATGGCGTTGTAAGTGCAACTTGTAAGCTTTGCTCATTAAGGTCGTGTGACAACAAAGCTAATTCATTCATTCAAATCTGTGACTTCACAAATTCAGGTGATTTGGAGCTTTTCTGTGTTCACCTGTGATGTCTTCTCTTTAAATTGGGAAAACTTGTCCTTTGCCAGGTAAAAGAGCAATCCTTTGATTCTCTTCCTGGCAAACCAACATCTGCCGGTCATTTTAAAGTGGAGAACTTTTAATCTCTTGGATTACCTTCATTGAAATGTCTTCCTCACTGATATGGCATTGAACATCAGAGATAGTAAGAACTGCTGATGCTGGAGTCAGAGATAACACAGTGTGGAGATGGAGGAACACAGCAGGCCAGGCAGCATCACAGGAGCAGGAAAGCTGACGTTTCAGGTCAGGACCTTCTTCAGAAATGGGGGAGGGGGAAGGGAGCTCTGAAATAAATAGAGAGAGGAGGGGTGGGGCTGGGGAAGGTAGATGGGATGTTGATAGGTGAGTGCAGGTAGGCAGTGGTGGGGATTGGTCAGTGAGGTGGGAGGGGTGGATAGGTGGGAGAGAAGATAGACAGGTTGTGTCAGGTCAAAGAGGTAGGGATGAGAGGGGGGATTGGTCATGGGATGAGGCCGGGGGTGGGGAGATTTTGAAACTGGTAAAATCCACATTGAGACCATTGGGTTGTAGACTCCCAAGGTGCTGCCCCTCCAGTTTGCGGGTGGCGTCATTGTGACACTGGAGGAGGCCCAGGATTAACATGTCGCCCAGGGAGTGGGAGGGGGAGTTGAAATGGTTGGAGACTGGAAGGTGTTGTCATTTGTCACGAACAGAGCGCAGGTGCTCTACAAAGCGGACTCCAAGCCTCCGCTTGGTCTCAACGATGTACAGGAGATCACATTGGGAACAGCAGATACAATAGACCACATTAGCTGATGTGCAGGTGAACATCTGTCTGATGCGGAAGGTTTGTTTGGTGCCTTGAATGGAGGTGAGGGGGAAAGGTGTAGAGGCAGGTATAGCACTTCCTGCGGTTGCTGGGAAAGGTGCCGGACGTGCCGGAGTTGGTGGGGTTAGTGGAGAGTGTGGAGTGGATGAGGGAGTTGAGGAGTGAGCAGTCCCTATGCAAGGCAGATAAGGGTGGGGAGGGAAATAGATCTTTGGTCATGGGGTTGGATTGTAGGTGGCGGAAGTGGCAGGGAATGATACTTTGAATATGGAGGCTGGTGGGGTGATACTTGAGGGCAATGGGGATTCTGTCTTTGTTTTTGTTGAGGGGAGGGGATGTGAGACCAGAGCTGCAGGAAACACAAGAGATACGGTCGAGAGCATTTTCAACCACTGAAGGGGGGATATTGCAGTCTTTGAAATAAGAGGACATCTGGGATGTTCGGGAGTGGAATGCCCCATCTTGGAAGCAGATGCGGCAAGGTGGAGGAATTTTGAGTAGGGGATCACATTCTTGCAGGAAGGTGGGTGAGAGGAGGTGTAGTCTAGGTAGCTGTGGGAGTTGGTGGGCTTGAAATAGATGTTGGTTTCGAGGTGGTCACCAGAGATGGAGACAGAGAGGTCCAGGAAGGAGAGAGAAGTATCAGAGATAGTCCAGGTGAATTTGAGGTTGGGGTGGAAGGTGTCAGTAAAGTTGATGAACTGTTCAAGCTGCTTGTGGGAGCACGAGGCGGCGCTGATACAGTCATTGATGTAACGGAGGAAGAGGTGGGGGATAGTGCCAGTGTAGCCGCAGAAGAGGAACCATTCCACCTACATCCAGGACATTACCCATGCTGTCCATCTCCTCCAATACTTCCAATTCCCTGGCCTCCAACACCTCATCTTCACTATGGATGTGTCCCCGTACACTTGTGTTCCCCATGCAGATGGCCTAAAAGCCCTCCGCTTCTTCCTGCCCCACAGGCGCAACCAATCCCCCTCCACTGGCACCCTCATCCACTTAACCAAACTCATCCTTACCCTGAACAACTTCTCCTTCAACTCCTCACACATCCTACAGACTAAGGGGGTGGCCATGGGCACCTGCATGGGCCCAAGTTATGCCTGCCTCTTCATAGGATACGTGGATGAGCGCAGCCCCAACAACACTGAAAAAGCTTGACACTATCCAGACAAAGCAGCCCACTTGATTGGTACCAGATCCACAAACATCTACGCCCGCCAGCACCGATGCTCAGTGGCAGTGGTGTATACTATCTGCAAGATGCACCGCAGAAATTCACCAAAGATCCTCAGACAGCACCTTCCAAACCCACGACCACTTCCATTTGGAAGGACAAGGGCAGAAGACACATGAAACACCAACCCCTGCAAGTTCCCCTCCAAGCCACTCACCATCCTGACTTGGAAATATATCACCGTTCCTTCAGTGTCCCTGGGTCAGAATCCTGGAATTCCCTCCCTGACAGCATTGTGGGTCAACCCACAGCAGGAGGACTGCAGCATTTCAAGAAGACAGCTCACCACCACCTTCTCAAGGGCAACTAGGGATGGGCAAGAAATGCTGGCCACCCAGCGACACCCACATCCCACAAATGAATAGAAAAGAAAATTCTGCTCTTTGAGACTTATTTCATGCTCAGTGTGACCACACTCATAATTCCTGGGACTTCTTCCCAGGAATGGAAAGAATTTAAAGTTGGACTTTGCCTTGACTGAGTCATCTCAGCTGCTAACATGAGGCTGGAATCCGCCAAGCCCAATTTTTCACCAGCTGCAGTGCAGTTAGACCAGAACAAGGTTCTTCAGTTTGTTCAAGTGGGGTATGCTGTTCGTTGCTGAGCCTGCTGCTTCATGGTCTCACAGATCTTGCGTGCTATAGCAGTCTGAGCACTTATCATTGTTGATAGCTGTGGAAAACATTTGTGCCAACCCAATATAGGCACATCTCATTCACAGAATGAAACAAATTTTACATTCTTCACACAGAGAGTGGTGAGCGTGTGGAATGCGCTGCCGGCAGTGGCAGTGGAGTCAGATACTTTAGAGACATTTAAGCGACTCTTGGATAGGCACATGGAGGATAGTAAAATGTAGGGTATGCAGGGTAGATTGTTCTTAGTAAGATGATAGGTCAGCACAACATCGTGGGCCGAAGGGCCTGTACTGTGCTGTACTGTTCTATGTTGTATGTTGAATGTTAAATTTATAATGCTTTACAAGTAATCCAAATTGATTCAATGTTTTGGTTTGGGTTTTTCTATGACAGAACTATAGGGAACCCATGAAATCTTCTGCTAGCACTTCCTTTACCAGCTGAACAAAGCTGATCTCAAACTCACCGAGGAACATTGCTCCAATGAATGGTAAAAATGTGTCAGGTTTGGTAAGTGACACATTGCAACAGAAGAAAGAGGAATCTTTGGGCTCGAGGCGTTAACTTGGTTTTCTCTCTCCACAGATGGTGCCAAATCTGCTGAGTTTCTGCACCATTTGGTCTTTTTTATTTCAGATTTCCAGCATCTTTAATGTTTACTTTTATAAGAGAACTGCAGCCCCCAACAGCCCAAATGTTTTTCTCTCTTCTACCCCTATTTTCTAGGCTACTAAATTTGTGAAGATCTTGAAGTTTTAAAGATTCCTTTAACTTCACGTAAACAATCTCCAGCCAAACAGTTACCACTCCAAGAACTCAAAAGTGAAAGAAAAACCCAAGAGTGGAATGTTGCACAGGTCTCAGAAATGGGAATTATGGTGAGATTTGTGGGAGAATTCAATGAGACATGAATAGCATCTTGTTTCATCTTTTATGCATTTACTGAGCGGCATGACAAAATTCGAGCCAGAAAGTGGTTAGATTAAGGGAGATTATTGCTGTCATACACCTTGTTAACAGCCCAATTGTTTGATTAATATTAGGCTTGCTATCTTACCAAATGCCCCAAACAAGTTAGACAGCGCAAAAACTCCACTAGCTAAGGAGTCCTGATTGTTGCCTTCCATCCACTGGAAATTCAAAGTGCACACTGAGGACGAAATTGGCTGCAACCAAAGTTGGAATAAGCAGGTAAGTTTCTTGATCTATGATGGAGCGATCTGCAAGACCCATGAAGTGGGGCAGTTCCAAGGTAAACAATATTAAGCAAAGTATACCGGGCACTGATCTTGGAGTTCCTAATCCCTGGCCATTTTGATGCACTGCCTTTCTATTTGCTGTGCACCTCCCTGTTCCAGTCATCATTGACCAACTCATTCACACGAATAGTTTTGGACAGAATGACAGAGACAAAGTAGGGAAATTGCAGAATGAGAGTCAGTGGGGTTAGCAGGACCGATTGACCTTTATACACCTTGTTTCTCTTGCTTTTCGATGTTGCTACAGGCTCTCAACATGGTCATTGATTCATGGTACACTCTGTGTGGATGTGAAGTTATAAATCATGCAGTGACATGCGTAGAGTCATATAGCACTGAACCAGATCCTTCGGTCTAACTTGGCCATGCAGACAGGTTTGTCCAAACTCAATTATTCCCATTTTACTGCATTTGTCCTGTATCCCTCTAAACCTCTCCTGTTCACATAATTGTCCAAATGTCTTTTGAATGTTGTAACTGCACCTACATCTAATGCTTCCTCTGGCAGTTCATTTCATTTACGTACCACCCTCTGTGTGAAACCCTAAGGTTCCTTTTAAATTTCCATGTAAAGTCCATGTAAACAATATTTACCACTCTGCCCTTATATGTCTTCTATATCACTTCCTCAAAAAACTCAATCAAGTTTGTGAGACACAATTTCCCACATACAATATCATGCTGACTGTCCCCAATCAGTCCTTGCCTTTCCAAATACATGTAAATCCTATCTCTCAGAATCCCCTCCAACAACTTACTCACCACTGATGTCAGACTCACTGGTCTATAGTTCCCTGGATTTTCCTTAACAGACTTTCTTAGAGTCATAGAGATGTATAGCACAGAAACACATCCTTCAGCCAACACATCCCTACCGACCAGATATCCTAAGTAAATCTAGTTCCATTTGCCCCCATTTGGCCCATATCCCTCTAAACCCTATCTAATCATATACCTATCCAGATGCCTTTTAAATGTTGTAATTGTACTTCCTCTGGCAGCTCATTCCATTCACGTACCACCCTCTGTGGGAAAAAGTTGCCCCTTAGGTCCCTTTTAAATCTTTCCCCTCTCACCCTAAACCTATGCCATCTAATTTTGGACTCGTCCAACCCAGGGAAAAGACCTTAAATAAAGACTTATCATTAGTCACCTTCTAGTCTTCTGGAATCTCGTCCATGGCTGTCAATGATACAAATATCTCCGCGAGGGGGCCTGCAATTTCTTCCCTAGCTCCCCACAAAGTCCTGGGATACGTTGGATCCCAGGAGATTTATCAACCTACAAGTATTTTAAGACCTCCAGCACCTCTTCTGTAATGTGAACTCTTTTCAAGACATCACTTTTCCCCCCAAGTTCCCTAGCTTGCATGTCTTTCTCCACAGTAAATACTGATGCAAAATATTTATTTAGTATCTCACCCATCTCCTGTGGTTCCACACCTAGGAGGCCACATTCTCTCTCTATTCTCTTTCTAGTTGCTCTTCTGCTCTAAATGTACTTGTAGAATCTCTTTGGATTCTCCTTAACCCTATTTGCCAAGGCTATCCCATATTCCATTTTTTGTCCTCCTGATTTCCCTCTTACTCCGTATACTCCTTCCCTCATAATCCTCAAGGGATTCACTTGATCCAGAAAGTCTATACCTGATACATGCTTCCTTCTTTCTCTTGGCCAGAGCCTCAATATCTCCAGTCATCCAGTATTCCCTACACCTACCAGTTTTCCCCCTTCATGCTAACAGGACCATACTGTTTCTGAAGAAAACAAGGTGTAGAGCTGGATGAGCACAGCAGGCCAAGCAGCATCAGAGGAGCAGGAAAGCTGACATTTCGGGTCTGGACCCTTCTTCAGAAATAGGGGAGGGGAAGGGGATTCTGAAATAAATAGAGAGAGGGGGGAGGCGGATAGAAGATGGACAGAGGAGAAGATAGGTGGAGAGGAGACAGACAGGTCAAAGAGGCAGGGTTGGAGCCAGTAAAGGTGAGTGTAGGTGGGGAGTTAGGGTGGGGATATGTCAGTCCAGGGAGGACAGACAGGTCAAGGAGGCGGGGACGAGCTGGGCTGGTTTTGGGATGAGGTCAGGGGTGGGGAGATTCTGAAGCTTGTGAAGTCCATATTGATACCATTGGACTGCAGGGTTCCAAAGCAAAATATGAGATGCTGTTCCTGTAACCTTTGGGTGGCATCGTTGTGGCACTGCAGGAGGCCCAGGATGGACATGTCATCCAAGGAGTGGGGGAGGAGTTGAAATGGTTCACGACTGGTAGGTGCAGTCGTTTGTCGCGAACCGAGCATAGGTGTTCCACAAAGTGGTCCCCAAGCCTCCGTTTGGTTTCCCCGATGTAGAGGAGGCCACATCGGGAACAGCAGATACAATATACCACATTAGCAGATGTGCAGGTGAACATCTGCTTGATGTGAAAAGTCTTCTTGGGGACTGGGAAGGGAGTGAGGGGGGAGGTGTGGGGGCAGGTGTAGCACTTCCTGCGGTTGCAGGGTAAAGTGCCAGAAGTGGTGGGGCTGGAGGGGAGTGTAGAGCGGACAAGGGAGTCACGGAGAGAGTGGTCCCTCCAGAAGGCAGATAAGGGTGGGGAGGGAAAAATGTCCTTGGTAGTGGAGGTCCCTCACCTCCTACCTACCAGCCTCATTCCCGCCTCCTTGACCTGTCTGTCCTCCCTGGACTGACCTATCTCCTCCCTACCTCCCCACCTACACTCACCTTTACTGGCTCCATCCCCGCCTCTTTGACCTGTCTGTCTCCTCTCCACCTATCTTCTCCTCTATCCATCTTCTATCCCCCTCCCCCTCTCTCCCTATTTATTTCAGAACCCCCTTCCCCTCCCCCATTTCCGAAGAAGGGTCTAGACCCGAAACATCAGCTTTTCTGCTCCTCTGATGCTGCTTGGCCTGCTGTGTTCATCAAGCTCTACACCTTGTTATCTCAGGTTCTCCAGCATTGGCAGTTCCTACTATCTCATACTGTTTCTGAACTCTCTTTATCTTGTAATTGAAAGCCTTACACTTGCCAGTCATCTCTTTAGCTGTGAACAGCCTTCCCGAATCAAACCAGATATAACCTCGTTGCAATCCCCTTTCCAAATAAATTGTAAAGTAATGTTCAATGCATTATCCCCCATCACCGGCAAAGGTCCCTCAACAAGTTCTCTTCTTCCTCTCCCTCCCATTGTGTCTCAGGATACTGCCTGGTTTCACAGCTGAGAAGGAGGACCCCTGTTCAGTATTAGGGCCAGTTGACTCTGGAGGTTTGATCGAGTGACTGTGGGGATGTTTGTGTCTGGACAGGCCAGACACACCAGGTGTCTGCAGATTGATCCTCCGTGGTGTGAGCTTCCAAAGGTCAGAGGGAGGACAGGCAGATGGAAGTGGAGGCCAGCCACTTCCAGGCAGCAGAGTCCTGCCCGGAATCTTCTGAGGGGGCTGTCTGTGTTCCCTCCTCTGACTGGGTGCCTCCTGGCACTGCCCTATCTCCCCGTGAAGGGGGCCACCTGGCACTGCCCTATCTCCCCATGAAGGGGGATACCTGGCACTGCCTCCTAGCACTGCCCTATCTCCCCGTGAAGGGGGCTACCTGGCACTGCCTCCTGGCACTGCCCTATCTCCCTGTGAAGGGGGCCACCTGGCACTGCCTCCTGGTACTGCCCTATCTCCTTGTGAAGGAGACTACCTGGCACTGCCTCCTGGCACTGCCCTATCTCCTTGTGAAGGAGGCCACCTGGAGAACATGCCAGGTTTTCTGTCACTCTGCATTCGGTCCTGAGCACCAATGGGGTGACAGAGTGGTGGTGTGTGCACCTCCCCAGCAGACCCTGAGGGTGTTGAACCTGGATCTCCATAATAGCTCCAAACTGCCCCCTGGAGGCAGACAGACAATCACACGTCTCACTGCACTGCTGCAGCTTCTGGGCAATGAGGGCCATTGTGTCCCATACCCCTGCCTGCTGCTCCTGGCCCTCCCTGTGGATGTGGGTGTTGTCCCTGATTCCCATCCACCACAAGCTCCTCTCCTGCCTGGGGCAGAGATGCCTCACCTCTGGTAGTGCCTCGAGTGCCAGCCACCTCGGGCATTTCTTCCTCAGCCAGCTGCAATGCCGTAGTAGTGAGGTGCTCACCACAGTGTGCTCCCGCTTTCTCTCAATCTAAAGCTGCCCCCCTGAGGGGTCAGTATCTGAGCTGGTGAAGGGTTTGGTGCAGCTGGAGGTCGTCTTGCTAATGTTTCCTCTGAGGCTGCCAATTCTCACACCCTCAGAGGTCAGGAGGACACTTCCAAGGGAGAAGTGTGTTTCTCCACTCAGCTGGTGAAGTTGGCTGTCCCTGTCAGACACAAGAGAGAGAAAATCTTCACGGCCAGTGGGTAGACGTGGTGTACAAAAGATGAGACTGACATTGGATCAGAGATAGTTGCTCCTATGATGCTGCTTGGCCTGCTGTGTTCATCCAGCTCTGCACCTTGTTGTCTCAGACTGACATTGGGTTTACTGTGAGAATTATGGAGGAACAAAGATTGGGGCTCACTAATTTGGCATTCCACAGGAGTGGTCCCGGTCTGTCCAGGATAATCCGTGAAGGTCATAGAATCCCTACAATGTGGAAGTAATCTATTCAGCCCATTGAGTACAGACTGACCCTCCAAAGAACATCCCACCTGGACCCACTCTAACTCTGTAGCTCTGCATTTCCCAAGGTTAATCCACCTCGCCTACACACCCCTGGACACGATGGGGCAATTTAATATGGCTAATCTACTCTAACCTGCACATCTTTGGAGATGGAGCGAGGTACCTAACTTCAGGCATCCCTCCACTCACATGGCCCCATTATGGCCTGTTTTCTCCTATGATCAGAAAAAAGGAGGAATCAAGTGAGATGAAATTGGGTGACACAGCTATAAATCCGTGCATAGGTGTGAAAGCTGGTGAGGTGTCCTGAGTGAATGAGTAGGGTGGACGGAGGGGAGTGCAGGGTTAGTATGTGGGTTATTGGTAGGGGATGAGAGTGAGAGGGAGCAGATCTTTCAGACACTAGTGAGCATGATAGAGCATGAGCCTTGCTGGGAGGTGAGGATAACAGCAGAGACAGGGTAGAGGGGAGAAGAGTATGGCGTTTACCCTGGCACAGCAGAGAAGCCCATTGATATTTTATGATCCTGCTGACAATCTGTTTGGTCTGTGGAGATCACAGTGATCCAGGTGGTGACCATGGACCAGGCTGACAGGGTCTGATGACATTGCTTCTTCTGACAGTCCTCCAAGGAAAAAGTACATTCCTCATTTGCACCAAGCCCTTGACCAGGACTTTCAGGTGTCTGTGGAAGAATCATGGGACCATTCTCCCCTTCTCCATTTGAGTGAGCAAGGCAGTTTTGGAATGCAAGTCCAGCTACGCAGAGGGTTTTAAAGATGGTATGGACACAACTGATGCCAGTCTTTTCAGTGGATATCCAATGAGTGGCAAGTTGTTATGGGAACAACATATGGCCAGAGGGGCTGAAAATTGGGCATCTATTATATCAGAGGAATAGGGCAGGTACAAAAACAAAGTTGCTGGAAAAGACTTTGTTCCCGATTTGTAGCATCTGCAGTTCTTTTGGTTTTGAATAGGGCAGGTAGACAATGAGGCAAGTTTGTTAAGATGCAGTGAAAATTCCCACAGTACCTTGCAATGAAATCCTGCAATAATTCAACACAGCTCACCACTTAGCTAAAACAAAATCAGATTAAGCGTCTTGTCCTTTCCATCTCAATCCTACAAAGCAGAAATGGAATTAAGCTTTAATTCTATTTTGGAACATGACTTTCCGAAAAAGAAATGAAACTTCATCACACAGTCCGGTTTTATTTTCTGGAGAGAGATTGAATCATCTGGCCCAGCAGCAAGATTTCTACCACAGAGACTCAACAACTCATCCCACATTAGTTTATTAGTTTCACAATGGGAGCTTCGCAGACATTTATCCCAAATTCAGTGGCGAACCATTGTCCTGAGCTGAGCTGTTGCAGTTCATGCGATGTAGCTGCATTCAGGCCAATGTTAGAGAACATTTCAAGACTTTTTACCCAGGCACAGTGAAAAAACAATGCTCTAATCTTAATCAGAATGGTGCATGACTTCAGTGTGCTTTTTACCTGCAGGAGATCAGTTAGTGAAGGAGAGTTTAACAAAACATAACAAGAAAAAAAAGTTCTTTAAAATGTAATTCTGTTACTATAAATATTTCATTCCATACTATTAAGCCAACAAGAGGGACTGTTAGTTTAAACAAGGTCACACAGTCAAGGGATCATATGTGAAATTAAATTCTACATGAATTAATAAACTGCAAGAACCCTTCCTTTGTGAAAGCTTTCCTGAAATTTTGGTCCATTGTGTACAGTTTTGGTTTCCTTATCTGGCAATAGAGGGAGTGCAACAAAGATTTACCAGACTGATTCCTGAGATGGCAGGACTGACGTATGAAGGGAGACTGGATCAGTTAGGTTTATATTCACTGGAGTTCAAAGAATGATGGGGTTCTCACAGAAACTGTAAAATTGTATTCGGACTCGACAGGATAAATGCAGCAAGGATGTGCTCAATGACCAGGGAGCCCAGAACCAGGGGTCCATTTAAGACTGAGATGAGGAGAAAGTTCTTCCCTCAGAGAGTGGTAAGCTTGTGGAATTCTCTGCCATATAAAGTCAGTCTGGCCAAAACATTGCATGCTTTTAAGAAGATATAGTTCTTGGCGCTAAAGAGATCAAGGGATGGAACGAAAGCGGGAACAGGGGACTGAGTTGAATGGCAGAGAGCAGGTTTCAAATTATGGCCTAGTCAGTGATGCCCACATCCTGTGAATGAAAACAAATCCCCAGCAACACTCTGGTGGAACTCAAATAAATTTGCAATGTTGAATATTATTGTTATGTGAGCTCTGACCTTATGCTTTGTAATTCATGAAGGATGCTGACTTCTAAATTATTCATTGCTATAGATTGCTACATAA
Organism: Rhincodon typus; assembly: GCF_021869965.1. Lineage (NCBI taxonomy): Eukaryota > Metazoa > Chordata > Chondrichthyes > Orectolobiformes > Rhincodontidae > Rhincodon > Rhincodon typus. Next base: position 4,869,894 of record NC_063345.1, read on the forward strand.
CCTTACATAAAGTGGTACTAACAATGTCCTATTTTTTCTGTCTTGTTATTTGTGCCTACTTTACCGAATCCAAAGTATATTAAGCCCACTTGTCATGTCAGATTGTCTGCATTGGAAATCAGTTTTCCAATTTAAGCCAATAGAGCTCAGGTTGCACAATTATATTTGCCCAAAATTCATTGTGGTTGGGTAAAGTTCAGATAATCGGCTTTTAAATATCTGTCTGGAATGACTACAACAACAGATCCTCAGTCATTCGTCAAATGCAATAAGTTATGCCTATTTTAATGTAGAGAATACAGTCAGGGCGGAGCTAGGTGCGGTTTATGCTATATGGAACGGTACAGAAGACTAAACATTGCTTTATGAGAGTATGGGGAGTACAAGAATATATCAATGAGAAGTAAGTTTAAAGCAGATGTCTTAAAGATGACTCTGAAGCCTGATCAACAAACTGATGGATTTCCATTTTGATTGACCCCTTTTGTGTGCCACAGCTTTCTTTGAAGAATCACAAAACTCCACAGGTGTAGTTCAACACTGGCCAAACTTGCACTTCCCAACTTAACACTTGGAAAAAGTCAGTCAGAACTTTTTCAACTTCACTTTTGTAGATTTTTCAGCCCCTCCTGTAGCACCATTCAAACGGATCTTGACTGATCTGCACTTTAATTCAATTTGATCCACATGCCTCCCTGACCACACACAAATTTATCCACCTTAGTGTTGGAATTTCTAATGACACCTGGTCTCCACAAATCATTGCAAGAAGACATTCATCCAGATTTCACCCTTGAGTAGGCATGCACCAATTTTAAAATTGTGGTTCCATATTTGATAGTACACTTATCATAGAATCCCTACAGTGTGGAAGCAGGCCATTCAGCCCATCAAGTTTAAACCACCCCTCCAAAGAGCATCCTACTCAGAACCACCACCTTACCCTATTCCTGTAGCCATGCATTTCCAACAGCTAATCCACCTCATCTTCACAACCCTGGACACCACAGGCAATTTAGCATGACCAATCCACCTAACCTGCACAAAACTGACACCTGAAGCAGAAGCGAGACTCCGAAAGCTTGTGTTTTCAAATAAACCTGTTGGACTATAAATTTGGTGTCATGTGATTTTTGACCTTTCCACCCCAGTGCAACACTGGCACCTCCACATCTTTGGGCTGCAGGAGGAAACCAGAGTACCCGAGGAAACCCACACAGACAGTCGCCCAAGTCTGGAATTGAACCCGTGTCCCTGGTGCTGTGAAGGCAGCATTGCTAACCACTGAGCCACAAAATACTTTTCAATGTGTGTCCGATTTCGTCATTTTGTATTCTAAACAACAAAATTAGAAAATCCTTTCATCTTTCTATACCCATGGGAACACAAGAAATATTTATGCAAATTCCTCTGCCAGTAATCCCGAAATACATTAACCTCACTGTTGAAAAGGAGAAGGACAATAGGCATCTGTTGACACAATTATCCTCAAGGTTCCCACAAAGTCACACAGCCTCCTGGCTTTGACACGTATGAAGTGTTCTTTCATTGACATCCAACTAACAGCTCTGAAGAAGCACCTTCAAACGGCTATACAGGTCGAAGGAAAACACAATGGCAATTCGTGACAGGCAACAAAAACTGGCCTTGCCCAGTGACATCCACTTCCAAGGATAAGTGAGGAAAAGATTGTTATGGGGAAAGCAAGAGGAAGATCAATTGAATTGTTAGATCTGATACCTAACCAAGATTTTTCATAACCATCCTAGGAATCAAATCCTAGCATAAGCTCATCCGCCATCAAAATCGATCTCCACTTATTATTCCAACAAGAAATTCAAGAGCCTTTACTCAGAAAGTGGTGAGAATGTGGGTCTAACCACTACGCGGGTTTCCTAAGGTGAATAAAGGCAGATGTATTTGAGGAGAAGCTCAATACTTCAGCGAGGAAAGAACAGAAGGGTAAGCTGAGAGTCTGAGGTGAGGAAAAGTGGGAGGAGGCTTGAGAGAAGCAGAAACACTGAACTGAATGAACTGTCCTTATACTGCAAACACTAGGCAATAAACTGGAGAAGCTGCAAGCAAACACACTACAGTATCACTGCTGTAATAAAAATATTCTGGTTAAATAGATAAAAATGTTCATCATTATTTAATTCAAAGAAAAAGAGGTTGGATTTGTAGACCGAAGCGCCCACAGCTGTTCTGCTAATGGCTGAGGTACATCACTGTCGGAACTTACCAAATGTGCTGAACTAACTAGATGTTGAGAATTCTCAACATAGAGGACAGAGTAGGGACCTGGTTCCAAGAGGAATCATACTGGAGTCGAAATGCTAACTCCATTTCTCTCTACATAGATAGATCCAGACCCACTGAGTTTCTCCGATACTTTCTGTGCACAAAGATACCTGAGAAAATCATAATGGTGGCAAATGCTTAGTTACCTATTCAGATCAGATAACATAAATGCTAATCATTCTTAATCATGTTCTTACTCTGGTGGCAAATACTTCTTAACCTTCTTGATGAAGAATGTGTGAATGTTTCTTGATGGGACTGATGGGGGGGGAGTATGGTTGTAGAGGAGTGGGGGAGGATGATGCAGGGAATGTAGAGGGATGTGGAGAGGGACCTATTTATCTCAATGATATTGGTGAGGAGCTGGGGAGGTGGCCATTGGATATACTGATGGAGACAAAGTGAACAATAATATCAACACAGCAAACCCCATTCCAGGCGGTGAGCTGTCAGGACCATGCTTTGAAAGTTTAAAACACATCAATTATAGCATATAAGAGGGTGGCATGGTGGCTCAGTGGTTCGCACTGCTTCCTCACAGCGCCAGGGACCCAGGTTCAATTCCACCCTTGGGTAACTGTCTGAGTGGAGTTTGCACATTCTCCCCGTGTCTGCGTGGGTTTCCTCTGGGTGCTCCAGTTTCCTCCCACAGTCCAAAGATGTGCAGGTTAGGGTGGATTGGCCATGCTAAGTTGCCCATCGTGTTCAGGGATGTGTAAACTAGGTGGATGGGACAGGTGGGGTTATAGGGATAGAGTAGGCAAGTGGGATGCTCTTTGCAGGGATGATGTGGACTTGATGGGCTAAGCTGAATCAGAGATAGTAGGAACTGCAGATGCTGGAGAATCCGAGACAACAAGGTGCAGGGCTGGATGAACACAGCAGGCCAAGCAGCATCATAGGAGCAGAAAGGCTGATGTTTCGGCCTAGACCCTTCATCAGAAAAGGGGGAGGGGAAGGGGGTTCTGAAATAAATAGGTATGAACACAGCAGGCCAAGCAGCATCATAGGAGCAGAAAGGCTGACATTTCGGGCCTAGAATGAACACAGCAGGCCAAGCAATATCAGCTTTTCTGCTCCTATGATGCTGCTTGGCCTGCTGTGTTCATCCAGCCCTGCACCTTGTTGTCTCTGTTGATGGGCTAAGTGGCCTGTTTCTACATTATAGGGATTCCTCAATTTAAAGCATCACCTTGGCTTGATTCATTGTCGTTACAAAATGAAACTTGATGTGGGGCTGTTGCCAGCATCAGTCTGGTTGGTGATCTGGGAGGACAGAGCTCAAGCTGAAGATTACAGGGAATAGGATGGTGAGGGCTCAGAGACCATGGGTTTGGGGCCTAAATTTGGATAGGCATGAAAACAGTTAGAACCAGATTTGCTGGGCATCAGGTATAATTCACAGTCTTTTAATTGTGGTGAAAAAAATGCAGTTGTGGAAGGCTTGTCACTATTTCCAATTTTTGATTGTATTTTTGCCAGAAGGTTGGTTGTGAGCTCAAACTGGTTCTATTTTGTCTGTTGCAAGAGTTGAACTTGTAGTAGGGTGTACAAGTTCATGGACTGGACAAAAATTCTTTTGAAAACCAATTATAGTCAGTTTAATGTCAGGATCTAAAGTGTATCTAAGTCGCCCACTCTTTAAACTGACTCAAATTGTAGGTGATTTTTTAAAATAAAAAATTCTACTCCATTGCTTTGATTCACAGGCCAGCTGGTGTAGTAACTGTTCATGCAGTTTTATTGACATTTCTGTAAAGAGAATAATGATTTCATTCTGCAAACTTGGCTGAGTTTTAAAAAATGATGTCATTCTCCCAGCTGAGAGTTCTTAGCTTTTGATATGGGGTACCGGATAGAACATTTTTTTAATAAAATAATATCCACTTGTGATTTAAAAGATTTGAATTGGATTCATGAAGGTAGTTTATCTCACAATGAAGTGAATTGAGTGAAAACTCATTTAATCTATTTCATTTCATCTTCATATGGCTACATAGATCTGTCAAAGAGGGATACCAGGTGAATTGGCATGGAGGGGAAGAGGAGCCCTTGGGAGTGGATGGGTGAATGGTGTGAGGGCTAAAACCGTTAGGTCTAAAATTCTATGATTACAAATGAGTCTCAGGGAACAGAGCTGCATTTTCTAACCAGGCCTCCTCAGCACTGACTCAGTTCCTTGACTGCTTCAAGGTTCAGCAGGCCCAACTCTATGAATACCCTTTTCTCTGGACACAAAGAATATGGATGGCCAGACTGTAAGCTGAGGTGGGGACATTTCCTACCTGGAGATACTCATCTTGTTAGTAACATTGCAGCCCTAAGAGTGAGGTCTGGGAAATATGGTGAGAACGGTGGTGGGGATTGGGTGAGATTGAGGCAGGGAAGAACTGGGGCAGATCAGTTGGGAAAAGTTGGGGCTGAGAGGTCAAGGTTATCAGATGGGGGTTATCAACTCTTTGTCTACCCAACTGCTCTTCTATCTCTTTATGCTTTATCCTATCGTTTACTCCCTACCCCATCCCCCTCCCTGCTTTCCTGCAAATAAACTGATGTTTTCCCAGCCACCATCAGTTCTGAGGAAGGGTCACTGGAAGCGAAACGTTAACTCTGTTTTCTCCTTCACAGATGCTGCCAGACCCGCTGAGCTTTTCCAGCAACTTGGTTTTTTGCCCCTGATTCACAGCACCCGCAGTTCTTTTGCTCTTTATTAGATGGGGGTCCTCAGGTCTTGCTTTGCCAGCAATGCCCACACCCCAGGAAATAATTTAAAATTGCCTTAGATCCAGACCAATTATCTATTAGCTTAATTATAATGTTGGAGGAGGTGCAGAGTCGGGAGTCGCCCTAGAATGAGATTGGGTTTGAAGAGTGCATAGTTGTTGGGATCGGGAGAGAAGCGGGGATAGATTAAGAATTGTTGGCCCCATGAGGGTCTGCAGTGATGATTGATTTCTTCAGTATGGAGTTAAAGGGAGAAATGAAGAAACCCAGAAAACAGGAGAAGGAGTAGGCCATTCAGCCCTTTGAGCCTGCTCTGACATTCAATATGATCGTGGCTGATTATCCTACTCAGTACCCTGTTCCTGCTTTCGCCCCATAGCCTCTGATCCCTTCAACCCAACTAACTCCTTTTTGAAAACATTCAATGTTTTGATATCAGTTGCTTTCAGTGGCAGAGAATTTCACATTTTATTTTATTCACTCACAGACTGAGCGAGTCGCTGGTTAGGATAACCTGTATTGCCCAACCCAGAGACAGTTAAAACAGCACATGGCTGTGAGTTTGGAGTATCATGTAGGCCATACCAAGTAAGAATGGCAGTTTTCTTCCCTGAAGAACATTAGTGAACCAAATGTCTTTTTTCCCCAACAGTTGACAATGGATTCATGGTCATCATTAGACTCTTAATTTCAGATTTTTTTAATTGAATTCAAATTCAACCATCTGCCATGGTGGGATTCAAATCCAGGTCCCAGAACATTTCCTGGATCTCTGGATTATCAGTCTTACAATAATACTATGAGGCCATCACCTCCCCACTCTCTAGATGAAGAAATTTCTCCTCATCTGAGTCCTAAATGGCCTACCCCATATCCTTACACTGTGACTCCAAGTTCAGGAGGAGATTTCTGTAATGTCTGCCCACTCACTGCTACAGGACAAACCAATTTCTGTGCGAAGCGCTCAAGCAAATTCTCAAGACTGGACAGGGAGAGGGGTACCTCTTTACATCTTTCTGCAATCTGGTGGGATGCACAATTCCAGATAGGAATGTACTTGGCTTCTTGCCAGTTATGCTGGATTTCAAAAACAGAAGCTGCTGGAAAAGCTCAGCAAGTCCAGCAGCATCTGTGAAGAAAAAAATCAGAGTTAGCGTTTTGGGTTTGGTGACCCTTCCTCAGAAAGGAGGCAGTCACCGGACCCAAACTGTTAACTCTGACTTTTCTCTTCATCCATGTTGCCAGACCTGCTGAGCTTTTCCAGTAACTTCTGTTTTTGTTCCTCATTTACAGCATCTGCAGTTTTTTTTTCGGTTTTTATACTGGATTCCAAGTTGGGATGAGAAACAGGAACCACAAGGGATAATTTATAGATCAAAATGATGGTCCAAAATCCCTTTTCTGTAAATCAGAGAATCATGGAATTGCTACAATGCAGGAGCAGTCCCTGTTAAACTACAACAAGATCTGGACAATATCCATGATAAGGTGTGCAGCTGGATGAACACAGCAAGCCAAGCAGCATCAGAGGAGC
>NC_063345.1:4876852-4896826 GCF_021869965.1 Rhincodon typus
TCCCGACCCAGAACGTCAGCTTTCCTGCTCCTCTGATGCTGCTTGGCTTGCTGTGTTCATCCAGGTCTATACCTTGTTATCTCAGATTCTCCAGCATTGGCTGTTCCTACTAACCCTGGACAATATCCATGCTTGGGCTGACAAGAGGTAAGGAACGTTTGCATCACACAAATGCCAGGCGACGAACATCACCAAAAAGAGCCAATCTAAACATCACCCCTTGATATTCAATGCTGTTACCATCATTAAATTCCCCACTATCAACGTCCTGGGGATTAACATTGACCAGAAACTGAACTGGATTTGCCATGTAAACACAATGGCTACAAGACTAGGTAAGAGACTAGGAAAACTGAAAGGAGTAACTCATCTCCTGACTCCACAAAGCCTGCCCATCATCTACAATGGACAAGTCAGGAGTGTCATGGAATATTCTCCACTTGCCTGGATGGGTGTAGCTCCAACAAGAGTCGAGAGGTTTGACACCTTCCAGGACAAAGCAGCCCGCTTGATGCACATCCACAAGCATCCACTCCCTCCACCACCGACGCTCAGTAGCAGCAGTGTGTACTATCTACAAGATGCACTGCAGAAGTTCACCAAAGATCCTCAGACAGCACCTTCCAAACAAGTGACCACTTCCATCTAGAAGGACAACAGCAGCAGATACATGGAAACACCTATATTTGGAAACTGCCCTTGAAAACACACATCATCCTGACATGGAGATATATCATTGCTCATTCACCACTGCTGGGTTAAAATCCCAGAATTCCTAACAGCAATGTGGATGCCCCATAGACTAAACAAGGCAGCTCACCTTCTGCAGGACAATAAGGGATGGGTAATAAAGGCTGACCCAGCTAGTAATGTCCACCTCCCATGAAAAAATAAGAAAATGGTGTCCATTTATGCCCTTCCAAAATCCCTCCCCCCGACCCCACCTATCTGTTGACTCTATGTGGCCAGGCTTTGGTTTCAGTAAGGCATTCAACAAGGTTCCCCACGGTAGACTGCTTAGCAAGGTTAGATCATACGGAGTACAGGGAGAACTAAACATTTGGATACCGACCTGGCTCAAAAATAGAAGACAGAGGGTGGTGGTGGAAGGATGCTTTTCAGACTGGAGCTCCATGACCAGTGGTGTGCCGCAAGGATTGGTTCTGTGTCCACTTTTCATCATTTATATAAATGCTTCAGATGTGAACATAGGTGATATGGTTAGTAAGTTTGCAGATGACACCAAAATTAGAGGTATAATGGGAAGCGAAGAAGTTTACCTCAGTGTACAATGTGATCTTGATCAGATGGGCTAATGGGCAGAGGAGTGGCAGATGGAGTTTAATTTAGATAAATGTGAGGTGTTGCATTTTGGAAAGGCAAATCAGGGCAGGACTTATACACTTAATGATAAGGTCCTGGGGAGTGTTGCTGAACAAAGAGACCTTGGAGTGCTGGTCCATAGCTCCATGAAAGCGGAGTTGCAGGTGGATAGGATAGTGAAGAATGGTTGCCTTTTTTGGTCAGCCATGATGTGGAGGTGCCGCTGTTGGACTGGGGTGGACAAGGTCAGAAATTACACAGCACCAGGTTATGGTCCAACAGGTTTATTTGAAAACACAAGCTTTCGGAGCCTCACTCATTCTTCAGTTGTTAGGCTCTGAAAGCTTGTATTTCCAAATAAACCCGTTGGACTATAACCCAATGTTGTGTGATTTCTGACATTATTGGTCAATCCATTGAGGAGAGGAGTTGGGAGTTCATGCTACAGCTACACAGGACATTAGTTAGGCCATTTTTGGAATACTGTGTGCAGTTCTGGTCTCCCTGCTATCGGAAGGATGTTGTGAAACTTGGAACGGTTAGAAAAGATTTGCAAGGATGTTGCTGGGGTTGGAGGGTTTGAGCTCTTGGGAGAGGCTGAATAGGCTGGGGCCATATTCTTTGGACCGTTGGAAGCAGAGGGGTGACCTTATAGAGGTTTATGAAATCATGAGGAGCATGGATAGGTAAATAGACAAGGTCTTTTCCTCAGGGTAAGGGAGTCCAAAACTAGACGACACAGGTTTAAGGCAAGAGGGGAAAGATTTAAAAGGGACCTGAGGGGTAACGTTTTCACGCAGAGGGTGGTGCATGTATGGAATGAGCTGCCAGAGGAAGTGGTGGAGGCTGGTACAATTACAACATTTAAAAGACATCTGGATGGCTTTATGAATAGGAAGGGTTTAAAGGGATATGGGCCAAATGTTGTCAAATGGGACTAGGTTTATCTAGGATATCTGGTCAGCATGGATGAGTTGGACCGAAGGGTCTGTTTCCATGCTCTACATCCCTATGACTCTACGACTCTATGATAGCAAATCAATCACCTGTTTTCCCTGTCGCTGTTTTCTTTAAATTCTTTTACATGTCAACTGCAAAAGAAAACCAGATGGGGCATTCAACAAGAGGCAGATTGGCTACCATCGTTTTTGCACTGTGCCCAGAAGCAATGTACCAGGATCACTGAGCTGGGAGATAAGCAGGGCTTACAAAGCACCGATTACCTGTGTCACATACACTAGAGGTAGGTGATTGTGGCAGGCAGTAAGAATGCAATTTAAATGGAATCTGCTACAATATATACAAATGGATGCACAGCCTCAAGTGCCTGGCCTACTTTGCAGTGATTTTATTGTAAAGCTCCTCCCTTGAATGCATCTCTGAATACATCAGATTGAAACAAAATGCTCCTATTGCCGCTTCTCGCTTGTCATCTTGTGACTGCCAGACTGATTGGAACCACAAAAAGAATCCAATGTGGTGTTGGACAATTGATGGATAACTAGGCTGTTTAATGTTGCTGCTTTGAATGGACTCAAGGCAATACAGAATGTATTTCAATTTTGGATGGAGAATTACTCTGTGAATTACAAGGCTTCTTTTCACTTGAATGCATTAACTGGGAAGAAACTCTCGGTCCAAGACTAAAGCAACCCAGGGCAAAAAGAAATTGTCACTCTTTATGCATCTTTTCAGTGAAATCAACGATCAATGAATGAAATTGAATATATTTCATTTCTTGAGTGATATTATTCTGCAACCATTCTGGGGACATGAGTTTATCTTAGAAGATTTATAAAAGCCGACCCAGTCTCCTCTAAAATAAGAGGCTTCTGATCGAGACAGAAGAAGGAATGTGGATTTACATAGCACTTTTTGTAACCTCAGGACAGCTTAAAGTGCTTTGCAGTCGAAAGAGTATTTTTTTTTAAGTGTGGGGTATAAATTTGGATGGGGGTGATGGACAACACTGCCCCCTGGACAACAAGTTGGCGTCGAGGTAACAGATGCCAAACAAAACCCACCTGGCAGGCAAAGTGTGCTGGTGGGTGGCTACATTAATGCAGAGTGCGACTTTAAACCCCCTCAGTGACAGGATGTCCCACTCTCTGGAGCTGCTAGTGAGGCTGAGGGGGTGACAGTTCCAACAGTGCAGACAGTGTCTGAGAGCCGTGAACGACACTGTTGGGACTGCAAGCAAGGAGCACAGTGAGGACCACAGCTGACCACAGGCACACCAGCGTCATTGGGCATGGGCTGTTTGCCACACTTGAGGGAGGGCCATGTGTATTGAAGGACACGTGGGTAAGGAGGAAAGTTGGAAAGTGTAGACATACAAAGAGATTTGGTTGCCCTTGTCAATAAATTACTGAAGGCTAACACCCAGGTGCAGCGAGCTATTCAGAAGGCTAATGGAATGTTAGCCTTTATTGCAAGAGGATTTGAGTACAGGAGCAGTGGAGTCTTGTTTCAACTGTACAGAAGCTTGGTTAGACGGCACCTGGAGTTCTGAGGAAGGGTCACCGGACCCGAAACATTAGCTCTGTTTTTTCCTTCACAGATGCTGCCAGACCTGCTGAGCTTTTCCAGCAACTTTGTTTTTGTACCTGGAGTACTGTGAGGTGGTACAGAGGAGGTTTGCTAGATTGATGCCTGGTAGACTGAGTTGTCATTGATGGTATATTGACAAGCTGGGCTTGTTTCCACTAGTGTTTAGAATAGTGAGACGTAATTTGATTGAAGTGTAGAAGAACAGAGGAACATAAGAACTAGGAGCAGGAGTTGACCATTCAACCCATCAAGCCTGATTCAACAAGATCATGTGAGATCTGCCCAGGCCATAACTCTTCCTTGTGCCAACTCCTCATAGCCCTCAACTTTTCAATATTTAAACAGTCTACCTGCCTCCTTTCATTGATTAACATCTACAAGTCTCTCAGGTAGAAAAATTGGACATTCACTACCACCTATGAGAAGAAAGTTCCTTCGCATCTCTGTTTGAAATGAGTATTCCTTCATTCTGTAAACTAGTGGAAATACCTTCTCCACAACTAGCCCAAAAGCCCCTTCAAAATCTCAGAATCCCGAATACTTTTGACAAGGTAGATGTGGAAAAGATGGTTTCTTGTGTGTGTTGTTCCAAGATTATTGTTAGAAAATTAGGGATCGCTGCTTCTGCCGAGAGATGGGTGGCACGGTGGCTCAGTGGTTAGCATTGCTGCCTCACAGCGCCAGGGACCCAGGCTCAATTCCAGCCTCAGGCAACTTTCTGTGTGGGGTTTGCACATTCTCCCAGTGTCATAGGTCATAGAATCCCTACAGTGTGGAAACAGGCCCTTTGGTCCAACAAGTCCACACCAACCCTCAGAGCATCCCACCCAGACCCATCCCCTTATAACCCACTTAATCTACACATCCCTGAACACTATGAGCAATTTAGCATGGCCAATCCACCTAACCTGCACATCTTTGGACTGTGGAAGGAAACCGGAGTACCTGGAGGAAACCCACACAGACACAGGGAGAATGTGCAAACTCCACACAGTCTTACGTGGGTTTCTTCCTTCAGTGCAAAGATGTGCAGGTTAGGTAGATTAGCCATGTTAAATTGCTCAAAGTGTCCAGGGATGTGTAGGCTAGGTGGGTTAGACATGGGGAATACAGGCTTATAGGGATAGGTTGGGGGGATGGATCTGAGTAGGATGTTCTTTGGAGTATCAGTATGGTCTCGATGGGCAGAATGGCTTGCTTCCATATTATAGGGATTCTATGAGATTAAGTATTTTTTGTGCGACTTTGGAACTCCTTGCCTCAGAAAGTGGTAGAAGTGGCTCCTTAACATTTTTAAGACAAAGGAAGATGGATTCTTATCAGGCAGTGGGATTGAGGGTTACAGAGGAGATTAGGAATCTGGAATTCAAAACATAGACAGATCAGCCGTTGGTAGCAGAACAGGCTCGAGGGACTGAATGGTTTACTCCTGTTCCCATTTCAGACGTATGATGGGTCAAACCAACCCTTTCTGTGACATAACCCACTCTGTAATGCTATAATTGAGAGCAAATGCACAGAGATTGTAGCTTGAATAGAAACAGAAAATGCTGCAGATTCACAACATGTTCATTAGCATGTGTAAAGAGAAAAGATGGGTAATGTTTCAGGTTCAGGAACAAGCTCTGAATGCTGATGGAGGGCCCACAGTTTATGGTAAATCAGTAATGTCTCAGTTCATACCTTGTATTCCTGCAGATCAATGCACTGGTGTTTCTAACAGTGGGATTGGATCAATGGCCAAGACCATGGAGGATTTCAGATGACAGTATTACAATAATAAATACAAAGATTGCCTCATTACGTTGAGCAATTGGCAAGTTCATTTTTAAAATAAGCACACTTGCGGCAATAAAGGAGGTAAGGAATGGAAATGTGTTGATCAGGAGAGGTGTAAATCCAGCTAGAACATAACCAAAAAATACAGCAGATGCTGGAGATTGAACATAATACACAGCAACAGGCCCCTCAGCCCACCATTTCTGCGCTGGCCATGATGCCATTCTAAACTAATCCCATTTGCCTGCACGTGATCCTCATCCCTCTATTCCCTGTCTGTTCATGTGTCTGCCTACATGCTTTTAAACATTGCTATTGTATCTGCTTCTATCACCTCCCCTGGCAGTGCATTCCAGGCACCTAGCAGCGTCTGTGCAAAAGACTTGCCTCGCACATCTCCTTTAAATTTACACACTCTCGCTTTAAAACCTATGCCTCCTAACATTTGACATTTCCACCCTAGGAAAAAGAGTTGAACTATCTACTCTATCCATGCCTCTTATCATTTTATATACTTCTATCAGGTCACCCCTCAGCTTCCGACACTCCAGGAAAAGCAATCTAAATTTGCCCAACCTCTTGTTATTGCTGACACACTCTAATCTTGGTAACATCCTCTTCAAAGCCTCCACATTCTTCCTATAGTGTGACAACCAGAACCGCACATAATACTCCAAATGTAACCCAGCTAAAGTCTGATATAGCTGCAACATGACTTGCAACATCTATACTCAATGCCTGACCGATGAAGGCAAGCGTGCTGTACACCTTCTTTCCTATCTTATCCACTTGTGTTGGCCCTTTGAAAGAGTTGTGGACTTGCACCTCAAGATCTCTCTGTATATCAATGTTCCTAAGGGTCACGCCATTTACTGTATAACTTCCTCTTACATTTGATCTCCCAAAATGCATCACCTCATGCTTGTCCACATCAAACTCCATCTGCCAATTCTCCACCCAACTTGCCAACTGATCTACATCCCTCTATATACTTTGATAATCTTCCTCACTATCCACATCTCCACCAATTTTCATATTGTCTGCAAACCTATGAATCTGACCATCTACATATTTATCCAAATTGTTAACACTTATTACAAACAACAGAGGTCCCAGCATTGGTTCTTGTGGAACACCACTGGTCACAGACCTCCGGTCAGAATAACACTCCTCCACAACTACCCTCTGCCTTCTATAACCAAGCTAATTTTGTTTCCAACCTACCAACTCACCATGGATCCCATGTGATTTAATCGCTGCAACCAGCCAAACCATGAGGAACCTTGTCAAATGTTTCAGTAAAGTCCATGTAGACAACATCCATTGCCCTATCTTCACCAATCAACATTGTCACTTCCTCAAACAAAAATCAAATTTGTGAGACAAGATGTCCTCCACACAAAACCATGCTGACCATCCCTAATAAGTCCATTAATTCCCAAATGTGAATAAATCCTGTCCCTGAGAGTCTTCTCCAATAACTTCTCTGCCACTTTTGTAAATGTCACTGGCCTATAATTTCCTGGATTATCCGTGTTGCCCTTCTTGAACAAAGGAATAACATTGACTATTCTCCAGTCTTCTGAGGCCTTGCCCATGGCTAAAGAGGATAAAAAGATATCTGTCAATGCACAAGCAATCTCTTCAGTTCAGCTCTGATGAAGACTCATCTAGACTCAAAATGTTAGCTTGCTGTCTCTGTATGGATACTGTCTGACCTGCTGTGATCTCTAGCATTTGTTGCTTTCAATCTCTTCCCTTGCCTCCCTCAGAATCCTGGCATAGATACCATCAGGTCATGGGGACTTATCTGGCTTAATGTTTTTCAAGACACCCAACACTTTTTCCTTCTTAATATTGGCATGCCCTAGATTATCAATGGATGCCTCCTTAATGTTATCACCATCAATGTCCTTCTCTTTGATGCAAAGTACTCATCAAGAACCTTATCCACTTCTTCCAGCTCCACACATAAATTTCTTCCTTTGTCCTTGAGTGGACCTTCCCACTCCTTAGTTACTTTCTTGCTCCTAACATTGCATAAAATGCCTTTGGATTCTCCTTAACCCTACCTACCGAGGACATTTCATGGCCCCTTTTAACCCTCCTAATTCTTTGTTTAAGTTCTTTAATGCTTTATTTATATTCCTCAAGAGCTTTGTCTAATTTCAGTTTCCTGAACATTCCATATGTTTCATTTTTCTTTTTGACTAAACTTTCAATATATCTTGTTATCCAGGGTTCCTGAATCTTGCTGATCAACTGGACTTTAAAACACTCTCACATGTCAGATGTGGATTTACCATCAAACAGCCACCCCCAATGTAATTTCTGCAGTTTCTGCCTACTATTGTTGCAGTTAGCCTTCCCCATTTTAGTACTTTCACTGAAAGACATGCTTAACCTTAGCCGTAACTATGTTAAAAATACAGAATTATGATCACTGTTCCCAAAATGGTCCCCCCACTGAAACTTCGATAACCTTGGCAGATTCATTCCCCAACACAAGGTCTAGTATGGCTCCTTCCCTAGTGTACAATCTACATATTGTTTCATGAAACCCTCCTGGATACACCTAACAAATTTTGCCTCATCTAAGCCCCTGGCACTGAGGGAGCCCCAGTCAATATTGAGGAAGCTCTGTTGTGTTACATCTTTCCCCGATCTGCTTATATATCTGTTCCTCTATCTCCTGCTGGCTATTGGGAGGCCAAAAGCATAACCCCATCATAGTGATTGCACCTTTTTTATCACTGAGTTCTACCCATGTGGTCTTGCTGGATGAACCTTCCAAGATGTCCTCTCTTAGTGCTGCTGTGACATTCTCTTTAAGCAGTAATACAATTCTCCCAACCCTTTTACATCCCTCTCTATCATACTTAAAACATCTAACCCCTGGAATGTTGAGCTGCCAGTCCTGCCCTTCTTTCGACTAAGTTTCTGTGAATTCGTACAACATTGTCGTTCCTATTCCTATTAGCTTTAATTGACCTCCTACCTTCTCCTCGATTGCTCCACATGCTGAGCTATTGCTCCATTTCCAACCCCTCCCATACTAGTTTCGACCTTCCTGAATGGCACTAGCAAACCTCCCTGCCAGAGTATTGGTATCTCTCCAGTTTAGGTACGACCCGTCCTTCTTATACAGATCTTTGCTTCCCTGGTAGACATCACAATGTTCAGATACCTGAAGCTCTCCTTCTACAACAGCTTCTCGGCCACACATGAACTGTACTATCTTCCTAATCCTAGCCTCACTTGGGAGTAATCCCAAGACTACAATCCTACAGGTTTTCTGAATTTCTGATTTTTTGAAAGGTCCAGACCTGAAACGTCAGCTTTCCTGCTCCTCTGATGCTGCTTGGCCTGCTGTGTTCATCCAGCTCTACACCTTGTTATCTCAGATTCTCCAGCATCGGCAGTTCCTACTATCTCTGAATCAATCCTACAGGTACTGCTTTTCAACCTGCTCCCTGATCTCCCTTTGCAGGACATCGTCTCTCTTTCTGTCAATGTTGTTGGTACCAATATACACCACAAACATGTGGCTGCTCACCCTCCCCTTTCAGAATACCCTATGCCCGCTCAGTGACATCCTTGAGTCTGGCATGAGGGAGGCAATACACCATTGTCGAGTCTGGCTTGTGCCCACAGAAATCCTAGCTGTGCCCCTGACTATAAACTCCCCAATCACTACTGCTTGCCTACTCTTCAACCCTCCCTTCTGTACAACAGTGCTAATGATGGTGCCACTGATCTAGTAACTGCTACGTTCCTCAGAGAGACCATTCCTTCCCCCCACAGCAGCAACCAAAACGATATCCCTGTCTGAAAGGGAAATAGCAACAGGGGGCTCGTGCACTGCCTGCCCCTCCTTGTGGTCACCCATCCATCTGGTTGAACCTTTAGTGTGACCACATCCCTGAAATTCCTATCTATAAAACATTCAGCCTTGTGTACGTTCCTCAGCGAGTCCAATATCCTCTCCAACCTATCCATGCAGTCTGAGAGGAACTGTAAATGGACACATTTCCTGAGACATCATTGTCAGGGAGATTTGATTTCTCCCTGATCTCACACATCTCACAAGAGGAGGTTACCACCCCAATAACTACCATTACTGCCCCTTGACTAACTATTGGATTAAAAGAAAAGGAAAGACTTTATCTTTTTTACCTCATTGCTGCTTGTTCCCTCAATGTAGTCTGACATTCACCAAAACCAGCACTTTGACCTCGCCAGCAGATCTCCAACTCACTGCTGAGGCTTTATTGTTTTTCACCAATGATCAAATGTTCCTCTCTCTCTCTCTCTGTCCCCCCTCCCCTTCTCTCTCTCTCTCTCTGTCTCTCGCTCCCCCCTCTCTCTTTATCCCTCTCTCTTTCTTTCCCTCATTATTTAGCTCGAAGTGGGAGGGACTGGAACACCACACTAATGTAAAGTTTAGGGATTCACCATTCTTTGACATTAAGTCCTCCATGGTCCCCTTCTCGGTAATGGTGAGTCAGCTAACTTCTCCCAGAATCCTCCTCAGTCGCTTCTCATTGCCGCCCTCTGTGGTCTGAAATCAGAGTGGAAAGTGCTGGAGAAGCTCAGCAGCTCAATTCCAAACAAGAGTCATAATAGACTTAGAACATTAACTTTGCTCTTCCCTCCACAGATCCTGCTAGACCTGCTGAGTATTTTTTAACACATTTTTGGCATTATTCCTATTAGGACATAGTTGGGTTAAAGATTAAAATCTCATGTGTGTTCAGTCACAAAATCTAAATGATGTGAACAGGTATCATTGTCAAGCCACTGTCAAGATGGTGAGGGTACCCCACCCTATAACGCCTTAAGTATATTGCGTCATTAACATAGTAAACATCCCAAAGTTATTCCAAATTTCCAAAGCATTATGGGTCAGCAATAAATAAAAATTAGGAGCATAAGAAGACATTTTGACAAGTCAACCCTGCTTCAGCATTCATTAGAGTCATAGTTGACCTGATCTTGTCCTCAGTTCCACTTCCTGCCATCTCTCACAATCCATGATGCCCTTCTAGATCAGAACGTTCTCCACCTCCGCCTCAAGTATGTTGTGTTCAACAGCACAGCTTCCACTGTTCTAATGTAAAGATGATTCCAAATTTTGATAACCCTCAGAGAGATCAAATTCCTCCTCATCGCTATCATAAATGGGAATCCCTTTATTCTGCAACTGCTCCTCTTATTTCTAAACTCCACCAGATGGAGAATATTGCATGTACCCTGTGAGCTTAGGTACAACTGGTTCAATTTTTCTTTGAAAAACAAACCTTTCATCACAGATACCAATGCAGTGAACTTACTTTGAACTATCATAATAAGGAGACCAAAACGATACACAATACATCAGGTGTAATCTCATCAATGTGCTGTGGTGGAAGCTTTCCCTACTGATACACAGCATGTTCCTTGCAAGGAAGGTCACCATTCCCTTTGTCTTCGTAGTTGCTTGCTTCTGCTTGATAATGAAATTATGAATGAAAATATCCATGGGTGAATTTCCTGCCCTCAATTAACATCACTTATAGTCTCAATTCCCTGATCACCCACCTCCCTGGCAAGTGAGAAATGAGTGACTTGCCTATAGGATTTTAGAGGGTTCCTGTAATTCACCCATTCTTGAATAACTGGGAGTAATGATGGGCGAAAGGAGGGTAAGTGGTTACCTTTGAATATCACCTCCGACCCTTGCCTCTGACCCCTGACCTCTCTCTCTCAGGCATCCTCCTTGCTCCATGAGAAGGGTATAACAGATTGTTACTTTCTCACCAATGTAGCCGTCAAGAAGAAGGACGAGATGTTGGACTTTACGACTCATGATTTGCCAGCTGCTCCAGTGACCTGGAAGATCTTGCTGAGGTCCGGGGCTAGCATGCTCATTGCCGCATGACTCACTTGATACTGATAGGAATTGCCATGTTTCTCCCCGTCTTTTACGACCTAATCTTCACCATTTTTACAATAAATCTAACCTCTCCTTTTCTTGTTTCCCTCTATCAACTTCCCACTTTTCTGCTTTAAGTAGCCACAATTTACTTTGGCTACTCTCTTCCTTTTAGTATACTTTCTAAGTTCTTACTGTCCATTTCATATTTCTTCCTTATTTACTCAATTATTCTGTTGTTATTCTCTTTACTTTAGTATTGTCATTTTTGCACTTTTAAAAAATGTTCATCATCTTTTAATTTGGCTAATCATGTAGCATTGCAACCTTTTTAGTTGAAGGATATCTTTCTTAACTTAGCCACAGGTGGTACATGCTGTATTGTTAGGCTTAAAGCACCTCACCACCTCTTTAAGATCCGATCAAATGTTTTCAAGAAGGCACATGCACTTCAAATGCAACTAGTTTATTAGTTTAGAATACTCACATGAATTAATAATTATTATTTTGTACTATGGTAAATATATATTAGGAAATTATATAATTAGGTTAAACAACTGAGATAATCAAGCCGGCCTTGCACTGCCTTTCTATCCACAGGGAGCATTGTGACACTGGCGCTTAGAGCTCTTGCTCAGATTCCATGGCTCTTGTCACGTCACCCCAGTCCGATGGTGTGAAGTCCAATGAACAGAGCAAAATCCCTGATGTTATTACGATTCTGAATCTAAGGTTATGTGCTAGATTCCCATTTTGTCATAACTTCTGTACTTCTCCTGCCCTCAAATATAGGTGGAAAAAAAATCCAGTTGACCCCATATAGGCTGTACAAGCTGGTGGCTCCCACTGCCCCTCAAGGTCAGGAGGGTTCCCTCCAGTCAAAACAAACTGTTTTTGCATTAAGGTAGCAAGAACTGCAGATGCTGGAGTCAGAGATAACAAAGTGTGGAGCAGGAAAGTTGATGTTTTGGTTCGGGACCCTTCTTCAGACAAAAGTTTCCCGACCCGAAACATCAGCTTTCCTGTTCCTCTATTGTTGCCTGGCCTGCTGTGTTCCTCCAGCTCCACACTGTGTTATCTCTTGTTTTTGCATGAAGCCTGTTTGTCACATACTTTTGTTTTTTCCATTAGTTCAATTTCTCATCGTCATATCCAATTAACCCTTACTAGTCTGGTTTGAATATATCATTTTTAAACACTGCACAGCCTTCCCATAGAATCTAAACTTCAGAACAAAATATTTATAGTTGAGATGCATGGCGTACCTTTTTAAATGTCTGTCACTTAATTATCATTGTACTTTTAAAATTATTTCCCTTGTCTGATTTAGTCTACTCTGTCTTAAAATGTTTCTAATATTAGTTTTAAGCCACTATTTCATTTCAGCAAATGAATTTCAGACACAGGCTTGTCACATTTAAACTGGATGTGTTATTCTGAATATTATGCTTATATGAATGATTTAGGCTTGAATGTCAGAATGGAAAATTGTGAGGAGGATAGTCTTAGACTACAGAATATATAGACACCTGATCAGATGGACTAATCAATGGCGAATAGAATTTAATCTCAATAAATGTGAGAAGATGCATTTGGCTAGGATAAAGGAGACAAGGTAATGCATGATGAGTGGTAGAACCCTGGGAAAGACCAAGGATCAAAGGGACCTAGGTGTGTATGTATACCAATTCCTTAAGTTATCAGGACAATCAGTGGTCAAGAAAGGAAACATTTGCCTTTATTAGTTGAGGCTCAGTGTTTAAGATCAGAGTTTAAGAGGTTATGCTGGAACTATATGAAACATTGGTTAGGCCACAGCTAAAGGATTGTGTGCAGTTCTGGAATCCAAATTATCAGAGGGATGTGATAGCACTGAAGAGGGCAGAGGGGAGATTTACCAGGGTATTACCTGAGCTGGAGGGTATCAGTTATGAAGACAGTCTGGATAGACCGGTGTTATTTTCCTTAGAGCAGAGGAGATTGAAATGTATAAAATTATGAGGGGCATACATAATGTAGACAGGAGGTAACTTTTCCCCTTGATGGAGGGATCAATATCAGGGGGCAAGGATTTCAGGGAAGAGGCAAGAGGTTTTGAGCAGATGTGAGGAAAATCTTTTTCACCCAGAGGGTTGTGGGAATCTGGAACTGACTGTCTGTAAGGGTGGTAGAGGCAGACACACTCAGAACATTTAAGAAGTATGTTAGATTAATTAATAAAGTTAGGTCACGTGAGATTCAGGGTGAGCTTGCCAATTGTATACAAAATTGACTTAATGATAGGAGACAGAGAGTCGTGGCAGAAGGTTGCTCTTTGGACTGGAAGCCTGTCATAAGTGGTGATCCATAGGGATCAGTCTGGGTCCTCTTTTGTTTGTCATTTACATAAATGATTTGGATGACAATATAGAAGGCATAGTTAGTAAGTTTGCAGACAACACCAAAATTGGTGGCATAGTAGACAGTGAAGGTTTTCTAAAATTACAAAGGGATCTTGATCAAATGGGTCAATAGGTTGGAAAATGGCAGATGGAGTTCAATCTGGAGAAATGTGAAGTATTGTATTTTGGTACAACAAATGGGGGCAAGGACTTATACAGTTCATGGTAGGGCCTTGGGTAGTGTTGTAGAACAGAGGCTCTTAGGGTTTCAGGTACATAATTCTTTGAAGTTTGTGTCACATATGGCCAGAGTGGTCAAAAAGGCATTTAGCATGCTTGCCTTCATTGCTCAGTCCTTTGAGTATGGGAGTTGGGAAGTCATGTTGAGGTTGTACAGGGCACTGGTGAGGTTTCTTCAGGATTACTGTGTCCAGTTCTGGTGTAGGAAGGGTATTATTAAGCTAGAGAGGTTTCACGATGTTGCTGGGTATGAAAGGTTTGAGTTATAAGACTAGATAGGCTGGGATATTTTTAACTGGAGCGTTGGAGCTGAAAAGTGACCTTACAGAAGTTAATAAAATCATGAGTGTTATAGATAGGGTTAACAGTAGGTATCTTTTCCCTAGGTTGGGGATTTCAAGACTAGGGTGCTCATTCTTAAGGCGAGAGGAGAGAGATTTAAAAAGACATGAGGAGTAACTTTTTTTACACAGAGGATGGTTCACACGTGGAATGAGCTTCCTGAGGAAGTGATCGATGCAAGCACAGTTACACTAAATAAAAGCCATTTGGATTAGTATATGAATAAGAAATGTTTGGAGAAATATGGACCAAGAGCAGGCAGGTGGGGTTAGTTTGGTTTGGGATTATGTTTGGAATGGATTGGTTGGACTGAACTGTTTCCATGCTGTATGACATGCTGACCCTGTAAGTCCAGTAAAAATTTTTATTATTCAACATCTATGGGACCAGGAGTTTACCAGTTGATCAAATATTCCAGATAATCAAGAGGTCTATGTAATTAATCTAAAAACAAACACAGTGTAATTGGAATGTAATGCAGAGGTATACACATCACTGTTATATTTTATTTATGGTATAAATCCCTAAAAATAGTATGCAACTTTGCTTTAAGTAAAACCTACAACAGAGAGCCTCTCACTTGCACTCTCAACTGACTCCTCAAATATCATAGTATTTGAGGAGAAATTGGCTCAAAATGGAATCAACTGATCGTATTTCATGTGGCCATTCAATTGAACAAGTGCATTTACACTGAGGTAAATAAATTTCAACTAAGCTAAAATAATTGGACAGATTAATACAGGAAACTTTGCGGTATTTGAAGTATATAATTTTCACCAGTTTATCAAGAGTGCGAGTGCAAAACATACCAGTTGAAACATAGTTTGCTGTAATTAGTTGTGCACTTGCGATGTTAAGGCATACAAGGTTACAGGCCAAGTGCTGGAAAATTGGGTTAAAATAGTTAGATAGTTGTTTTGACTGGTGCAGACAAAATGGCCCAAAGGGCCTTTTTCTGTGCTGTTTGTTTATGACTATTTGACAGTATGATCACTCTTCCCAAGCAGACTTTTTACAAGGAGATTATTAATTAAGCCTATCTTATTACATAGGACCCTACCTAAAATAACCAGTTCCCTCGTTGATTCAACATGTATTATTGGACAAAATTGTCCCAATATTGTTCATTAGTGTGCCCTTAAGGTTATCTGTGCCAAATCGGTTTTTCGAATATCAACTAAGACTGTCATTGCAATTATTGCAATACCTTTCTTACAAGGCCCATTATTTATTGACATATGCTCTGCTTTACAGTTTAGATAGCATCAGGGGCCTATAAACGATTTCTATCAGTGAATTGTTTTGCTTCCTTTTTGTTTTCTCCAAACAAATTGTTTCTGTATTCTTCTTGTTGGTGTAGAAAATATTGTATTAATGAAAGCCTGAGAATCCCTACAGTGCAGAAGCAGGCCATTCAGCCCATCAAGTCCACGTTGACCATCTAAAGAGCATCCCACCCAGACCCATTCCCCTCCCCTATCCCTGTAACCATACATTTCCTGTGGCTAACCCACATAGGCTACACATCCCTAGGCACTACGGGGCAATTTAGCATGGCCAATCCACTTAACCTGCACACCTTTGGAGTGTGGGAGGAAACACCCACAGACACAGAGAGAATGTGCAAACTCCACACAGACAGTTGCCCAAAGTGGGAATTGAACCCGGGTCCCTAGCACTAACCATAAGCCACCATGCCGCCCCATAGACAGGAACTGGAACAAGCTGTTACTGTAGAGAGCATGGTTGGTATTTGAATGTTACAGAGGCATAACTTAACACTATGCAGGAAGTGATAGCCTAGTGCTATTATCACTAGACTAATCATCCAGAGCTCCAAGTAATCTTTTGGGGATCCAGGTTAGAATCCTTTCATGGCAACTGATGGAATTTGAATTTAATAAATGATTGGAATTAAGAGTCTAATTACGACCATGAAAGCATTATTGATTGTTGAGGAAATCCCCACCTGATTCATGAATGTCCTTCAGAGAAGGTAATTTCAACATCCTTGTCCTGTCTGGCCTACATGTGACTCCAGACTCCCTTAACTGCTCTCTGGGTCATTATGGATGGGTAATAAATTCCCTACCCAGCCAGTGATGCCCACATCTGATGAATGAAGAAAACATTCCGATGGCTATACTGATCTAATCTTACATTAACGGAGTTAACCCATCTAACTTACCTTTCTTCCTACCCTCCATAAATGTCAAATACTCTTGAACATTTAGGTCCCAGCCTTTATTACTTAGCAAACACGACTTTGTAAAGACTATTGTATTAAACCTACCTACACCTATTTGTGTTATCACTTCATCCATCTTGTTATGAATGCTTTGTGCATTTACATTTTAAGAGCCTTTCCTCTTATAATTTTTCCTTCTTATAGCTCTATTTACCAGTGCACCTTCAACCATTCACATATTATTACTCTGTACTATTGTCTTGCCCTGTCTACTTAATACTCTGCATCATTCATATGTACGTATGGGTTTGAAAGGTTACTACTGATTAATACCTTAAGCAGCACTCACAATGATGATATTATGCTGTATTGTGAAAAAGTGTGCAAATTGTATATATTTTATATAATTGCTTCTAGGGTTTGGATTTTGAACTAGTGCCATGTCTGTTTGGTCTGCATCAAAGGAGGAAATCAATGATTAACTTGTAGCCATGGTGACATCTTTTTTTGAACACCATAGGGAAGACAGAATCACTGGGAAGTAACTGGGTTTTGTTTACCCTGAGTGATTTTCATGAGTTGTACAGAGTAAACTGTTGTCCATTAGGTTGGAGATGAAATGATGTGGAACTTATTCTTTTGGCTTAGGGGCTCACAGAAAGCTCGAAGAAAACCCTTTTATTTTCAGGTTTGCAGGGGTTTTGCCTGAATTTGGATATATAAGACAGTTGCTCGCAAAGAACAGGGTTTGTTTAGAATGGTTAAAAAATAGATTCCCCAATGTAAGGGTTTTGTTTTGGAAGTTCCAGACCAGAAGTATTTTGTTAAAACCCTGAAGGAGTTAGTTGAAGCCAAATATCTCTAAACTCAGTTGTATGGAGACTGAAGAAAGAGGCTTCAAATTCTCAAGACTGGGAATTGAAGACAGTTCTGTCTGATGTGAGTGCTGTAAAAGAACATTTTTGGGATTAATAGGATTGTAGTTTACCATGTATCAAAATCGTTAAATTTGAGTTATGTATATTATTCCATTTTGATTTTAATTTCATCTGCATATTAAACTTATATTTTATAATTAATACCAAAGCTTCAGCATTGTGTGCTTGTGTTTCTGTGAAAGATTATGTTGTCATAATAAAAAAAACAGAATATTATCTATCAAGCTAGATTTTAGTCTCGGATCTGGGATCTGGTATAATATCAAATGGAGTTATAACAATAGGGATTGTGGGCAGAACAGCGTAAGATGTTAAAGTAGTGAGATCTAATATTCAGGTCCTCACAGTTTCTGTAACAACATCTATCACATCAACGTAACATGTAAGTAGCTGTTAACATGCAAAAATTATATCTCTTTATCTATAAACGACACTTTGAGTTGGAGTAGGAAGAAATTTTCCTCAACTACATTAGACCAGGCATGCCTTATAGTTTCCTACACTTAAAGAGGATATTGACAGCATCTTCCATCATGAACAGCAGTTTATACAGTAGTGAGTTGGCATTCCCATGCAATGATCTCCCCTGATGTTAATCACCCAATCCATCAAAATACTACGCCCCAAACAAAGATATACAAGCAGCCAGAATAGAAGAGGACAGATAGCTCAGAATTCTGTTGGGCTCGAAAAGTAGCAATAAGGAAACATAATAGAATTTGAAAATGCATTTGAAAATTTTAAAATTGAGGCATTCTTTAACCAGAATCCAGTCAGTGAACATGGGGGCAATGAATGAACAGCTTTTAATGTGAGTGAGGACAGAAGTAGTAGAGTTTCATTTGAGTAGAATATGGGCGGTTAGCCAGAACCATTGCAGTAAGTCCAGTTCCAAGTTAATGAAGGAATGAATGTATGTTCAACCACAAAAGAGCTGAGACAGAACCATGGGCAGGCAATGTTACTGAGATGTACCACACAAACAGTTATTGAGGTCATATGGCTTTGTTTCTCAAATAATTCAACAAGTGTAAACCAACAGAGCTCCCTGAGTTATGTTTAACTAGGGTCACAGGCCAGTTTACTCTGTAATGCCACGTGACACACAAATTGGGAACCAGGAACCACTAATGACAACATTCAGGTAAAGATCACCACTGATGAATCTAAATATCTCACAGTGTACCTTGGGACTGTACTGGAAGCAGGCAGGGCTGGGACATCATCAGTTCAAAACAGGAGAATGGGGTTCAGGGAGGAATGCCGTAAAGTCAGAATTATAGATGATTTGAAATAATTAGCACATCAAAGGGAATTATTTCGATACATAGAGGGAGAGGTGTACTGCACCCACGAGGTAGCCACTTTTTGCAAAGAGCAGTTGTCTTTCTATTTAATAATAAACTTCCTGAAAAACTGCAATCTATGTCATTCTCTGAAGTTCCCTCAGATTTAGATAAGAAAGAAATAAAGAAGTAGGAAGGTCAAATCAAAATTTGAACACTGGGTGAGATTGTTTATGGCAAGAAACTACTATAAATGAAACAGATTCTGGAATTTTAATGTGATGAACTTGATTTGTGCTGCTTTACTTCGTTCTTACATTGTATCATGCTGGCACAGATTATTTTAGCTGGGTTAAAGGAGGTGCTTAGTTCCTTTATGTTTGTGGTTCAGGTTCAACCATAAGACCAGGAGCCTTTTGAGGTCAAAGGAATGGCAAGGGGCAAAGGTGGGCACTGCCATTGCAATGGAAGAGAACAATGGCAACTCCAACTGGAGATGCTGTTGGATTTCTAAAGCCTCTCATTAAAACTGATTCCATACAGACCACCTCCAGTGAAGAGGAAATTCCACTTTGGTGTGAGTTTAACCCCTACAGGGTATTTCACCTGATGTGGCAATTCTGATATTATCGACTGTAACATAAGAAACTGGGGGTTAATATCCTGGTATTTATAATGATTTGGAACAAGGGTTTGGTGGATTTCATTGACGGTGAGATCCCTTAGCGGGGTTTTTAACCTGGGCCAATCGGAGGGATTGACAGCTATAAACAGGAGGTTCTATGGAATAAAGTTTTTGTACAACGGTGTCTTTTTACTGAGTCACTCCATGTAAATACACACAGACATGGATGATGTGGGAAAAATAAAAGCACCACTCATGGGCTCCTAGACAACAAGGTGCAGGGCATCATGAACACAGCAGGCCAAGCAGCATCATAGGAGCAGAGAGGCTGACGTTTCGGGCCTAGACCCTTCATCAGCTTTTCTGATGAAGGGTCTAGGCCCGAAACGTCAGCCTCTCTGCTCC
>NC_063345.1:4897226-4915283 GCF_021869965.1 Rhincodon typus
GGATTCTCCAGCATCTGCAGTTCCTACTATCTCTCACTCATGGGCTCCTTTTGGGTGCAGTGGGAGTGTGGGGGAATAGTTGAAAAAAAGAGATTCAGAATGCTCCAATTTCCTCTCATGTGAACTGGTATCAGAGTTAGCTTACATAGAAACACAGAAGGTGCTTAGAGCAGGAGAAGGCCTTTTAACTCCTCGGGCCTAATCCACCATTCAACAGCATTATGGCTGATTGTCGAGCTCAACATGATGCCAAACTTGTGACGCACATTGGGACATTTGACTACATTAAAGGTGTTTATAAATGTAACTTGTTGTTGTGGTTACCACGAAATTTGATTGTATCTGTTACTATGTAAATTTATAATTGTCAGAAAATAAAGCAGCTAGATGAGTTCTATCAGTCTAGTTACCATCTGTCACTAAAATGTTGAAGGAGCACAATTGAGCAAACGTATGAAAGATTCAGCATCATCCATCACTACATGTGGGATCTGCTCCTCAACAGGTTTGGTTTCATTTTTGACTCAAATCGTGAGCACCTAATTGAGGTTAGAACTTCCAGCGTGGAACGTAGGGAGTGCTACACTGTCGGTCATGTTGTCTCTCAGATGAGATGTTCAGCTGTGGCCTGATCTGTGCTCGCAGGTACATGTAAAAGATTCCATCACAATTCTAAAGTTGGTGGGGGTGGGAGCTAGGAGTGGAATTTACACTGTTACCCTGAGCCAACATGAGTTACCTCTTAACTAACACTACAGAATACAGGTTAAATTGTCATTATCACATTGCTGCTTGTGGGATCTTGCTCTGCAGTATTGGCTGCTGTGTTTCCTACACTATGACAACGATGGCACAATTGAAATGCTTCACTGGTTATACAGTACTTTGGGATGTTATGAACTGGACTTGTGTAAATGCAAGTTCTATTTTCTACACTTTAAGGAGGTGATTTTCAGATACTGGAGGTCAGCTGGGTTCCTGGAGTGGAATGTGAACAACATGGGACTGGATTTTCTGAGCAGTAGCAACCTGACGGAGATTGCCGCTCTGCCCTTTCATCTTTGTGAAAGAAGGAAGCTCCACATTTCTGAGAGGAGATTTTGCTCAGGTCTCCCTCAGAAATGCAGAGCCGTACTTCCATCCTGACAGCTCTTCACAGCACAGAATTGTTACAGGAAGGCCATTTAGAAAACTCATTCATGGGATGAGGGTGTCGCCAAATTGGCCAGTATTTATTTCCCATCCTTAATTGCCTTGAGGGCAATTAAGGGCCAATCACATTTCTATGGGTCTGGAGTCACATGTAGGCCAGACCAAGTCTGAAGCCACATGACACCAGGTTATAGTCCAATGGGTTTATTTGGAATCACTCAAGCTTTCAGAGTGCATCCCCTTACTCAGGTGCAGTAAGAGAGAAGAGTACACAGGCACAGTGTTTATAGGAGATCAAGGACAGAGAGATCAAAGGATCATACAAATGGTGTGAGTGGCATGTAAGTCTCTGCAGGTGACCAAAAGTGTTAGATGGTGAGTAAAGTGTTTATAAAGCCAATGTCAGTGCTGTGCTATCATGATAATCAGGCAGAGTGATTGGAATACACAAAGCGTGACATCTCAGATCAGGCACTGAATTATAGGTGTGAGGCCTTGTTCAGGATCTGCCTCAGGGTGTTAAACCCGGAATCAGGTTGGTTTTATTCTGGAAGCTGGAATTTATAAGATGTCAAACTGACTGTAACTACAAACGTATGTTTTTTTGAACAAAATATAATGCATCTACAAATAAACAAACATCTTGGATGAAATGATTCACCCCATAAATTTATACATGTGTGTGAGTGAGAGAGTGTCTTGGCGTATATGTAGATGGTGTAGTTCCATTGCCTTGTCTGCTTGGGAGTCTCTTGTAACTGTTCTGCTGTATCTTGAGCACAAGCTGTGAATATGGACTCCATTTTGATTTCAATGAGACGAGGCAGGGTAACCATTTCCTTCCCTAAAGGGCATGAGTGAACCAGATGGGTTTTTCCTCAACAATAGGTTCTTAATTCCAGATTTTTGTTAAATTCCCATTCCACCATCTGCTAGGTTGGGATTTAAACTCAGGAATGTTACATGGGTTTCTGGATTAGCAGCCCAGTGATAATACCACAAGGCCATCACATCCCTTGCTAATCACACTCTCCTTTTCATAGTGGTCAGCTGCTGTATTTTGCAATTCAAAGTTTGCTGACAGTTACTTTGACAGGTATGTTTGGTCTGATGTTAAGGTGCTAGGAAAATAGGGTGTCAAATAGCTAGGATGATAAGGTGCCAAGTAGGCAGGGTGCTGGCTTGGTGGAGTGATGGCTGGGAAAGTGGCAAATGCCAGATGTGTGGTGGGTAATGTATCAGACAGCCAGTTAATTAGGGATAGGTTACCAGGGGCAGGACACCAGATGGGTAAGGGATTGGGTGCCAGGTCAGCAGGATCCTAAGTGGGTAGGCGAGTGTGCCAGCTGGATAAGGGATAAAGTGCTAAAAGGATACGCTGTCAATGTGTGAGCTGGTAAAGTTGATGATGCAGTGTCTAGGGTAGGTCAGCTGGGTGGAAGCCAACGGATCCAATGTGGGCTGGGTCCTGTCAGGTCGTGCGGTGCTATGATTGGATCAGGTCTGGGTGGGAGTGAGGGAGAAGTGGATGAACTCCAGCTGGAAGAGGATAGGGTCAGACAGATTGGATTGTGATGGAGGGAGTAACAGACCAGGGTCTGGCAGCTGTACACCATCTGAGGCAGGCTTGGTCAAGGGGTGCATAAGATAAATATGGGTCATTTGATTGGTCTTTAGAGTCTAAACTCTCTTAAGTAACTATTTTACTTAATTTCACCAGAACTGTCCAAAGTCTCTGATTTTTGTGGAAACTTTCGAAAGGTTCCAGTGCAGAGAAACTGCACACCAGAATATTCAATTTCCTGAGCCATTCCATCAAAGAGTGTGACAATGGGGATTCCAAAAAGTCCTAATGCCCAATCTCATCTAGACTCTAATTATGACTGCTCAGCAGCAAATCCAGGCCAGAACCTTTGAAAGGCTAAAGGAAGATTGACCAACCGCTGCATAAGATTGATAGCTGGGAAGAAATGATTTTCAGGATAATTGCTGGGGCTGGAGTGTAGCCAGATGTTCTATAGTTCACTTGTGTAAAACTGTTGGTGGGTCCTTCCTCCTGAGCTGCTGGAGCCTGTGTTTGTGTGGTGTGGGATTCTCAAGCCTTTTTAATGATTGTCACTGTGTTATTCTGCAATTTCTTCAATTTGATTATGTTGCAGCTCCTTTCGCATAAGAACTGAAAAAAAAGTTGAAGAATTTTAGAATAGAATCCCTACAGTGTGGAAACAGGCCCTTTGGCCCAACAAGTCCACACCGACCCTCAGTGCATCCCACCCAGACCCATCCCCCTATAACCCATCGAAGCTACATATCCCTGAACACTACGGGCAATTTAGCATGGCCAATCCACCTAACCTGCACATCTTTGGACTGTGGGAGGAAACCGGAGCACCCGGAGGAAACCCACGAATGTATCGTCCAAATGAAGTTTTAAAAATTCAAATCCTCATCAATTTTTTTTCACGTCTATTGACAATACAGAATACAACTTAAACCTGTCTGCTCACGAATGACCATCAGTGATACAAATACGAACCAAGTCTCAACATCTCCCATGTAAAACTGAAACAACACAAGCTGGAAAGTATAGCACAATTTCAAGTTGACAATCACAGAACCCTATTGTTACAGATTGTAGTATATTGTACTGTACTGTTTTATATTGTTTGTGGCTTCATTCCCAAAGATCCAGTATTAGCATTTGTTTTTGCAGGAAGCATCAGCACATCAAGGGACGCTGCAGTTTACCCAAGGAATCTGAACCTGTCTCCAGCATTGTATTCTTGTGTTGAGACTCCTCTCACAGAATTGGCTGTCTTATAATGGGATAACAAGGTGTAGAGCTGGATGAACACAGCAGGCCAAGCAGCATCATAGGAGCAGGAAGGCTGACGTTTCAGGCCTAGACCCTTCATCAGAAATGGGGGAGGGGAAGGGGGTTCTGAAATAAATAGGGAGAGAGGGGGAGGTGGATAGAAGATGGATAGAGGAGAAGATAGGTGGAGAGCTTATAATGGACTGGTAAGTAGCATACTTTTAATTTAATTGAAAATCTCAAACATCTTTACTTAACAAACTAATAACTTCCAAACGTTGAAAAACAAAGAATTGCGGATGATGGAAATCTGAAAAGAAAACAGAACTAGCTGAAGAAACTCAGCAGGCCTGGCAGCATCTGTGGATGAAAAGCAGAGTTCAGATTCCATGTCTTTCAGAGTCTGAAAATGGGTGACTTGACCTGAGCATCGACTCTGCTTTCTATTCACAGAGCTGCTGATCACTTCCATCCACAGAGAAACTTATGTGCACATGCTTAGTCTAGTACGCTGCTGCCTAGGCTCCTCATGTCATCATTGTCATAGTCACAGAAGTCTGCAGAACAGAAAACAGGCCGTTCAGCCCATCATGTCCATATCAGTCAAAAACAACTTCCTAACTATTTTAATCCCATTGTCCAGCATTTGGTCCACAGCCTTGTATGCATTGGCATCGCAAGTATACATCTAAATACTTCTTAAAGGTTACAGGGGTTTCTGTCTCTACCACCTTTACAGTTAGGGATTTCCAGATTCCCACTACTTTCTGGATGAAAAGTTTTTTCCTCAAAAACTTCTCTAAACCTCCTGACCTTTACCTTAAATCTATGCACCTAGTCATTGATCTCTTCACGAAGGAGAAAGTTTCTTCCTGTCCTACCCTTAAAGCAGTAACACAACATCTAGTGGTTAAGTTTTATTCAATACTTGGATGTTGTCACTGCTGGAAAGTTCCGCATTAATTGTCCTTCTCAAATTTCCCTTGAAATGATGGTGACTCAAGTGATGCTGCAGTTTGTGTGGTGAAGATACACACACCTTGTTGTTAGGGGCGAAGTTACAGGGGAGGATAGGAAATAGGAGCAGGAGTAGGCCAGTCAGTTCCTCAGGCCTGCTTCTCCATTCAGTATGATCATGGCTGATCATCCGGCTCAGTCCCCTGATATAAGTCAAAAATACCGCAGATGCTGGAAATCTGAAACAACACAGAGAATGCTAGAGAGACTCAGCAGATCAGGCAGCAGCTGTGCAGAGAGAAACAGTGTTTTGAGTCTGGTACTTCAGATCAGAACATCTTATTCCCACTTTCTCCCTGTATGCTTTGATCCCTTTAGCCCAGAACTATACCTAACTCCTTTTTGAAAACGTTCAATGTTTCAGCCTTAACTTCTTTCCATGACAGAGAATTCCACAGGCTCACCACTCTCTGGGTGAAGAAATTCCACCTTATCTCAGTCCTAAATTGCCGCTCTGGTATCCTTAGAGTGTGACTCCTGGTTCTCGACTCCCCAGTCATCCTTCTTACATGTGCCCTGTCTAGTCCTGTTAGAATATTATAGGTTTTTATGAGATCTGGCCTCAATCTTCTGAAATTCGGTGAATATAGTTCTTATCGATCCAGTGTCTCTGCATACATCAGTCCTGCCATCCCAGGAATCAGTCTGGTAAACCTTTGTTGCACTCCCTCCAAGATTTAGAGCAATGAAATTGAAGAAACTTTAATTTGGTGTTTGACTTGGAGAGAACCCTGCTGGTTGAATTGATCCTATTCCTCTTAATTTGAGTTTGCCCCCAGAAGGGAATTTTATCTGAAGCAGCAATGCTTTCATGAGTATAACATAGGAATCCAGGCGTGGATATTATGGTACTGAAGAATCTAACAGACTTTTGTTACATCTGACTCTTCTGGACAAACATTACATTCATAGGCACATAAGTGTGAAGTTACACAGAGTGACATGCTTCTAGTAACATGTCATGCTTAGGGGATCCCACAGTTAGATGGAGTATGAAATCATTATACTCTCAGTTCACATTCAGTGATACAGTATGATGATATGTGGCCATAATAAGTAGCATAAGTCATCTGTTGCCTTTGAACTTTGGTAAAGACCATTTGTTTGGAAGGTAACATTGAAGGATCTTTGGTGAGTTCTTGCTGGGCATCTTGTAGATGGTACATACTGCTGTCACTGCACAGCTCCAGAAGAGAGAAGTCACTTTTAAAATGGTCCATGGCTGCTTCATCCTGGATGGTGTTAAAATTCTTGAGTATTGTTGAGGCTGCAGTCTCCATAGGCAAGTTAAGAGTTTTCCATCACAATTTTAACCTTTGTTCTGTAAATGGTGAACAGGCTTTGGGGAGTTAGGAGCTAACTACCAGGGGTCAGTAGTGGGACCTTTGTTATTTGTTATTTCCATAAATGATCTGGATGTGAATGTACAAGGCATGGTTAATAAGTTTGCCAATGATACAAAATTAGGAAGTATCGTTGGAAGCGAAGAAGCTTATCAAGAATTACACAGGGATCTTGATCAGATGGGGAAGTGGGCTGAGGATTGACAAATGCAATTCAATACAGATAAGTGTGAAGTGTTACACTTTGGAAAGCCAAACCAAGGTATATACAGAAAATGGTAAGGTTCTGAGGAGTATTGTGGAACAGGGACCTAGGAGTACAAGTAAATAGTTCATTGAAAGTGGCATCACAGGTAGACAGGGTAGTGAAGAAGGCATTTAGCATGTTGGCCTTCATCGGCCAAGGCATTGAGTATAGGAGTTGGGATGTTATGTTGCAGTTGTATAAGTTGTTGGTGAGGCCGCATTTAGAGTAGTGTGTACAGTTTTGGTCACCCTGTTATAGGAAAGACTTAGTTAAACTGGAAAGTGTGCAAAGAAGATTTACGAAAATGTTGCCAGGACTTGTAGGCCTGAGTTATAGGGAGATGTTGGCCAGAATAGGATTTTATTCCTTGAAATATAGGAGAATGAGTGGTAGCCTTATTGAGGTGTATAACTTCATGAGAGGCATAGATAGGATGAATGCATATTATTTTTTTCTTAGGGATGGGGAATTGAAAACTAGAGAACATAGGTTTAAGGTGAGATAGGAAAGATTTAAGAAGGACCTGAGGGGCAACTTCTTCACGCAGAGAGTGATGCATATATGGAATGGGTTGCTGGAGAAATTGGTTGAGGCAGGTACAATAGCAACATTGAAAAAGCATTTGGATAGGTACATGGATGGGGAGGGGTTAGAGGGATATGGACAAAATGCAGGCAATTGGAATTAGCTGTGTGGGCACCATGGTCAGCATGGACCAGATGGGCCGAAGGACCTGCTTCCATGCTGTATTACTCTGTGACTCTATGATTCTACCACAGTGATTGTTGGGTGGGGAACTTTTCCAAAATGTGTAGGGAGCTCAATGAACTGTAACAGATGTCAAAATGTTACACAGTTACTTGATGAATTTCTTCACTGGTAGGTGTGACTCTGGAAGACTATTTGACTGGCATAACTGTTTGCACAGATATCTACAACTGCAAAATAATTGCCACTTAGAGTTCAATGGAACTAACTGCACAGGATTCAGAGCCAGTGTTATGCTGTACTCAAGCCACTGACGTTAATGTGTAAGCTCCCCCAATTGGCATATCTTTCTATTCTTTACCCTCTCATCTGTTTATCTGCTTCCCCTTCAATGCATCAACAATATTCACTTCAAGAAACTCAATGTATGACTGGACTCCTCATTTCCATTACTTTCTGCATAGAAAATATCTCTCCTGATGTTTGATTGCCTTTATGAGTGACTCTTATCATGGCTCCTATCTGATGGTCTCCCCACAGATAGAAACACCCCCTCTGTATCTGACCTGTCAAATTCTTTAGTGACTTTAAAACCTTTGCTTTTGGAGAAAAAAATCGAAATCTAGAAAAAAACATGTTTCTGGTTCTTGGAGATGAACATTAGAATTGTTCACTTTCCTGCAATAAAACCGAAAAATCTTTTGGGATGATCACCTGTGCCTGGAGAAGGAGGAGAGATTGGACAAATGATTTATCATATCAGAGGGGTCAAGGAAAAATTTCCAAATGAGGGATAGCGGTCGCTAAAGAATCATAGAAACCCTAGAGTGTGGAAGCAGGCCATTCAGCCCATCGAATCCACACTACTCCTCCAAAGAGCAGGCCACCAAGAACCGCGCCCCCCAACCCTTGCCCTGTCGCCCTGCATTTTCCATGGCTAAACCACCCAGCCTGCATGTCCCTGGGCACTATAGGCAATTTAGCATGCCAATCCACCCTAACCTGCACATCTTTGAACTCTACAAGATACACCACAGAAAGGTTCCTGAAACAGCACGTGTCAAACAGACAACTACCAACTGGAGGGATAAGGGCAGCAGATACATTGTAAATACCAGCCCCTGCAAGTTCTCTTCCAAGCCACTCACCATCCAGACTTAGAAATATACCTCTGCTCCTTCATTGCCGCTTGGACAAAATCTGGAATTCCCTCCCTAAGGGCATTGTGGATCAACCTACAGCACATGGACTGCAGAGGTTCAAGAAGGCAGCTCATCATCACCTTCTGAAGGGCAGCCAATAAATGCTGGGCCCAGCCAACAACACCCACATCCCCTGAATGAACGATCTACAATATTGTTAGGGGCCAAAAAAGTCAGTTCAAATTCTGAACACCTTACTTTGAACACTCTGTTGGCAGTGGGGAAGATTATAGTGTTCATTATCAAGGATTCTATAGCCAAGTACTTAGAAATGGTAGAAGCAGATGAAGTCAGCATTGATTTACAAAAGGGAAATCATGTTTGACAAATCAACCAGAATTCTACAAGGATGCAATAATCGTGTTGATCAGGGTGAGTCAAGGGAAGTGGTTTAATTGGTTTTTCAGAAGGCTTTCAACACAGCTCCACTGAAGAGATTAGTATGCAAAATGAAAGTTCATAGGGTCAGGGGTAATGTATAGGGATGGACAGAAAATTGGTTAGCAGACAGGAAACAGAGCGTAGGAATAAATGGGTCTTTTTCTGAATAGTAGGCAGTGACTACTGGCAACACATTGGTACTAGGACTCTAGTTATTCACAATTATTGTTAATGATTTACATGAGGGAAATACATTTAATATCTCAACACTTGCAGATGACACAAAGCTGATTGAGAGGATATTCTGTGAGGAGGATGCAGAGATGTTGCAGCGTGATTTGGACAGGCTGAGTGAGTCAGCAATACAGTATAATGTGGATAAATATGAGGTTATCCACATTGATAGCAAATATAGGAAGGCAGATTCTTATTTGAATGGCTATAAGTTGCGAGAAGGGAATGTTCAATGAGACCTGGGTGCCCTTCTGCAAGAATTGCTGAAAGTAGGCATTCAGGTGCAGCAGGCAGTAAAGAAGACAAACTATGTTGGCTGAGGAAGGGTCACTGGACCCGAAACATTAACTCTGTTTTTTCCTTCACAGATGCTGCCAGACCTGCTGAGCTTTTACAGCAACTTTGTTTTTGTTCCTGATTTTCAGCATCCACAGTTCTTTCGGTGTTTAAACTGTATGTTGGCCTTCATAGTGAGAGGGTTTGAGTACAGGAACAAGGATGCCTTTATACAAGGCATTAGTGTGGCCACACCTTGAATACTGTGTGCAGTTTTCATCTCCTTTATCTGAGGGACTGTCTTCTTGTTGTAACAGGAGTGAAGCAAAAGTTTTAGAAGACTGAGGGGGGATCTCAGAGAAATCTATAGAATTCTAACAGGACTAGACAGGTTAGATGCAGGAAGGATGTTCCCGCTAATGATGGAATCCAGAACTAGGATTCACAGTTTAAGGATAAAGAATATACCTTTAAGGACTGAGATGAGGAGAAACTTCCTCACCCAGAGAGTGGTGACCCTGTGGAATTCACTAAAATAGAATATGGTCAGAAATCACACAGCACCAGGTTTTGGTCCAACAGCGTTGTTTGAAATCACAAGCTTTTTGAGTGCTGCTCCTTCATCAGGTGACGAAGGGTCAGTGGTCCGAAAGTGTGTGATTTCAAACAAACCTGTTGGACTATAACCTGGTGCTGTGTGATTTCTGACCTTGTCCACTCCAGTCCAACACCGGCACCTCCACAACATGGCTACAACATAATATCATTGAGGTCAAAATATTATGTGTTTTCCAGAGGGAGGTAGATATAGTTCTCATAGCTAAAGGGGTACAGGCTGGGTGGGAGGAGTGGAATTAAGGTACTGAGCTCGATATCAGCCATGATCAAATTGAATGGTGGAGCAGGATCAAGAGGTCAAATCTTGTTCCTATCTTCCATGTTTTTGTCTATCCACTTCCATTTTCTCCCTTCAGCAACTTTCTCAGAATGTGTCTCTCTTGGTTAATCATCCTGTTTCTGCCAGCGCCACTCTATAAAATCCATTGAGAACTGCGCTTCTAAAGGGTCGATACAGTGATAAACTATTGATGTTGCAGAACATTTGGACACAGATCCACAATAATATCACGACAGCTTCTGTAATTTTCCAGAAGATTTGCCTCGGAAGAGAATGTTTAACTCATTGATAATTAGCTACAGTACTGACTAAAATCAAAATGAATAAAAAAGCAGCTGTTAGGTGTATGAACCCTTCAGATATGAACCAGCAGTAATAGGTCACAGTTACCACTTAGCATTTAAAGTAGCAATTTCTAAAATTCATTGTCTTAATATGCTACCAGCAACTAAATTAAGTCACCCAATCAGAAATTGGTTATCATGATTCACATTTACCATGGCAACAAATCTCTCCATGCATGGTGATGGATGCTAATATGGAACCCTGTGGAGTGTTCTTTCAAAAGATAGGTCCACTTGAAATCCTGGAACTAGCACTTCGTGAATTGTGAATGTAACAAAAAACACTGGAATGTTTGAAACTCCCCACTGTGGTGAGATGGATCACTCAGTCGCACTTGACCCCATCAAGATTTTGTATCTTCGGGCATCCATGATATCTATTTTCAGAGAGAGTTGGAAGGCAGCTAGCGGAAGAGAGGAGAGGGATGAAGGGAGAATGGCCAGAGGGAGGCAGAAAGGAAGGGAAGAAGGAGATGAGTGAGATGCACGTCGGGGACGAGGGACAAAGATGGCGTTGAAAGAAAGTAGCGTGAGAGAAAGGGATGGAGGAATACAAACAGGGAGGAAGGAAAAGATCATGGAACCCCTGCAGTGTGGGAGCAGGCCACTCAAGCTCACACCAACACTCTGAGAGCATCTCACCCATAGCCAAACCCCCCCACCCTATAACCCTGCATTTCCCACAGCCAATCCACTCTAACCTGCACATCTTTGGACTGTGGGAGGAAACCGGAACATCCAGAGGAAATCCACATCGACAGTGGGAGAATGTTCAAACTCCACACAGACCTGAGAGTGTATTTGAAACTCATTCTGTATTGCTGTGAAGTAACAGTGCTAACCATTGGGCCACCATGTCACTTTATGGAAGGAGGGCAGAAAGGAGAGATGGAGAGTGTGGAATTTATTTCTACGTGTATGTAATACCTTTCTGACTTCAGCTATTCCTAAAGCAATCCACAGTCCATTCATCATTTGTTATTTTTCATGATGTTGATTGAAGGATAGATTTTGGCCGGAACTCCCTGAGTCCTCTTTCAATAGTGCCCTGGGATCTCTTGCATTCACCTAAGATGGACAAGACACTCCAAAATGAGTGTCTACGCTTTCATGAGGAGACACGATAATTTCACGTCAAGGAATCAATGCAAATGAAATCACTGCCAACGTGAGAGAGCTGCATGATACCCTATTTGTGGTGTGTGACTCCATGACCTTCTTCTAAGGCCCGTGGAAATAGCTGTTAAGATTATCAGATCATAATGTATAGGTTTAGAATTAGGTATTCAGCCCATTGAGCCCCAAAATTCACCAACCTCAGGCTGAAGAAATTCCTCCTCATCTCCATTCTAAAGGGTTGTCCCTTCACTCTGAGTCTGTGCCCTCAGGCCCTAGATTCTCCTACTAGTGGAAACATCTTCTCCACACCCACTCTATCCGGGCATCTCAATATTCTGTAAGTTTCAATCAGATACCCCCCTCATCCTTCTAAACTCCATTGAGTACAGACTCAGAATCTTCAACCATTCATCATCCCTGGGATCATTCTGGTTAGCTTCCTCTGGGCCCTATCCAAGACCACCACATCCTTCCTTGGATATGGGGCCCAAAACTGCTCACAATATTCCAAATGCAGGAAATGGGAAGAAAAGTTGTGAAAAGAAGTATGAGTCTCCTTTGTTGGTGGTTTTATTACTATTCTTTTGTTTTTAATATTTTGTAAAAACAATCTATTGATAGCAATGCTCCCTCATTATCATTCCAATTAATAGAATCCTGGAGTGAATAACTCATCTCCTGACTTCCCAAAACCTGCCCACCATTTACAAGGCACAAGTCAGGAGTGTGATGGAATACTCCCCACTTGCCTGGATGGGGGCAGCCCCAACAACACTCAAGAAGCTTGACACCATCCAGGACAAAGCAGCCCAGTTGATTGTCACCACATCCACAAACATCCACTCCCTCCACCACCGACACTCAGTAGCAGTAATGTGTACTATCTATAAGACGCTCTTCAGAAATTCACTGAAGATCCTTCAACAGCACCTTCCAGAAACATGATCACTTCCACCTAGAAGGACAAGGGTAGCAGATACATGGGAACACCACCCTCTGCAAGCTCCCCTCCAAGTCACTCACCATCCTGACTTGGAAATATATCACCGTTCCTTCACTGTCGCTGAGTCAAAATTCTGGAATTCCCTCCCTAACTACACTGCAGTGTTACCTGTAGCACATCCACTGTAGACGTTTGGGAATACAGCCCACCACTACCTTTGCAAGGCAAGAGCAAAATTAACTTTAAAAAATGGCATCATAGAAAAAGTTAGTATGTTGGCCACTTTGATCAGAGCAGAAATGCAACTGAGATCCCCTCTAGAGGGTAAGGTAGAGGGAAGCAGAACAATGGATGTGGCAGAGTGGTTATAACCGAGCTCTTGTGGATGTGTGAGGATGTAAAATGATGGATGAATTTGGCATATCATGACAACAGAACTCCTGGTTAACGTAGTGGCCATTAGGAAAATACTGTAGAGGAGTTACTCCTGACGGTACCCGCATGATGATTTCATCTTGAACTGTGTTCACATCCTGTGTGATAATGTGCATACCAATGAAGGAATAACCAGTCTATGTCCAGCTCAGGATGAAGCATGACTTGTAGCAGGATTTGAGATTCGAAGACGCATCCTTATTCCAGCAGACGATTGAAGTTGTGGATTGTGCTGTTGGAGATTTGGTCTCGTTAGCATTCACTGCAGTCCTGAAGCACTGGTGCTGGTAAATGGAATGGATGTTTAAGCTGTTGGAGGGGCTGAGGTGGACTGATTGTAGGGAGCAGCCACATTCAGGTAAAGCAATCCAGATGGTATTCAGGACAAAGCAGCCCATTTGATTAGCAACTCAGAGATGGGCAATAAATGCTGGGCTTGCCAATGCCACCTACATCCTGAAGATGAATGAATTTGGAAATAAATGAATATGATATGCTGACTTTGAGTAGGCAGAAAATCAATGTGAATAACAATTGATGTGCAACTCTTGGAATAAATGCAACACAAATGAGATTGGACTGATTTACTTCAGTCAGCTGAAGGAATAAACTAAAGCACACACTCATGTACACATGACAAAAACTCAATACTTTTCAGATGTTGGATAGAGACCATTACTGACTTAATGGATGGAAAAGGCATATCATTTCTGTAATGCTAAAATCAATCAGTTCAGTTTTAAGTTAATTCCAATTTAATTTTCTACACTTACAGAAAATTAAGATGACGATGAAATTATTTTCTCCTCCAGTTCTGCATGATTTTATTGTAAACTATCTCATTGCAGCAAAAAAAATCTAATTTGAAAGGAATTAAACAGATAACAAAATCTGGCAATAATCAATTTTATCACAATTAAAATGATAAACTTTTCACCATACACATTCATCATTTTTACTGCATATTTAACACCCTGTTCCTAACATACCTGCCTTCCTTTGCTCGGAAGCAGTATCTCTTGCTCAAACAGGCTTATCTCTTCATTATACACTTGGCTTCCCAAAAAGGGAAGATTATTATGAAAAAAAAACAGGAATTTCACAATACTTTAATCACACAGACTGCACAAATACCATGTCAGGTAAAACTGATGTACAGAATCCAGCATCATGCAAACTTCACAGGACAGAATTTTTAACAAACACTTGCCACATTTTCTGTCTTGTCTTACTCCACTGAAACAAATGCCTGAACGTGAAAGATTTAACCCTTTCTGGAGAATAAATCATAGTATTTATTCATGGAATGATGCAGAAGGGGATAAGGGTTTTTTTATTAAAAGCCTCTGCCTGATGATCCTTAATTTGCATGCTGATGGTGGAATTTAATATTAAAGTTCATTCTGAACTTCACCACACTTGTTACGAAAACATATTATTCAATTTTTAAAAGATAGCAAAGAGATAATGATCTGTGCTTGGATTAGATCAGAAACGTACAAGCTTGTTTCTTCATCTGCATTTTACGTATATAATTATAGTATCAACAATATTCTTGAATTCTTCCACATAACGTGTCATGGAAAATTGCATTCTCTTGCCCCATAATTTTCCAACATAGACTTCCTGTGGGGATCAAACGTATCATGGAATCACCATTAATATTTTAATTTGCATACTTTAATTTGAGGTTTATTCAGTCTATTCTGAAATATGGTTCATCCATTTGTGAAGCGATTGAATGAGCAACAGCCTTTTTCAACCCACAAATTTCAACAGGTACAGAGTATTCAGGAAGAAATAAGACAAAAGATATCTCATTTCTCCATGCCAAGAGTCGGAAGTTACACACCACCAGGTTACAGCCCAACAGGTTTATTTGAAATCACAAGCTTTCGGAGCGCTGCTTCTTCATCAGATGAAGTCACTCCACCTAATGAAAGAGCTGCACTACGAAAGCTTGTGATTACAAATAAAGCTGTTGGGCTGTAACCTGGTGGTGTGTAACTTCTGACTCTGTCCACCCCAGCCCAACACCGGCATCTCCATATATGTGGCAAAGTATGCTGAGTGGCAAGTGTAGAGGAAAGTAAAGGATGTTATAAAACTTGAAAGGATTCAGAAAAGATTGACAAGGATGTTGCCAGGGTTGGAGGGTTTGAGATATAGGAAGAGTCTCAACAGCCTGGGGCTGT
Organism: Rhincodon typus; assembly: GCF_021869965.1. Classification (NCBI taxonomy): domain Eukaryota; kingdom Metazoa; phylum Chordata; class Chondrichthyes; order Orectolobiformes; family Rhincodontidae; genus Rhincodon; species Rhincodon typus. Next base: position 4,912,536 of record NC_063345.1, read on the forward strand.
TTTCCCTGGAGTGTCAGAGGCTGAGGGGTGCCTTATAGAAGTTTATAAAAGCATGAGGGGCATGGACAGGATAAATAGACAAGGATGGTTCCCTGGGTGGGGAAGTCCAAAACTAGAGGGCATAGGTTTAAGGTGAAAGGGGAAAGATTTAAAAGGGGCCCGCAGGGTAACTTTTTCACGCAGAGGGTGGAACGTGTACGGAATGAGCTGCCAGAGGAAGTGGCAGAGGCTGGTATAAATACAACATTTAAAAGGCATCTGGATGTGTAGATGAATATGAAGATTTTAGAGGGAAATGGGCCAAATGCTGACAAATAGGACTAGATTTATTTATGATTTCTGGTCAGCATGGACGAGTTGGACTGAAGGGTCTGTTTCTGAGCTATACATCTCTATGACTCTAGAGGTATCAACAAAATCTGATATCGAAACAGAAAGTACTGGAGAGACCCAGCAGGTCTGGTAGCATCTGTGGAAAAAGGAAGAGTTAATGCTTTGAGCCACTCAATATCCTTTTTTTGTAACAGAACCTGCTGTCCATGCCCAGTTTACTCGTGACTTCAGTTTCACTTGTAAAGAGTGCATCATTTTATTTTTCTGCAGTTTTAATTGAAGGACTGTTTTGAAAACCAAGAATTGTGGAAGGGATTGCTGCACTATTTTTTAAAGCAAGCTGTCAACTACATTACTTTTTACCCTGTTGTTTGTGGAAAAGACTGTGCAGCGGTAAGTTACTGCAGAGGCTGGAGCCAGGGGGTTAGGAAGAGAGATTCAGCTGGCAACAAATAGTTGACTGGTCTGTGGCCAGATGATCTCTGCCTCTTCACAGTGACTTAATTGGTTTCCTGACAGCTGAACATCTTGTGGGTGTGAATAAGACTGCCAAAAACCTTTGGAAGTTTGAATGGGGAGGTGATGTAGAAACATAGAATTCCTACAGTGCGGAAACAGGCCCTTTGGCCCAACAAGTCCACACCGACTCTCAGAGCATCCCACCCAGACCCATCCCCCAATAACCCACACATCCCTGAAGACCATGGGCAATTTAGCATGGCCAATCCACCTAGCCTGCACATCTTTGGGCTGTGGGAGGAAACCGGAGCACCCGGAGGAAACTCATGCAGGCATGGGCAGAATGTGCAAACTCCACACAGACAGTCGCCTGAGGGTGGAATTGAACCCAGGCCCCTGCTGCTGTGAGGCAGCAGTGCTAAACACTGAGCCACCATGCCACCCCTGACAGGTTTTGTCAGGGTGAATTACCAATCCCAGAGCAGACCTGAAAAAGACCAATGTCTCAGAACATTTTGGTAAGATTGGAAAAAGGATGTTGTTTTCTCTAATGTGATAAACATCTGAAGCAGGAAGAAAGCCCATTTATTTTCCCAGTTTCTATCAACCATTGCTTTTAGCCAATAAATCAAGACAGTAAACGATGTGAATTAGTCACTCTTTGCCTCCTACAAGTGAGTGAAAGCACTGGAGAAAGAATATCGAGGAGCAGCAATTCCCGATAAGCCAATGTAATCATCTCCATGACCCCAACAAAATAGGGATCATTGATCTGCCTTCCCAGTCTTTCCCTCTATCCAGAACACCCTGGTTTTGCTTCTATGTCTTCTGGCCATTTGGTGGTGTTTTCCACACTCTCATGCACCAGAAACATAGAAACTAGGAGCAGGAGTAGGCCATTCGGCCCTTCGAGCTGGCTCCACCATTCAATATGACCCCGGCTGATCAAACAATTCAGTATCCTGTTCCCACTTTCTCCTCATGCCCTTGAACCCTTCAGCCCTAAGAACTATATTTTACTTCTTGCATTCCATGTGTAAAGAGATTTCTTCCAAATTTGCTACTTTACAAATTTATTGATGACAGAAGGGTCTAGACCAAAAATGTCAGCTTTCCTGCTCCTCGGATGCTGCTTGGCCTGCTGTGTTCATCCAGCTCTACACCTTGTTATCTCAGACATTCATAACTCCCCAGTTTTGGACTCACTAACAAGTGGAAACACCTTTTTCACCTTTTAAAAGAATTCACAACTTGAAAAACAACGGTTGTATTACCCCTCAACCTTCCCTGGCTAAGGAAAGGAATCTCCAGCGTGTTCAGTCTTTCCTACTCGTGATAACGTCTCAGTTTTATAGTGCTTGAATTTAGAATTAAGGAGGAAAAGATGTAAAATATCTTTGTTTATAACGAATCCTGTCACATCATCAAAGTGCCTCAAGGAATGTCACACTGCAAATTACTTTTGCGATTATGTTGTGTAGGCAAATATTCTTCCAGGTGAATAGTTGACTTTGACCCTTTGAATCTGAGCTGAAATCAATTCAAAGTTGAAGACATTATTGCAAATCTCTTATTGTAATCAACTATTTCTTGGGGTCCTGGTAAAGCTGGTTTACTGAGAAGTAGCTGAAGCATCAATGAACTAAACCACTGATGCAAAAGATTACCTTGCCAATCCCTTGTATTTGACCTACAATGTCAAATGCCCCTTGCCCTGAAAGGTTATCCTGATTCTTTAGTGGGACAGTTCAATCATTCCCAATACGTGCTGTTGCCCAGCTCAGTCAACACCCCCCTTCAAGTATTTGTCCCATTCTCTTCTAAAAAACTCGTACTTATTTCAATTTTTCTCAACAAAATTGGTGAAGCTATTTCAGAGATAGTAGGAACTGCAGATGCTGGAGAATCTGAGATAACAAGGTGTAGAGCTGGATGAACACAGCAGGCCAAGCAGCA
>NC_063345.1:4935283-4984684 GCF_021869965.1 Rhincodon typus
GGCCCGAAACGTCAGCCTCTCTGCTCCTATGATGCTGCTTGGCCTGCTGTGTTCATCCAGCCCTGCACCTTGTTGTCTCGGATTCTCCAGCATCTGCAGTTCCTACTATCTCTGTTACAGATTGAGACAGGTTAATGAACTTTACTTGTCATAGCATGGTTGTAGGTTGCACTTAAAACATGCAATTATTGTTGGCCTGCATCTGGAGCTTCATTATTGCATCTATCTTCAACTATGGGTCAATGGAACAGCCCTTTTTGTACCAACAGCCTTTAGAGTTGTTATGCTGGTGAGGTGTAAAGTGCATGTCCTCAGGCACTGGTTGGAAGTCAAGGTGCCAGAAAGTCTGATCGATACTTTTTCAATACCCAGCCCTCGGGCTGAGTGTAACTGGTCCCCCCTGATCCTTTGTGGCCGTTTTGACATTGGTTTTCACTGTTCTCTCTCGTCGATAGCTGCTGGCTGCAGTTTAATTTAGTTTGGCCAATTTTCTGTCAGGGCAGACAAAGGAAGAGAATGGCAATAAGTAAAACGTTCATTTGGAGATGCAGCACAGACATAACAGGCCAAATGGCCCCCTTCTGTTCTATAACAATTCATTGATTCTGTAAATTCAGGACCATATCTCTTTCTCGAGAGAGTCTTTGGAATGTGGAATTCTCTATCAAAGCAAGTGATCTATGTGAATTGCAGAGATGCACTGGAGAAAACTTATGAAGGACGGGGATGAGATGGATGTGGTGATGGGGTAAGATCTGGTAAGGAAGCTCTTGTGAAGCATAAATGCTCATGTGCATCTTTCAAATGAAACAGCAGTTTCCTTAATGCAAACTCTCTGTAATGTCTCTTTTTTACTGATAATTTTAAACTGACTGATTATTATTGTTTGCTCTTCAAACCAAAGCCTCACTTGTTATTTTGTGAGTTTATTTTTTCAGTCCAGATTAGTAATTTCACTTGTAGTTCATTATGTTAAGTTGTGTAATATGAGGATGAAATTTTAGGTAAACACATGCAAATGTCACAAATTATTTTGAAAGTGTACAAATGACGCAACTGGTATGTAATATTGAGATGCATCAATACTTCTAAACTTTATTTGGTCTTTGATATCACTCCTGCTTTGTAATACATTCCTGAGATACAAGCACACTAGCTGGGCAACATTTATTGTCCATCTCTCGTTGCCCTGGAGAAGATGCTGATGAGTTGCCTTCTCAGAAAGTTGCTTTCTCTTGGTATGTAGGGACACCCACAGTGCTGTTAGGAAAGGAGTTCCATGATAATAGTGAAGGAACAACAACATAGTTCTGGTTGTGGATAATGAGTGAATCAGAGGGGATTTGCGAATGGTGTATTCCTATGTATCTTCCTTGTCCTTCTCGATAGATGAAGTCACGGGTGTTATATTGCAGATTGAGTATTACTTGATACAACATGGGACTGTACAAGAGAATTGAGTTAGTGCTTGAAGAAGGAAGGAGAGAAAGATACGTTTGCATTAACATCATGTCTGTCACAACCTCAAGGCATGTCAAAGTACTTCACAGTCAATAAAGTACCTTTAATGTGTAGCAGCTGTTGAATGTAGTAAATATATGTTTGCAGCTAAGTGGAGGAAGCATATAGGTTCAACAATAATCATTTTACATTCAGATGATAGGATATTTCGCAAAAGGAATTTAATGTCAAGGCTGCAGAATTCATTTCTGATGCAGAATATATGATATATGATGCAGAAAGGGATCAGGTCGAACTGTTGCCACTTCTGTACTCTATGCACTAAAATTATAGAACATTGCCTGTTGGAACAGTGCAGCTGACTGAAGTGAATAAGATTGACAGTGACCTTGGCTTAATAATGAGTATTATTTGATGGGATAATCTTTGAGAAATAACGTTCATTCCTACCAATATCATGCCTTGTGTGCTTGGAGTTCAGTGATTCGGGAATACTTGCTTTCTGGATTGGCTGGCATTGTCCATGGACATAGTACTTGAGCAGGAATCAAGTCCAACCCTCATCAGACACTGTAATTTCCAAGGTGAACCCTGAGGTCCTTCATGCACACTATTGTTGGCCGTGCCTTCATCTGCCTGGACTTTAAGCTCTAAGATGCCCTCTCTGCATTGTTTCATGTTGATATTACTCTCCTTTTCTGGAGTTATTTCTAGGCTCAGCTGGTGCACAATTGGTAATGCTACTACCTTGGAACCATAACGCGTTGCGATCAAGTTGCAATCTAAGGTTGAAGCATCCTAACCCTGCACAGATAATCCATTGCAGTGATGAGTGGATGCTGGAATGTTGGGGGTGCTGGTTTTTGAGTGAGATTTTTAAACCAAAGCCTCACTTGTCATAAAAAAATCTAATTTTGTGAAGCAGAGCAGGGCAGCAGCCCTGCAGCTTTGATGATATTTGTCCTTTAGTCAAAGTCACTGACTATGCTGTCAGCAGATTGCTGTCAAAGGGAGTTTGTTGAATGTTCCCTATATTGCGACAGTGACTATACTCAAAAAGTAATGGATTGGCTGTGAAGTATTTTGCATTGTTTGCTGACATGAAAAATTGCATACAAATGCACATCGAGATAGCAAGAACTGCAGATGCTGGCATCAGAGACAACACAGTGTGGAGCTGGAGGAACACAGCAGGTCAGGCAGCATCAGAGGAGCAGTTGATGTTTCGGGTCGGGACCCTTCTTCAGAAATTTTCTTACGCTTTGGCTAAGCTTTAATAGCAGCACGGCAGCTCAAAAGTTAGCCCTCCTGCTTCACAGTGCCAGGGACCTGGATACGATTCCACCCTCAGGTGACTACAGGACATTGGTGAGGCCACTTTTGGAGTATTGCATGCAAGTTTGGTTTCCATCCTATAGGAAGAATGTTGTGAAACTAGAAAGTGTTCAGAAAAGATTTATGAGGATGTTGCTAGGTTTGGAGGGTTTGAGTGATAGAGAGAGGCTGAATAGGTGGGGTTATTTCCCCTAGAGTGTCAGAGGCTGCGGAGTGACCTTATAGAGGTTTATAAAATCATGAGGGTAAATAGGCAAGTTCTTTTCCCCAGGGCAGGGGAGTCTAAAACAAGGGGGCATAGGTTTAATGTGAGAGGAGGAAGATATAAAAGGGACCTAAGGGACAACTTTTTCATGCAGAGGGTGGAGCGTATGTGGAATGAGCTGCCAGAGGAAGTGGTGGAGGCTGGTACAATTACAACATTTAAAAGGCAGCTGGATGAATATGTGAATAGAAAGAGTTTGTAGGGATATGGTCCAAAAGCTGGCAATTGGGACTAGATTTATATAGGATATCTGGTCAACATGGATGTGTTGGACTGAAGCGTCAGTTTCCGTGCTGTAGATCTCTATGACTGTACGAGTTCATGACTGTCTGTGTGGAGTTTGAATGTTCTCCCTGTGTCTGGGTGCTCCAGTTTCCTCCCACAGTCCAAAGATGTGCAGGTTGGGTGAATGGGCCATGCTAAATTGCCCATAGTGTCCACGGATGTGCAAGCTGTGTGGATTAGCCATGGGAACTGCAGGGTTATAGGGTAGGGGTGGGGGGAGTGTGGGTGAGATGATCTTCAGAGGGTCGGTGTGGACCTGCTTCCACGCTGGAGGGACTCTGTGGATAGTGAGAGAGATAAAGAGATTTTAGGATAAGTGGCTGAAAACTTGGTCAAAGAACTTGGGTTGCTTTAAGGACGAGAGCGAGAGAGACAAAAATGACATGGGTGTTAAATGAGTCTTAACAGAATTTGAAAGAGGAAAATTTGTGTGCTGCTAATTCTAGGTGCTAGGGAAGGTAAAATAAACAGGACCTTCAAGATAACAATGTCTGGATTAATCTCATACACAGGACAGATAAATGCATGCTTGGGTCAGGTGCTAAAGGGATAGCTTTAAATACCTTGGGCATTGGGGAAAGTTCTAAGGTTGAGATGTTTTGTCATATCGCACACTTATTATGTGGTATACCTTTAAGAGACGCATTCATGGTATCATTACTGGGTAATAACATTTGACCTAAGGGTATAAAGGTCTCAGTCTGCATCTTAACTGGGGCCACTCAAAGCATGAAACTTTGAGAGAAGCATGTAACTGTTCATGCCAAAGGTTAGATCTGAAGTGCTTGTGAGTATAATATTTGTATGTGTCAGCAACTATAATAAATGCCTACTTTACCTTAGTTTTGTTGTTCTACACATAAATACACACAGTGTAAGGAATAAATTAAATGATACACAGGCACAAATTTAAATAGAAAATTATGATATAGTCTCCATGAGCAAGACATGGCTGTAGGATGGTCAGGATTGGGAACTAAATACACCAGGTTATATGGTTTACATGACAGTCAGGGAAAATGGCAGAGGAGACGGAGTAGCTGTCATGATTAGAGACAAAATTACTTCATGCTGAAGGGGGATATAATGAGGAGAAAGCATTCAGTGAAGACCAGATGAGTGGAAATGAGAGAGAGCAAAGGATCTAAAATTGTGATAGGTGTTGGGTATAGAGTCCCTGTGAGCAGCTCTGAAGGACTAGATTGTATAAATGCAGCAATTAGACAAGTGTGCAGCAAAACCAGAGTAGTATTAATGAGGGATTTTAACTTTAACAGAGATTGGGAGAAGCAGACAAGCAGAAATCGGAAAGGTGGTGAAGTTCTAGTATATTCCTATAGTGATAAGTCCTGGGTAGAGCAAGGGGACAAGCAATATTGGATTTGGTAATGAGTGATGAGACTGATTCAATGATTAATTTAATCATACATGAACATTGATCAAATAGTGATCATACATGATTGAGTTCAATTTAGCCTTTGAAAGTAAAGAGAATGGATCAGCGATTAGGAGATAGCAAGCCCTGCAGGTGCTGGAAGTCAGAGTCAATAAAATGTTGAGCTGTAGGAAGAGAGTAGGTCAGACAACGTCAGAGGAGCAGGAAAGTCAATGTTTTGGTTCTGGATCCTTCATCAGACTCAGAATAGATCAGCAACACAGTTTTAGATTTAGGCAAAACTGACTTTAACAAGATATGACAGCGATTGTCCACAGTAAACTGGGAAAATCTGCTAATGGCTAAAGCAACCGAATACCAGCGGAGGATGTTTAAACAAAATTTAAAACAATACAAAACCAGTTTATACCCCTGACAGGGAACAGCTCCATCTCATAGGGAAAAAAAAACAATCATGGACAACAAAAGAGATAAGGGACAGCAGAAAACTAAAAGAAAGTGCTCACAAAAATGCAGATCCTGGTGAAAGCAAAAGGTACAAAGACTAGAAATGGACCACAGAGCAACTCATAAAAGCTACGAAAAGGGATTATGAAATGAAACACACCAAAGATATCAAAATCATGAAGAGGAAATGTTATAGTCACATAAAGTGGTTGGCCGGGAGCAAGCTAACTGAAAGTGGAGATATTGTCAATGACTATGGGGAAATAGCAGATGTGTTAAATAATTACTTTGCCTCAGTATTTACAGTAGTAAAGGAGGATAGCTTGCCTGAGGAAATTAATAGTGAATTGGGGACAGGGACTGAATAAAATTAAGTAAAACATGAATAATGAGGAAATTAATGGAGTTAAAGAAGGACAGGTCCCTGGGACCTGACAGTTTCTTCCCAAGGGTCTTCAAGGAGGTTAGGGTGCACAATTAAAGGCCCTAACTGTAATCTTTCCAAATTCCTGAGAAACAGGATTGGAAAATTTCACACCTCTCTGCTTTTTAACAAGGGCAAAAGAGAAAAACCAGGGAATAACAGATCAGTTAGACTAACATTTGCGGTGGGGAAGAGTTCGAGTGTATAATCAAGAATGCAGGTAACTGAATATTTTGGAAATGTTCAATTAATCAGGAAGAGTCAGCGCAGATTCATGAAGGGTAGGTCATGCCAGGCATACCCAAGTTTTTTGAAGAGGTGACTAAGGTAGTGGACAGGCGAGTGGGAATGGGCTTCCAGAAAGTATTTGATAAATGTTTCAAAAAAAGACTGTTAATTAGAGTAGAAGCCTGCAGATTGAGGACAAATTGCTAACCTTGCTGGAAAATTGGTTGAATGGCAGGCAACAGAAATTAGGGATAATGAGTAGATCCTCAAATTGGCAGGATGTGATGAATGCTATCCCACAAGGATCTGTGTTAGGGCCTCAATTATTCACATTCTTTATTAAGAACATGAATAACGACAGAGAAAGTCATATGTCCAAACTTGCTGATGACACAATGTTAGGCAGTGTTGTAGGAACATAGATGATGGTTTAAATTACAAAAAGATATTTATAGACTAGGTGATTGGGTAAAAATGTAGCAGATGCAGTTAAATGTAAGCAAGTGTGATGTTATCCATTTTGGACTAAAAAAGGATAGATCAATGTACTTTCTACACGGCACAAAGGTAAATATAGTGGATGTCCAAAGAGACTTGGAGGTTCAGGTGCATAGACCTTTAAAGTAAGGCACTCAACCATAAGATATAGGAGGAGAATTAGGCCATTTGGCCAGTTGAGTCTGCTTTGCCATTTAGCTCTCAATCCCATTCTCCTGCCCTCTCCGTGTAACCCTTGATCCTCTTACTGTTCAAAAACCTATCTACTTCCAACTCAATAACTTGGCCTCCACAGATTTCTGTGGCAATGAGTTCCACAGATTAATCACTCTCTGGCTGAAGAAATTCCTCCTCATCTCAGTTCTAAAGGGTCGTCCCTTCATTCTGAGGCTGTGCCGTTGGGACCTAATCTCTCTGACTTGTTGAAACATCTTCTCTATGTTCACTGTATCCAGGCTTCTCAGTATTCTGAAGGTTTCAGTCAGAACCCCCTTATCCTTCTGAACTGCACTAACTACAGACCCAGTGTCCTCAGCTGCTCCTCCTATTACAAGAGCTTTGCCTCCAGGATCATTCTTGTGAAACTCCTTTGGACCTCCTCCGGACCTCCTCCACTGCCAGTACGTTCTTCATTAGATACGAGGACCAAAACTGCTCACAACATTCCAAATGCAGTCTGACCACAGCATTATACAGAATCAGCAGTACATCCCTGCTCTTGTATTCTAGTCTTAAAATGAATGTGAACATTGCAGTTTAATTTCCTAACTGCCAACTGAAACTTCATGTTAGTTTTAAGATGGCAGGAGTGAGTATAAAGGGGACTTTTTCTGGATGGGACTCCTAAGTCTCTGTGCTTCAGATTTTTGAAGCTTTTCCCCATTTAAGATTGCCTCTATTCTTCATAAAAGTGCAAAATCTCACATGTTCCTGCATTGTATTCTATCTGTCCGCACTTCTTTGCCCACTCTCCTAGCCTGTCCAAGTCCTTCAGTAGCCTTCCCGATTCCTTAACACTGCCCATCCCTCCGTCTATCTTTGTGTCATCTGCAAACCTAGCAACAATGCCCTCAGGGCCTTTATTCAGATCATTAATGTATAACTTGAATAGTTGTGGTCCCAACACAGAACCATGTGGAAATCCACTGGTCACTGTTTGCCATCTTAAAAAAGACGTTTTATCCCCACACTTTTCCTTCTGCCAGTCAGCCCATCCTCTATCCATGTCAGTACCTTCCCCGGAACATAATAGGCTCTTGTCTTACTTCTAAACTGGGGTGTTAAATTAGCCATTTCCCAGTCCTGTGTGACGCTGCCTGACTCTGATTCCTGAAAAATCCCAACCAATGTCTCTACAATCTCCTCAGCTATTTCCTTCAGAACTCTGGGGTGTACTCCATCTGGTCCAGGTGATTTATCTATCTTCAGACCTTTCAGTTTCCCTAGCACCTTTTCCCTAGTGATGGCCCTACACTCACCCTGGTCCGTGACTCTTGAAGTTCTGGTATGCTGCTGTCGTCTTCCACTGTGAAGATAGATGCATCGTGCCTATTCAATTCCTCTGCCATTTCTGTGCCCCAGTTCAACTTCCCCAGCTTCATTTTCCAGTGGTCTTCTTGCCGGTCTAGGTATCTCAAAAAAACTCTTGCTGTCTTCTTTTATATTACAGCTTACTTTATATTTCATCTTCTCTCCCAATCCCGCCACCCCCTCCCACCCCCCACAGCCTTTTCAGTTATCCTCTGCTGGTTTTTAAAGGCTTCCTAATCATCTTGACCATATTGTGGGCTTTTTCTTTTATTCTGTCCCTGACTTACCTTGTCAGCCATTGTTGCCTTGATCTCTCTTTGATCTGTTTGTTTTTAATTCATTCATAGGATGTGGACATCACTGGCTAGACCAGCAACCATATTACAATGGGTCTGGAGTCACATGTAGGCCAGACCAGATAAGGATGGCAGATTTCCTTCCCTAAAGGACATTAGTGACAGCAGATGGGTCCTGACAACTGACAATAGTTTTGTGGTCATCATTAAACTCTAATTTCCAGATTATTAGTGAATTCAAATTCCACCATCTACCATGGTAGGATTTAAACCCAGGTACCCAGAACATTACCTTGGTCTTTGGATGAACAGAGTATTAGTAATGCCACTTGGCCATCACCTAACTTTCCTTGGGATGAATTTTTGCTGTGTCTCCCAAATTGCCCCCAAAAACCCAGACACTGGTGCTCCATCATCTTCCCTGCAAGGCTCCCCTTCCAATCAACGCTGACCAGCTCTTCCCTCACATCTTCATATTTACGTTTTGTCATTGAAATACCATTGCATCTGATTCCAGCTTCCTTCTCTCAAACAGTTGGGTGACTTCTATCATATTATGATCGCTGCCGTCTCAGGGTTCCTTCATCTTCCGTTCCCACTCGAGCCTGCCTCAATTACAGATGGCCAAATCCAAAATTCCCTGTTCCTTTATGCACCAAAAAGTCATCACATAGACATTCTACAAATTCCTTTTCTTGAGAGCCACTACCAATCTGATTTTCCCAGTCCACCCGCACATGAAGTCCCCTACAATTTTTGTAATAGTCCCTTTCTTACATACCTTTTCTATTTCCTGATTTATTTTCTTCCCCACATTCTGACTATTGCTGGGAAGCCTGTACGCAACTCCCATCAGGGCCTTTTTACCTTTGTGGTGCCTCAACACTACACACACAAATTCTACACCTTCAAACTCTTTAACACTTCCAGCTATTGATTTAATTTAATTTCTTACTGTCAAGGCAACTCTGCACTCCCTGCCCATCTGCCTGTCCTTTCGATAGGACAGATATCCTTGGATATTTGGTTCCCAGCCCTGACCCCCTTGCAGCCACATTACAGGCATTAAGCTAACTGACCTATAGTAACCTTTATTTTGTCTCCTTCCATTTTTAAAATAGCTCTTAAATTGGAAGTTTTCCAGTCCTCTGGTACTTTTCCAGAATTTAAGGATTCCTACGAGATTATTGGCACTATTTCTGATGTTACTTCTTTTTAATATCCTAAGGTGTATCCCATCAGGCCAAGAGGACTTACTGGTTTTTAGTCCTGTTAGATTCCTGAGCACTTTTTGTCTTTTATATTGCATCGATATTTATTGTATTTATTTCCTGGCTTCCTTTTGCCCCTTGATTATTTAATAATTTTGTAATGCTATTGGCATTTTCTATTGTGAAGACTCATGCAAATAATTTTGTCAACTCCTCTGCCATTTCATACCTTGTATCAAAGATGGCGTTGTCAGCAGTGACCGGTACACTTTTCACTGAACTCATTTGAGTACACGTGACAATAAATCTCATTCTAATTCTAATTCTTCTCATTCTAATTCCTGTTCTCTGTTCCTCCGAATGTATGGTCTTATATTTGGCATTACCTCCACACAGTTTACAATGCATCCAAGTTTCATATCATCCGCAGACTTTGAAACTGTGCACTCCATAGCAAGGAGTCGGTAATCTGTGCCCATGCATCTCGCTATCTTATTGGATTTATTTAGCCTGTGTTATATAAATAGTCCCCTAAATGAAACATTCTTTATCTCCAAATACTCATGATTTATCAAATCTTCCCGGGACTCTCTCTCTCCCAAGCTCCCTTTGTTACATATAAATGGACTGGGAATAAAACTCCTGCAACTTTCTTGGGAGTTGGAAAGTGATACATTAGCCTGACTGTACCCTCTCATGTTGGTGTGAACAATGCGAGCTTTCCAGGTTCTGCCAAGGAAATGTCTATAAAAGTAGCCCCAAGCATTTCAGCTGGAGATGAGGAAGGGGGTAATGGGCAGGTTATACCAGGAGTCAGGAAGGGGGACCCCAAGGTAGCGTGGGTTCCCAGGTAAGCATAGCAACTCTGTTGGATGTAAAAAGTGACCCTTCGAAAAGAACCACTTGTGAGGCAGGAGGTTGATTGTGAAGTCCTTCTGCTTCTGAGTCAACACCACCAACTTGTTGTGGGAGTGGGAGCTCTCCATATGTTATCCATATGACCTTGGAATGGATGGTCCATCATGGGCTTTTACTGGGAAAGAAATGTCATTGTTGTTGCCAGTTCTCAGTATGGTGTCCTGAAACAGTGACAACATGATGTGAATTCAGAAGACATAACTATGGGAATGACAGACTCTGGAAGCCGTGCCTGGAGACTGTACTCTGCAATTACTTATTTTGCTGAGTGTACCTCTGGGGATGAATGATAACCCAATTGCCCTCTGACCATGTACCTGTCAGAATGTGCCCACACAGTGTAACGTTGACTGTGTTAAGATCCAGGGCGTTGCTGCCAATTTTATGTCATGATCTGGCTAAGGACCAGAAATTGTTACTTTTAAAGGTTACAGAGAGGGACACATTGTCCGAGCTTTGGACACTGCGAGCAGATTATGTATTAAAACACTTTACCCAAGCACTCTTGTTGGTGAGACAGACAAAGGGTCACAGAAATCAGTTTGCTAATCAACTGGATTTTATTAATAAAATATTCCTTATTAAAAACACCTCGTGAGCATTTAACAAATTCCCACAATATGCCCTCGCGATCTAGCTCTCTCCGTCTGGGAAAGGATATTACCCACAATGTTCGATGCGTTTGAGCTGGGCCGTTGGAATCTCCTTCCTCTCTAACATAGGGCTGGCTCTATCCACAAAGATGGGTCTTGCAGATCAGGGCAGATCTTCTCCTGGGTCTGCTTGGGTTGCTGCATGGTCCTTTGCCATGAGCCTTGCTGCAAGTTGTCTCTGACGGCGTGCCTTCCTGGTGTGTCTTTCTATCTCTACCATCCAGAATGTTCTCTGGTCCTCAGCCCATAGGGTCATGAGTGGAATTTAAAGCATCCAATGTGGTCATACTGACACCCTTCAGTGTTGCCATGGAGGCGAGGTGTAAAGTGCATGTACACAGGCACTGGCTGGAAGTCAAGGTGCCAGAAAGTCTGATCGATACTTCTCCGATACACAACCCTCAGGCTGGTTGTATTTGGTTCCCCCTGAATCTTTGTGAGCTCTTTGACCTTAGTTTCCAAGTTCTTTGCAGCTGCTGGCTGTTATTTAACTTAATTTGGGCCAATTTTCTGGCCGGCCTGATTTTTCTGGCTGTGGGTCAATTTAGAATGTCCAATATTGGGCTCTTTGTCACTTGACCGTAAGTATCCAAGGAACTTAATAAAAGAATAAAGACAAAAGGCTCCAAGGTTTCAAACAAACAGTGAACTTTAGCGTACACTGTTACAATACAGCACTTCTGCAATCTGCAATACATTTACACATTAGCTCTAACACCTGCAATTAGCACGTGGTAAACATGAGTCACAGACTATGAACGAGCACATCACAAAGCACATATCAAAGATTAAATATGATCAAGATGGGCCTCACAGATGGGTAATCAAATCTCTTTAAAATTCCCAAAGGATTAAAAGTTTTTGCAACAAAAACAGAAGTGGCTGGAAAAGCTCAGCAGGTCCGGCAGCATCTGGGAAGAGAAATCAGAGTTAATGTTTCAGGTCCGGTGACCCTTCCTCAGAACTGAGGAAGACTGTGACAGAAGACCATGTAGCAACCCAAGAAGACCCAGGGTCACTGGGCCCGAAAAGTTAACTCTGATTTCTCTTCCCAGATGCTGCCAGACCTGCTGAGATTTTCCAGTGATTTCTGTTTTTGTTTCCGATTTATAGCATTTGCAGTTCTTTTGTTTTGTTTTATAATTTTTCACTTTTGTCCCATCTAGCCTTGAAACATCCTCTCTCCCACTGCCCTATTTTGTACTACCTTATTGCCTGCTCCTTTTTAGTTAATCACTCCCTTCCCCGCACTCTACAACTGAATTCTAGCACTTGCTCATGGGTTTAATTCCACCTCTTCACTGAGAGCTGAGCCAGTACCTCCCCAAGGTTTAATCTTGCTCAAGTTCTGTTTGTGAGATTTTCAAACCAAGTTTTCTCAGCTCCACTGAAGTATTAATGCTGTCAGGATTCTACTGAACCCCTCATAGCTTTCCCTGGCACAAAGTCTTCCTACTTTCTCAGCTCCTTGGGATTTTTTCTGAATGTTGACTCCAACACTTAGCTGTCATCTAGTTCTGAAAGCCTTTTACCTGAATTCTAACAGCACAGAGAGAGATCAAATTACTCTTGACTTGTTACATTATTCTCTATGCAGAATTGATGTAGCTCAGCTGCTTTCTCCGTTATGCGAGGGATGAGGATTCTGAAGCAATCTTGTACTGCTAATACAGAGCTGCACATCACTGGGTATAAATACCCCAGTGTGGGCAGTGCCAAACACTCTGGAAGAAGCTCGCGAGAAGATGTATTATTGGGAGACACTCTGAAAGGCACATAAAGAACCATGAAAATGAACACTCAAAGATGAGAGATTAGATACTACCTAGTGAAATTATAATTCAAAGCTTGGTGCATGTATACCATATATAATAATGGCTATAAAAGATTAACGAATAGTGTGACTTTGATGTTTAAGCCTGAAGACTGCCCTTAACCTTGCTATCTCTCGGACACTCACAGTGTTGCATCAAACACATGACTAAATGTGGTATCTCAAATTACATTCTCAACCTATAAAGACTCCAAGTAGAACAGCTAACTGCAGAGTTCCTAAAATGGCCTCTGCCTCTGTTCTTGCCTGTCTCACAATCTTCCTGCCTTTCCCACATATCCTTAGACTTCTCTTCACTGACTCCTGAATTGTCCTGGGTGACCTTGTTAAAACCTTGCAATAAGACTCTCCCCTGTTGCTGGGTGGAATGGAATGTCAGTAACATTATAGAATCATAGAATCCCTATCATGTCGAAGCAGGTTATTTGGCCTATCCAGTCCACACCGAACATCTGAAGACCATCCCACCCAGACATGGCCCCCTACCCTATCCCTGTAACACTATATTCCCTTGGCTTATCCACGTAGTCTGCACATACTTGGATACTATGGACAATTTGGTATAACCAATCCACATAATCTGCACATTTTTGGGCTGTTGGAGGAAGCCCGAGCACCCAGAGGAAACCCAAGCAGACAAGGGAGGACAGTGCAAATTCCACACAGACGGTCACCCAAGGCTGGAATTGAATCTGAATCCCTGGTGCTGTGAGGCAGCAGAATGCATTACAGAATGCTGGAATTGGGCTTCATTGGGCCATGTCCCACACATCCTCATATTGCTGTGTTATAACTGTGTTACTAAGAGTGTATAAACCTGTGGTGCTGTCGGTGGTCACAGAGCACAGAATGCTACCAGCAGTGACAGCTGTACAAAAGAAGGACTCCACTTTGCCAACGTAAATGCCAGCATCTAGTCTTTGCCACCTCACATTCAGACTATCCCGGTTACTGTACTGTCCTCCCACCAAGGCCTACGCCCTACCATTCTAACTATTGTATGTAGCATCTTCCCTCACTTGCTCTCACCCACAAGCCCCCACACTACGAACCCTGCATACCCTCTAGACAGCCTTCCCACTCACTCAAGACATCATTCAGCTCCCAGCACCAGCTCTCACAGCTAAAACACCCACTTTCATCTCATTCAATCCCTCTGTTACTCATTTCAGGAGGAAATGTCCCACATTAGGGCTAAAAGAGCCAAGTTGAGTGGTGGGGTGCTAATCACTTCCTTATCCCCAATGAAAAGATGATCTTGATTCTCTCTGATGAGGTTCAGGGGCTGTCATGCAGCATTTTTGAAACAACCACATTCCACCGACAAAGTGAAAAAACTCGTCTGAGAGAAAGCACAGTTAACATTTCAGTTCCAGTGACCCTTCTTCAGAACTGATTGTAGCTCGGGAAAGGTTGGTATATTTGTTAAAAAGGGGCAGGGGAGAGTGGCGGCAGTATAAATGAGAGGTACAGATGGAGCCCGGAGAGAAAGTGAAACAGTTGGGCAGACAAAGGAATAGGTAAAGTTCAGCCTGGGAGAATGAATAGTTGCTAATGGGGACTATTAGGTTTTGTTTTTATTCATTAACAGGATGAGGGTGTCACTGGCTAGGCCAGCATTTATTGCCCATCCCTAATTGCCCAGAGAGCAGTTAATTGTCAATCACATTGCTGTGGTCTGGAGTCACATGTAGTTCAGACCAGGTAGGGATGGCAGATTTCCTTCCTAAAGGACATTAGTGAACGAGATGGAATTTTTTCCTGACAATCGACAATGGATTCATGGTCACCATTAGACTCCTAATTCCAGATATTTATCAAATTCAAAGTCCACTATCTTTCCTGGTGGGAGTTGAACCCAGGACCCCAGAACATTTCTGGGGTCTCTGGATTAACTTGCCATGAATAATACCACTAGGCTGTCGCCTCTCCCTAATTAATGGCTGACAATGAGTTGTAACTGGTAACAGCCCATGTGACGACAAATCCTCGTGTGTAGGAAATAGGGTAAGGACAGGGGAGAAAGCACTCAGGCCCTAAAATTTTTGAATTCGATATTGATTTATCGAGAATACGAGGAACACAGACCGGGCGACCGCTTTGCAGAAGGCCTACATTCTGTCTGTAGAAATTACCCAAAAATGAGCGGCCACTTTAACACACCACCCTGTTCCCTGGCCAACATCTCTGTCCCTGGCTTGCTGCAGTGTTTCAGCGAAGCTCAGCACAAGCTGGAAGAACAGCACCTCATTTTCCACATGGGAACTCTGCTGCTTTCAGGACTCAGTATCAAGTTTAATAATTTTAGGGCCTGAACAGCTTCTCTCCTGCCCGTACCTCAAACCCAACACTCACACACCAGGCCTTGTGTGATGACATGGGTTGCTCCCACAAACAACCCATTGTCAGCCAGAAATGATCCCCATTAGCAGCTATTCATTCTCCCAGGCTAACATTGACACATGCCCCTGTCTGCCCAACTGTTTTTTTCTCTCTCTCTCTGTGCTCCATCACCATCTATCATTTACTCCATACCTGTCCTCCCCACCCCTTCTCTAGCATATATACCAACTGTTCCCCAGCTACAATCAGTTCTGAAGAAGGGTCACTGCACCTGAATCATTGACCCTGTTTTCTCTCTACAGATGCTGCCAGGCCTGCTGAGTTTCTCCTGAAATTTCTTTTTTGTTTCTGATTTTGAATATCTGTAGTTATTTGTTAAGTAAGAACAAATTATTCATTTCTACGCTACTCTACCAGGAGCCCCACTGTGAAAGTTTTAATATCATGTCGCAACCAGTCATGATGCTTTCTCTCTTTTGTCTCCTGCAGCTACGACAGGATGTCTATGGTCTATGCGATGAAGGGTGTTGTCCTACAAGACATCTCCTCCTCCATCTCTGAGGAAGAGACCATGATACCTCAGAAGATGCATTGTCAAAGCTGCCTTCCACAGCCTCCATCAGCTCAGATACTGACCCCTCAGAGGGTTATATTCGAGTTGGGAACACCTGTTGGTGAGGACCTCACTGTCACATCTCTGCAGCTGGTCAAGGCACCTGCTCAGTCCCAGGTAGGCGAGGACTCCAGTGGTGTCAACAGTTAAGGACTTCATAGAGATGCACAGACAGACAGAGGAGTAGCAGGCACATTTTCAGGTGTGGTGAGGAACAGGACAGAAAGGCTGCACAGTATCAGCAACAATGCTGGGACCCTGCTGCATCCGGGGACAGTTTGGTGTCTTCCTTGAGAGCCAGGTCCAGCAGCATTAGGGTCTGCTGGGTATGTGCACTGATCTACACTCCTCCTTAACTCCAGTCATTGATCAGTCCAGTCAAGACAGAAGGAGGAACAAGTGACTTTGAGCTCACTCCATAGAATCGCTAAAGTGAGGAAGCAGGCATTTTGGCCCATCAAGTCCACACCGACCCTCCAAACAGTATCACACCCAGACCCAGCCCCGCCCAACCCTACTCCTGTAGCCCTGCATTTCCTATGTCTAACCCACCTCAACTGCACATCCCTGGACTCTATGGGCAATTTAGCATGGCCAACCAACCTAAGCTGCCCATCTTTGGACTGTGGGAGGAAACCAGAGCACCCAGACGCAGGGAGAATGTGCAAACTCCATCCAGACAGTCACCCGAGGCTGGAATCAAACCCAGGTCTCCGGCGCTGTGAGGCAGCAGGGCTAACCACTGAGCCAGCGTGTCGCACTCCAAGTGCCCCTTCCTCACAAAGAGAGAGGGCACTGCCAGTTGGCAGTTAGCTAGAGGAAGAGCACCACACAGGTTCACCAGGTCCTTCACTGTCACTGGATCATAATGCAGCAAAATCCTTCCTATAAACACTCTAGGGTATTTGCGCAATCCAACGATTGCATCAAATCAAAAAGGCAGCTCTCCGCTACCTACTCAAGAGCAATTAGGGATGGGTAATAAATGATGACCCAGCCAGTGGAAAATAATCAAATTCAACCACACTATTTTATTGATTATATAATTGATGTTTCAATAAGTAAAAATGAAATTTATGACAAGTTTATCCCAATAATTTTCTGAT
The DNA here is from genome assembly GCF_021869965.1 of Rhincodon typus. Classification (NCBI taxonomy): domain Eukaryota; kingdom Metazoa; phylum Chordata; class Chondrichthyes; order Orectolobiformes; family Rhincodontidae; genus Rhincodon; species Rhincodon typus. Next base: position 4,952,127 of record NC_063345.1, read on the forward strand.
GAAGGGTCTAGGCCCGAAACGTCAGCCTCTCTGCTCCTATGATGCTGCTTGGCCTGCTGTGTTCATCCAGCCCTGCACCTTGTTATCCCAATAATTGTTTTCTCATTAATGGAAATAATGCAGCATTTATTCAGAGATTATAAAATATTATCTTGTGTAAAATCTTGATTAACTTTGATGATCCCCAAGTAAATATAACATCCCCTTTTAAAATAATAGAATTAAAGTTCAGTTTCCACTCTTTCCACCATCAACACTCTATAGCAGCAGTGTGTACAAGATGCCCTCCAGAAATTCACCAAAGATTCTTACACAGCTTCCAAACTCACAACCACTTCCATCTAGAAAGACAAGGGCAGCAGATGCATGGGAACACCACCACCTGCAAGTTCCTCTCCAAACCACTCACCATCCTGACTTGGAAACGTATTGCTGTTCTTTCACTGTCACTGGGTCACAATCCTGGAGTTCCATCTCTAAGGGCATTGTGGGTCTATCTATGGCAAGGGGACTGCAGCAGATCAAGAAGGTCGATCACTACCATCTTCTCAAGGATAACTAGAGACAGGCAATAAAAATACTGGCCAACAGCAATGTCCATGGCCTATGAGTGAATTTATTTTTTTTAAAAATGCAGCAGTTTATGCAAATTATGTCAACAAAAATCAAAAGAACAGATGCTGTAAATCAGGAACAAAAGCAGAAGTTGCTGGAAAAGCTCAGCAGGTCTGGCAGCATCTGTGAAGGAAAAAATCAGAGTTAACGTTTCGGATCCGGTGACCCTTCTTCAGAACACATTATGAGGCCACATTATGTAAATGTTTAGTTACGGAAAAAATTTGCAGAACATCATCCTTGAATCCGCATGTTGCAAGCCACTTTGCAGGTGATCAAATGCTTTTGAAGCGTAATGACTTGTGTAGCATAATATCAAATATTTAAGGAGATTTTTTGACAATGAGTTGATGCTGTTACAAGATTGTGTTCAGCCCAGTTCAGATACCAGCAGCTTTTTCTAACTTTGTATTTTTTCAGTCGATGGCCAATATTGTTTGCAATAAGTAAAGGGTTCGTTTTTCTGGTTGTTAGCTTAATGGAGATTTTAGCCAATGGTAAATGAGTAAGTTAACACCCACAAAGCCATATGCATCACATATGGCGTATTCTTGTCTGTGAATCAGAAGGCCACAGGTTCAAATCTGACACTAGAGATTGGCATTTATAATCTTGTCAGCTCATTCAGCAATGTGAAACTGCCTTTAGAGTGATATGTAAATCTGAGGCCCTAACTCCTCTCTCAGGTGAATGTGAAATACCTCATGAGACTCTTTGAAGATGAGCTTTGAAGTTTTCCCCAGAGTCCTGACATTCAATCTATTAAACACCATCATGAGAAAACAGGCTCTCTGTCTCTTTTCCTTTTAAAAGACTGTAACTTCCCCCTTTGGTGATCGAAAATGCCCTCAACTGCATCTCTTCCATTTCTCACACTTCTGTCCTCACACCCGCTCCCCACAACAAAAACAAAGACAGAATCCCCCTTGTCCTCAGAAATCACCCCAGCAACCTCTGTAACCAAAATACTTTTACCTCCTATAATCCAACCCAACAAGAAAAGAGATATTTCCCTTCCCACCCCTATCTGCCTTTCATATCTGCTCTCTCCGTGGCTCCTTCGTCTGTTCCACATTCCCCACTAACCCCACCATAAGAACATAAGAACTAGGAGCAGGAGTAGGCCATCCGGCCTACAGAGTGAATCTCCTCTGTACCCCCTCCAGTGCTAGTATATCTCTTCTCAAGTAAGGAGACGAAAACTGCACACAGTACTCCAGGTGTGGCCTCACCAGGACCCTATACAGCTGCAGCATAACCTCCCTGTTTTTAAACTCCATCCCTCGAGCAATGACAGACAAAATTCCATTTGCCTTTTTAATTACCTGCTGCACCTGCAATCCTACTTTTAGCGATTCATGCACAAGGACACCCAAGTCCCTCTGCACAGCAGCGTGCTGCAATTTTTTACCATTTAAAACATAGTCCATTTTGCTGTTATTCCTACCAAAATGGATGACCTCACACTTATCAACATTGTACTTCATCTGCCAGACCTTTGCCCACTTACTTAGACTATCTATATCCCTCTGCAGACTTTCAGTGTCTTCTGCACACTTTGCTCTACCACTCACCTTAGTGTCATCTGCAAATTTTGACACACCACACTTAGTCCCCAACTCCAAATCATCTATGTAAATTGTAAACAATTGCGGTCCCAACACTGATCCCTGAGGCACACCACTAGCCACTGACCACCAACCAGAAAAACACCCATTTACCCCGACTCTTTGCTTTCTACTGGTCAACCAATCCTGTGTCCATGCCAGTACATTACCTGTAATACTGTGCAACTTTATCTTATTTAGCAGCCTTTGGTGTGGCACCTTGTCAAATGCCTTCTGGAAATCCAGATACACCACATCCACAGGTTCCCCATTGTCCACCATGCAAGTAATGTCCTCAAAGAATTCCACCAAATTAGTTAAACATGACCTACCCTTCATGAACCCATGCTGGGTGTTTCCAATGGGGCAATTTATATCCAGATGTCTTGCTATTTCTTCCTTAATGATAGATTCAAGCATTTTCCCCACTACCGAGGTTAAGCTAACTGGCCTCTCGTTACCTGCTTTTTGTCTACTTCCTTTTTTAAACAGTGGCGTCACATTGGCTGTTTTCCAATCTGCAGGAACCACCCCAGAGTCCAGTGAATTTTGGTAAATAATTACTAGTGCATTTGTTATTTCCCCCATCACCTCTTTTAGTATCCTGGGATGCATTTCATAGGGCCAGGAGACTTGTCTACCTTTAGCCCCATTAGCTTACCCAGCACTGCCTCCTTAGTGATAATGATAGTTTCTAGGTCCTCGCCTGCTATAACCTTCTTGCCATTAGTTTTCGGCATGTTATTTGTGTCTTCCACTGTGAAGACTGACACGAAATAACTGTTTAATGTCTTGACTATTTCCTCATTCCCAGTTATTAAATTGGCCTTCTCATCCTCTAAAGGATCAATGTTTACCTTCGCCACTCTTTTACGATTTACATATTTATAGAAACTTTTGCTGCCTGTTTTTATATTCTGAGCTAGTTTACTCTCATAATCTATCTTACTTTTCTCTATAACTTTTTTTGTGGCTTTCTGTTGGCCTTTAAAGATTTCCCAGTCTACTAGTTTCCCACTATTCTTTGCTTTTTTGTATGTGTTTTTTTTCAATCTGACACTTTCCTTTATTTCCTTAGACATCCATGGCTGGCTGTCTCTTTTCTTACAGTTCTTCCTTATCACTGGAATATACTTCTGCTGAGCACTGTGAAAAATCGTTTTGAAAGTCCTCCACTGTTCCTCAATTGGCCCACCATAAAGTTTTTGCTCCCATTCTACCTTAGCTAACTCCTCCCTCATTCCTTCATCGTCTCCTTTGTTTAAGCACAGGACATAGGTACTGGATTTAACCTTCTCACGCTCCATCTGTATTTTAAATTTGACCATACTGTGATCGCTCCTTCCGAGAGGATCCCTAACTGTGAGATCATTAATTATTCCTGTCTCATTACACAGGACTAGATCTGGGATAGCTTGTTCCCTCGTAGGTTCCATTACATATTGTTCAAGGAAATTATCGCGGATGCATTCTATGAACCCCTCCTCAAGGCTGCCTGACCGACCTGGTTTGACCAATCGATGTGTAGATTAAAATCCCCCATGATAATTGCTGTACCATTTTTACATGCATTAGCTATTTCGATGTTTATTGCCTGCCCCACCACGATGTCATTATTTGGTGGTCTATAGGCCACACCAATCAGTGACTTCTTCTCCCTGCCATTCCTAATTTCCACCCAAATAGATTCAACCTTTTGTTCAGTAGAACCTATATCATCTCTCACTACTGCCCTGATATCATCCTTAAAAATCAGAGCAACACCACCTCCCTTACTTTCCTGTCTGTCCTTCCGAACAGTTTGATACCCCTGGATATTTAACTCCAGGTCATGACCATCCTGTAACCATGTCTCTGTAATGACCACTAAATCATACTCATTTGCCATGATTTGCGCAGTCAACTCATCCACCTTGTTTCGAATGCTCCAAGCATTTCAATAAAGTGCCCTTATGCCAGTTTTTGCACCTTCTCTTTGGGTCCTATCACCTCCATTACTAACAGCTCTTGAGTTCTCCTTCCCTTTAACTTTTTTCCTAATTTTCAATGGAGTTGAAGCTTCCTCGTCACCTGCTAACCTGCTGCTTTGCCTTACATTAATTGTTATTCTCCCTCTACGCTCACTTCTCCCTTCCCCCCTACTTACTAGTTTAAAGTCCTATTAACCACCCTATTTACCCTTTTTGCCAGAACACTGGACCCGGCCCTGTTCAGGTGGAGTCCATCCCAGCGGTATAGATCCCTCCTGTCCCAGAACTCATGCCAGTGCCCCATGAAAAGGAAACCCTCTTTCCCACACCACTCTTTTAGCCACGTGTTTACTTCCCTGATCCTCGCCTCCCAATGCCAATTTGCACATGGCTCGAGCAGCAATCCAGAGATTATGACCCTTGAAGACCTGTTTTTTAATTTTGTTCCTAGCTTTTCATAATCCCGAAACAGGTCATTTTTCCTAGTCCTGCCTATGTTGTTGGTACCTACATGGACCACAACTGGATCCTCCCCCTCCCTCTCTAGTATCCCCTCAAGCCTGTCAGAGATGTCTCGCACCCTGGCACCGGGCAGGCAACACACCATGCGGGATTCTCTATCCTGCTCGCAGAGGATACTGTCTATCCCCCGATGATGGAATCCCCTACACCTACAATCTGTCATTTATTTCCCCCCTCTTGAATGACCTCCTGGAGCATGGTGCCATGGTCAGTTGACTCATCCTTCCTGCAGCCCTGTTCCTCATCCACGCAGGGAGCAAGTGCCTCATACCTGTGGGACAATGTCAAGGGCTGTGGCTCCTGTGTTCCTGTCTGCAGGGTCCCTCTACCTGCCTCACTCGCAGTCACACACTGCTGTCCCTGCCCACCAATCGAATTAACATTAGTTAATCTACCAGGTGTGACTGCTTCCTGGAGCACAGCATCCAGGTATCTCTCCCCCTCCTGGATGTGCCACAATGTTTGGAGTTCGGATTTCAGCTCATCAATTTTGAGCCAGAGTTCCTCAAGCAGCCAACACTTGCTGCAGATGTGGTCACTGCCGTTCTCAATGGCATCAGCTAGCTCCCACATCACACAGCTACAACACATCACCTGGCCTGACATCTCTACTTAGTTAATTATTTAAAATTAATTCGTTTTTTTTTCAGTTGTGCAGTGTTTTCTGCACCAGTAAGTTTACTCCGTTATATACTCAACGTTATATACTCACCAGCCCCCGGCACCTTTCCCTGCGACAGTAGGAAGTGCTACACCTGTCCTTACACCTCCTCCCTCACCTCCATTCAAGGCACCAAATCAGACAGATGTTCACCTGCACATCTGTCAATGTGGTCTACTGTATCCTCTGCTCCCGATGTGGCCTCCTCTACATCAGTGAGACCAAGCATAGACTCGGAGACTGTTTTGTAGAGCATCTGTGCTCTGTACACGACAAATGACAACAGATTCTGGTTGCCAATCATTTTAACTCCCCCTCCCACTCCCTGGGTGGCATGTCCATCCTGGGCCTCCTCCAGTGTCACAACGACACCACCTGGAAACTGGAGGAGCAGTACCTCATATTCCATCTCGGGAACCTACAGCCTGATGTCCTGAACATGGAATCCACCACTTTTAAAATCTGCCCACCTCCCGCCTCCTTCCACATCCGATCCTCCCTCTCATCCCCGCCTCCTTGACCTGACACAACCCGTCCATCTTTTCTCCCATCTGTCTGCCCCTCCCAACTCACTGGCCAATCCCCACCACTCCCTACCTGCACTCACCTCTCACCATCCCACCTACCTTCCCCAGCCTCACCCCTCCTCTCTCTATTTATTTCTGGGCTCCCTTCCCCCTCCCCATTTCTGAAGAGGGGTTCCGGCCCGAAATGTCAACATTCTTGCTCCTCTGATGCTGCCTGGCCTGCTGTGTTCCTCAAGCTCCATAGTGTGCTCTCTCTGTCTATTATTTGTGTTTGTGTGAGTGTGTGTGTGCATGTGGTAACCCTTGAAAGGAGGACAACATTTGCTTGTGCCTGTTGTTTAAGACATTGAGGATCTGAAAGGATTAATAATGAGGAGTGCACTGTAACTAATATAGTGATGTCACATGGACTATGATAGGGAAAACCTTGGGTTTCAAGGAAGTAAAACCTAACATTGAGGTCTTTCTTAGAGTCCTGTAACAATGTCCAAGATAGACCTAGTAGACAGTGTAGGCTGGAATTCCATATGGAAATCCCAGCAGAGCTGACTCAAAGACAATTGTTTGGGAAATTGTAAATTTTGATGGGCAATTTTCCTGCATCTGGAAGCCTTTGAAAAAGCCCTTAAATGAAGAGAGTTCTGGAGGGTCACTTAATGTTCACTGTTCCCCAGGAAAACCTAAAGGATGGAAAGCCTATTCTAACTTCTGGCTAACTAATAAACTGAAACTTTGACTCACCGCTCAACCATACCTCCAGCTACCCACCCCCAGATCTCTGACATCTCCCAACTTCTAATGAACTTCCACCTGATCTGACAACTCCTGGCCCTAAACTAACATCTCCATCCCACACCAAGTCAGCCTGACCCAACATCCCTCCACCATTCTGCCTGACAACACTTGCCCCAATACCACTCATCAGCTCCTGACCCAACCCAACAGCCCCTTGTCTAGGTAACCCTTCCCAAATGACACCATCTCTGACCCCACTGAGAACCTGTCAACTCAATAGCCTCTAACCCAATCTGACAGATGGAAGTAACTTTGGACTTTCAAGGAGTTAGGCCTCGATCTCCCTCATCGTCCTTGCAACATTGTCTATCATATTAATGTATCTTGGACCTCATTCTATCATGTAATAAACTAAGTCCTTGTTAAAGGCAAGATCGTCATCCCATCGAACTACCAAGTGACTTTCTTCATGTCACAACAGACCAAACAGGGCCAGTCAATCCCCACTTGGATAAAGGATAGTGGCAGGAAATTTGACGGATGCATCTTTCAGTGAGCTGAGCTGTGGCCAGGATGTGCTCATCGATCTTGCAGTGTGGGGAGGTTGTTGGCTGTGGCTATCTGTTCATTGTCACTGTTTGTGCGAGCTCTCTGTATGTACAATGGTTGCCTAATTTGTTACATCAGAGATGTGACCACTTCAAAATGCTTCATAGGCTGTAGCATACTTTTGAGCTATCTTTAGATAGTGAAAGATGCTTTGAGGATAAGCACTTCGTAAGGCATGGTGCACTGACATACAGCTGGCCATTTGGCCAACACACCTGCTGTCATTTCAGAGCTACATCTCATTTCAGAATATTAAATTTTAATTCGGTCAGCTTTAAATTTCACACCCTCTCTCTCCTTCATCTTTCCCTCCCTCTCTTACTTTCTCTCTCTCCCTTGTCTTCCTATCCTTTCCCTCTTTTTTCACTTTGTCTATGTCACCTTGTCTCTGTCTCCCTCTCTCTCTATCTCCATATCCCTTTCTCTTACTCTCCCTTTCTCTCCCTTTTGTTGTTTCCTCTCTTCCTCTCCCTTTCCCTCTCTTCCTGTCGCTTCCTTTATCTTTCCCTCCCTCCCTTTCTTCTCCAATCACTCTCTCACCCTCCCTCCCTCTCCCTTTTCTGCTCTCTCTTCCTCCCTGCGTCATTGCCCCTCTTTTCCTTCCCTACCACTTTCCCTCTCTCTTAGCCTTCCCTAGATCTCTATCCCTCTCTTTCTCCTCCTATGTCTCCCTCCCTCTGTCTTGCCTCCCTTTTTCTCTTCCACTATGTCTCCCTCCCTCCTTTTCTCCTCTATATCTCTCCCCAGCTTGATCTCTCCCTCCCTCTCCCACTTTCTCTTGAACTTGCTCTCTGTCTTTGCCTTCCATCTCCCTTTCACCCCCTCTCTCTCCCTCTTCCTTCTGTCTCTTTCATTCTCCTTCAACAAACTTCAGATCAGACTTGAGTATACACACTCAGTTTTGTTTGTTTGATTTGTTTGTCTCTATGACAAAATGTCCTGTTAGTGCTGTTGCTGTCGTAGACCTGTGTGGACATTGGAGGAGACAGCCATTGCGTTCAGCCTGCAAAAAAGATAAATTAGTCCATATTTGAATTGGCATCTTTCTTCTGCTAATAGTCCTGAGCTGGGGAGAAGATGCATAATTTCGATGGCATTGTTCTCAAATTAGAATGATTCTTGCTGTCCATGAATATTAAAGCTTTTGTTTCCCTGGCAGCTGGGAGATGTTTAGACTGTGCCAAAATCATACTTCATTTTGCTTCCTAATAATCATTAACTATAACACCGACAGGTTGCTGGCAATTGCACAGAAAGTAAAATAACAGCAAGAGAAAAATCATATTGTCACTTAAGATACATGAGCAAATCTAATTAGCTGCAAATTTATCATTAAATGTTGGGAAAGGCTGGCTCAACTTTTTACTCTCATAAACTTTCAAACAAAATGGAGCTCACTTTTAAGCAGCTTCTGCCCTTGTGGAAGATTTTGTCATTTTCTCGCGTTAGATCAAAATCCCGGATCTCTTGTAACAATTCAAGATGTTTCACCCACACACAACAGCGATGGCAAAAACATGTGTTTACGTTGCATCCTCAGCATGGAAGAAAGTCCCATGTTTCAGCATCAGAATGATTATTGAAGCAAATATAAACAAAATACTGCTGATGCTGGAAATCTGAAACGAACACAGGAGAAGCTCGAGAGTTCTGGTAGCATCTGTGGAGTGGGAAGCAGAGTTAGTGCTTCAGGTCAATGCTTCTTCATTAGGATTTGGAAAATTCTGAGATGTAGGAGCAAGGTTTGAGTAGTACAAGGACAAAAAGGAAGATTTGCGACAGTGTGGATGGTAGAGGAGATTGTATGACGAGAAGGGGTTACAGAAGCAAAAGAAAGGATCATAGGGAAAGCACAAGAACAGGAACCAAAAGATGCTTCTGGACCAGGTTGCCTTTCTCTGAAAGTGAAAAAGAGGAAAAACTGAAGCAAAGGAATAGTTAACATAGTGTGGAGCTGGAGGAACACAACAGGCCAGGCAGCATCAGAAGAGCAGGAAGGCTGATGTTTCGGGTCGGGACCCTTCTTTAAAAATGGGGCTCCATTTGTGAAGTGGGGTCCTGACCCAAAACGTCAACTTTCTTGCTTCTCTGATGCTGCCTGGCCTGCTGTGTTCCTCCAGCTCCACACTGTGTTATCTCTGACTCCAGCATCAGCAGTTCTTACTATCTCTGAGCAAAGGAATGGAGCCAAACTGCACAGTCTGCTTATAGTCTGAAATTGATTGACTTAACATTGCATCAGAAAAGCAGTAAAACTTCACAGCGAGAAATGATATGCTAATCCTGAACAAAATCTCAACAGAGATGTCAGCAAGAAAACAACATGAAGAATTAAAGTGGCAGCTCATGGGAAGTGTGAATATGAGGTGACGACAGGTGTTCTGCAGTGTGATCACCCACATTGACATTTGGTGTTCCCAGTGTATAGAGACCAAATTGTGAGCAAGAGAAATCATGCCTCATACGAGGAGAAGAAACTGTTAACGCATTTGGGCCTTTATGTGGTGGGGACAGAGAAAGTGAAAAGGCAGGCCTACATTGGAAATAGTGGCAAATGATCTGAAGGTGGGTCAAGAGATTGGTAAGAGCAATGGGAACGCTGTTGGCAGAGAAAGATGTGAGAGCAGAAAGGCAGGAAAAAATTATGGAGATGGTAAAGGATCCTATCAACCATTGGTGGGGGAGAACGAGAGGATCAGGACAAAAAGGAGACAAATCAGAAACTGGGACAGAACTAGGCGATTTCAAAATGCACTCTCTGGAATTGTGGTGGAAGCAGATTCATTTGAAGCATCTGATTGGGCATTGAGAGTTTTTCTAAGTAGAAGTAATGTGCAGGATTATGGGGAAAAGACATAGCTTTAGTGGTAAGTCACAATGTTCAAAACCAATAGGTCAAATGATTCTGGTTTCTGAAGAAGAGTCTAGGCCCGAAACATCAGCTTTCCTGCTCCTATGATGCTGCTTGGCCTGCTGTGTTCATCCAGCTCTGCACCTTGTTGTCTTGGATTCTCCAGCATCTACAGATCCTACTATCTCTGAACAACATGGATACTAGATTAAATGAGGGATATGAAACATAACAGTTTATGCATGATTTTTGGCTGGAACATTTGTCATGGGATTTCTCAGGGATTGGTATCCCCTCCTCCCACCTCAAGCCCCACCCCATCTCCTACCGACCAACCTCATCCCGCCCCCTTGACCTGTCCGTCCTCCCTGGACTGACCTATCCCATCCCTAACTCCCCACCTACACTCACCTTTACTGGCTCCATCCCCGCCTCTATGACCTGTTTGTTTCCTCTCCACCTATCTTCTCCTCTATCCATCTTCTATCCGCCTCCCCCATTTCTGAAGAAGGGTGTAGGCCCGAAACATCAGCTTTCCTGCTCCTCTGATGCTGCTTGGCCTGCTGTGTTCATCCAGCCCTGCACCTTGTTATCTTAGGTCAAATGATCCCCTTTTGCACTGTTACAATTCTTTCATTCTGCAATCTCCCTTTGGAAAATGTTACATTTCAAGTGTGATTATATGTTTATAATATATAAATCAGATTGATATATATTCAATATTATTTAATTTAACATTGGGTTATGAATTTTGAGTTAGTGACATATGGATGTGTCTGAAGTTAATAATTAACATGCAAGTATTTCTGTAGCCATAGTCTATAACAACAACTCTGGATTGGGACTATGGCTCCTTATGTAAGGTAATCCAGTTTTACAAAAATCTCCCCTTCATAAAGCTGCTCAAAATAAAATAATACTGAAAAGAAAACTTTCTCTAAGCTATGTGTGTGAGAGCTTCTTTGGTAGCTCTCATGAAGTTTTACTTACTTTAGAGATAACACAGTATGGAGCTGGAGGAACACAGCAGGTCAGACAGCATCAGAGGAGCAGAAAAGCTGACATTTCAGATCGGGACCATTCTTCAGATATTTTATGGATTAACAAAGTAGACCAGTGTGTTTTAAGGCCTATTACAAAAATTTCCAAACTTAAGGTTTTTTTTTAAGTTTAGGAGTAACACACATATCTTAGAGAAAGTGTTTTTTTTTCTCTGTTTTAGTTTGTTTTGGGCAGTTCTATGAAAGGGAGATTTTAGTAAAACTAGATTACCTTACATAAGAAGCTAATCATAGTCCCAAACCAGAAATGTTGGGATAAAATCCTGAAGAAGTTACTTGGAACTGTGTGTGTTTCCGCTGAGGCCTACGATTACTCTAGCAAGAGATTATCAGTGTTTTCAGTCTAGCATTAAAGCCACTGTTACCTTAAGCCAATTGAGATTACAGGAAAATATTTTTTTTCTGTGATGCAAGTACAGTACAAAGGATTTTCTTTCTGGGCACAGTATACTGGTATAATATTGTGTTTGGAACTCATAAAGGAGTGGTTTGGAATTAATGGGGTTATACTTTGGTCTGTGTTTAAAAATCTTTGAATTTGTGTTGAAGTTAATAGTTTGGTTTGTTTTATTTTATTTTTATTTTATTTGGTTAATAAACTTCTGATTATTGTTAAAACAAAATCTGGAACATTGCATGCTTATATTCCAGTGAGAGACCATTTATTTAAACCAAAACAAAGCAAATATGATCTATCAAGCAGGTTTCAGTTTGGGATCTGACTTGTCCAATAATAACATCAATTGGGATCGTAACTAAGGTAAAAGAGTTTCAAAACTGTGAGGAGCATGAAATTTTACTTTTGAAGACAAAAGTAATGTCTTTCTTTAAGTGTTTGCCGATAAGTTCAGTGGGCAAATTCTGCTCGGTTCTGCTCACACTGAACATTTCCTACAGCCGACAATTATTTTCACTTCATAGAGTCATAATCATAGAGTCATGCAGCATAGAAATAGACCCTTCAGTTCAAACACTCCATGCCAACCATAATCCCAAAGTGAACGAGTCCTACCTGCCTGAGCTTGGCCCATATCCTTCCAAACCTTTCCTTTCCATGTGCTTATGCATATGTCTTTTAAATGTTGTAACTGTGCCTACATCCTCAACTTCTTCTGGTAGTTCATTCTTTCTTGAACCCTCTCTGTGTAAAAACATTGCCTGTCATGTCCTTTTATAAACTTTCTCCTGTCACCTTAAAAATATACCCCCTTGTTTTGAACTATCCTACCCTAAGGAAAAGACCCTGGCAATTCACCTTATCTATGTCCCTCATGATTTTATAAACCTCTATAAGGTCACCCCTCAACCTCCTAAGCTCCAGTGAAAAAGAATAGCAGCGTATCCAATCTCACCCCATAAATCAAACCCTCCATTCCCAGCCACATCCTGGTAAATCTCTTTTGAACCCTCTCCTCTCAATTATATCCTTCCTGTAAGAAGGTGACCCAAACTGGATGCCGTACTCCAGAAGAGGTCTCACCAACACCCTGTACAACCTCAACATGATGTCATAACTCCTGTACTTAAAGTCTGAGCAATGAAGGCAAGCGAGCAAAATGCCTTCTTAACCACCCTGTCTATATGTGATGTAAACTTCAAAGACTTATGTACATTGAACCCCGAAGTCTCTTCATCCTACCACACAATCTGAGGCCCTACTTTTAATTGTATAAGTCTAATTTATATTTCAAAGTATTTTTTTTTAAATTTAGTTCACATGCTGCGAGTGTTATGGCAAGATCAGCTTTTATCACTCATCCATGACTTCCCTTATTGGGGCGGGTGGTATGGACTTGTTGGGTTGAATGGCCTGTTTCTCCACTGTAGGGATTCTATGATCTGTGAAGGTGATGATGAGTCAAATTTGAGAATGGTTTGCTGGGCCACATCAGAAGATTCTAACAATTCTTGTGTTGTTGCTTGGGTTCCAGACCAGGCTTGTACATTTCAGATAAGTTCACGACAGCATAACATTTGGTATTCTGGTATAAAGTGACCCAGCTCATCTTCAGTCACTCTCCCTGCATCGTGGGGTCAATGTACAGTGTCCAGTCTGTCAGCAATGTAGATGTAATGTATAGAGGCATCAGTGAGCACAGACTATGACTATACGTTTATGATATTGCAGCTGCATAGTCAGGTTGTTAACATTGTAAATAACTTCATGGCGCCTGTTTGAAAAAGCACCTGACTCTCCCTGGCATATATTGCGTGGACTAATATACAAAAGAAAACACACAAAGTACACTTACAGCAATCCTGTAATTTCATCGTCATGTTATCAGGGACTTTCCAGATTTCTTTTAATAAATTGGATTGAATTTTAGATTTTCAGCTGTTCAGTGGGATATGAATGGGTTCGGGTCACTAGTGTACATCCCTAGATTATATATTCAGTAGCACAATCATGTTGCTGAAGTACCTCAATATGTTCAGTGTTTTTTTTGAAAAGTTGCTGTTGAAGCAGATCTATCAGGGTGGCATGGTGGCTGAGTGGTTATCACTGCTGCCTTACAGTGCCAGGGATCTGAGTTTGTTTCCTGCCTTGAGTGACTGTGTGGAGTTTGCACATTCTCTGCCTCTCTGCGTGGGTATCCTTTATTCATTCATGGGATGAGAGCATCGATGGCTCGGCAACATTTATTGCCATCCCCAAATGCGCAGAGGGCAGTTCAGAGTCAACCACATTGTTGTGGGTCTGGAGTCATATGTAGGCCAGACCAGGTAAGGATGGCAGTTTCCCTCCCTATAGGACATTAGTGAACCAGATGAGTTTTTTTTTTCCACAATCAACAATGGATTCATAGCCATCGTTAGATTCTTAATTCCAGGTATTTTATTGAAATCAAATTCCACCATTGGGCTGTGGAGGGATTCGAACCTGAGTCCTCATAACATTGTCTGGGTCTCTGGGTTAACAGCCCAGCGTTAATACTGCTAGGCCATTGCCTCCCCTCTGGGTGCTCTGGTTTTTCTCCCACAGCCCAAAGTTGTGCAGGTTAGGGTGGATTGTCCACAGTGTCCAGGGATGCATGGGTTAGGTGGATTAGCCGTGGAGAAGGCAAGGTTACAGGAATGGCGTGGATCTGGGTCGGATGCTGTTTGGAGGGTAGGTGTGGACTTGATTGTCCGAATGGCCTGCTTCCGCAACATATAATTCTATTATCACTCCTTGCCTGCAGTGCATTCTGGTTCATAACAAATCACTGGATAAACAAATGCTCCTAATTTCCTGCCTGCATTGCTTGCCAAGTCTCTTAAATGTATCCATCTAGGTTACTGACTGCCCTGCCAATGGAAAGTTTCTCCCTTCTTCTTCTGTCAAAAAAACCTCGTAATTATGAGCCACTGAATTAAACTCCCCTTATTAACCCCTGTGACTGATATGTGTTTCCAATTTTAGTAACTGGGGTAAAGTTACTTGCATTATGTGAATGGGAACTTTAGCTTCTGCTGGGTGACTAAACTACATGGATTTTATTTGTGGCCAGCCAACTTGGAGTCAGCCCTCAACTGAGGAGGTTCTAAACTCCTTGTTATATATTTTTTTCTTCAAAAGCCCCTACACCACTGCCTACACTCCTGCCATCCAGCAGTAGTGTAGGGGCTTTTGAAGTAAAAAACTACTGTGACCCAGCAGTAGTGTTTTTATTCCCCAGCATCCTTGTTGTACATGTGCAGGAGTGAGACACAGTAAAACACACCAGGTGTGCAAATACTTTTATTAACATACTACTACCAGGAAAAAACACCCATGTGACCAAAGAATCAGCATCATGCAAATCCCTCGGGCCAAAGCCTACGTGAAAGAAAAAGTGAATGGGAAGGGTAGGTATTAATCCATAGAATCCCTACAGTGTGGAAACAGGTCCTTCAGCCCAACAAGTCCACACTGACCCTCAGAGCATCCCACTCAGACCCATCCCCCTAATCTACACATCCCTGAACACTATGGGCAATTTAGCAGGGCCAATCCACCCTAACCTGCGCATCGTTGGGCTGAAATCAAAATGGAATTGGAGAGGGGGATAAGGCACTCCACAGCCCGTGGTACCCACTTCTCCTGAAAGGTATCGAGAGTATTGGTGGACACTGCAATCTCCTTCTCCTTGTTCACCAACTACATGGTTTATTCAACCCAGATATTTATAAACCAACCTACACACATGTGTCTTAACACATGTCTGGGACAGGTGGGCAATGAATGCAGAAGTCTTTTTTTAAAAAAATTGCTAATTGTCTCAGATGTAGGGACACTGCTATCGTACCACAAGGACCCTCGTTTTAAATTCAGTCCACTAACACCTAGCCAATCAGGGATCACATTCACTTACTCCTGAGTGGTTTAATGGCCATTTGACTATTAAAGTAACAGTGGAGAATGTTAATCTTGCTCAGAATAACAAGAATAGAATTCAGTATAGCATTCCAAATTGCAGTGAATGATTAAGTGCAACACTGTCTGATTTTAAAGACTGCGGTATTATGTCAGGTGCCAAAGCACCATGTAGTTACCCTCAAGTGTAATCATGATTTAAATTGTGAAATGAGAAACAGAGACTAAATTAAATTCCAAGTTTGACAAAACGTATGCAGCATCAATTCCTGTCACCTGCATGAAAAAAAGATGTGTGCTCTCTATCCGGAGTTTTGAGGGCATAGTTAGATTTCACTTGCACCTCCAATAACAAAAGTTCCTACCTCGGGATTCCATTGCTCAATTAACGCTTCGTCCCAAAGAAAGTGGACATGAATGTGATTAAAGATTTAAACCTTTTTAAACCTTAGGTTAAAGTACTGTTCCAAGCCTGTACATGATCTCATCCCTGACACATACACTAGAACATTTAGTCTTTCTGTTTGAAGATGTGGTTCTAGGGTAAGGGCAATGGTGTGTTCCTGAACATGGACAATCCAAGTGCTGACAGCCTAATGTTGTGAGGCAGCTATGAGCTGAGAAGGTTTCTGATGCTCCCACTGTATCAGACCAGGAGCCGGGGGGCTATTAAATGTTTCGTATACATGGGACAGCACTTGCATTTACTGATTGAAAAAGCATTTCACATCACATCTTTTAGAGATATCCCAGGGCCCTTTATGCACACTGCTTTGAAATGACATGACTGCGAAGTCAGCAAGAGCTGCAACTATTCTGGGGTCCCAAGACGAAACAAATACAGTGGATAAGTGTCCAGGGCCAAGTTGATTGAGGAAGCACCATTAATGGGGGTGACTAGAACTGCTTGTCACTGCTCTTCAGGTCAGATCAACAGGAAGCTGATGACAAAAAAAGGCTACTCCAAATTCCCACCAAATGTATTGTCAGTAGTACAGACTCATGAAACTGTGCAGCTCGCAGCTATTACAATCCTGAGTTTGAAAGCAGGATGAGTATAATAGTAACCTACCTCAATTCATTAGGACAGGTAAGGGTGGTTGATTGCTGGTTAGCTCAGTCGACGAGATGACCAGAGTGTGGTGCAGAATAAAAACAACCTTACCCTACTGCCTTTGTGGAATGGTTACCCTCAAGTTCAACCAAAACAATTGTCTTTCTCTCTCTAATAGAGGGAGAGTTGATTATGGCCCTTTGTGGACTTTGGCTCCATTTCCTCTCAGTGGAGAAAGTCTATGGAGTTTGGAAGTGCACTCAACCTTAACACATGGTGGGCACTGCACCTTGGGAATGTTAGGTTGGAAAGGTTGGTTCACTGACTCACCAGGACAATACCAGAGGGAAGAGGATTGAATTATGAATATAAGTTGCTTAGACTTGACCTGTATTCATGTGAGTAATGATGATTAAGGGATAATGTGATGATGGAAGATATTAGTGGGAGCACATCTCTCTTGGAGACATGAAAGGCAATTACCTTGCAGTATTTTTTGCTGGACTGTTAATCCAGAGACCCGGATAGCATTCCGTGGACCTGGGTTTGAATCCCATCATGGCAGAAGGTGGAATCTGAATTCAACAAAATATCTGGAATTAGGAATCTAATGATGACCATGAATCCATTGTTGATTGTTGGGGGAAAGCCCATCTGGTTCACTAATGTTCTTTAGGGAAGGAAACTGCTATTCTTACCTGGTCTGGCCTACATGTGACTCCAGACCCACAGCAATATGGTTGACTCTGACCTGTCCTCTGGGCAATGAGGGATGAACAATAAATGCTGACCTAGCCAACGATGTGCTCATCCTGTTAATGAATTTAAAAAAAAAACAAGGAGGCAAAAGCATCAGACCATTTAACAATTACATTAGAAAACATTTCTTCACAGCTTGGAATGTGGATATCTGTAACTCTCTTCCCTCATGAATAGTTTTGATTTGGAGAGGTTGCTGCATTAATTGAAGATTTTGAAACTGAGATTTTTTTTTAAACTAAGGGTATAAAGAGATGTGGAACCAAGACAGGTCAATATGTTTAAAATACAAACCAGCTATGATCTGATTGAAAGGTTGAATATACTTGAGAGGCTAACAGGCATCCTCCTGATCCAATACTCCTATTATCATGTGTGTAACAATGGTTTTGTAATCAATCACTCTCCAGGGATTGATCAACTCTGTGGCTTAGTTTATTTAAAATGGTAAAACACATTATAAGTCATGAAGTGGGCTGTACAAACACCAGGTGTGCAGTTTAACTGCAGATGAGTTGCCAGGCAGAGTTACAACATGGTATACACACAGCACATGGAGACCTTCAAGCTGAACTCTCTTTAAGGTAAGATACACATATCCCCTAAATATTCTCAAAAAGAAACACAGGTGCCAAATTGTCACAATTGTCTCCTTTGACATTGAAACTTTAAGCCAAACATTCAATGCTAGGAACCTGCTGAAAGATCATCTTCATCAATGCTACCTTAACTGTTGTACCTTTTCTAGTTTTATTTGCAGTCTATTATCAATCCTGAACCCTGCCAGAATGATACCACTTCATGAGAATAATTAAGATTGGAAGAGGTTGACCATCTGGCTTCTCAAGTCTGCTTCTCCATTTAATTCAATCCTGGCTGATCTCAGCTTCAAATCCCCATCGTACCCGTTCCCTATGTCCCTCAATTTCACCAAGAGATCAAAAATCTGTCTATCTCTGTCTTGAATGCTTCTGTCTTTACTGGATGCAGATAAGTGATACAATGATTAATAGCAACTGTGACAGCACCAGATGGGTTGTCAGAGGAAGACTTCTCTCATCGGTGTCACCTTGGAAACCACAATTCACCATTTGAAGCTGACACAGATGTCATTGAAGAGGTGGTGGATGAAATGCAAACTTAAAATGAAGTGGCGGGAGGGCCTTTTGGAATAGGATCTGGGCAATGAAGACATTTCATTAACAGCTATTTGGTACATTTTAAATTATGAATTTCAATAATTTTAAAAGCTGTTTCAGCATTTACATTCTTTGAAATGTTGAATTTGTATTTTAGATTCAAATAAAGTGAGTTACCGATAGTGATTCTGCAGTGTTTTGATTACATTGTCGAGTTCTGAGGCAGCACTCCCCTTTGATTCAGAGCATTAAGCAAAAAGGGCACATTACTTATTGTAGGAAAAACAGCCTTCACACCTCCACACAAATTATAACATCCAGCCCCCACCCCATCCTTGGGGGCAGTACTTGCAATTGAATGTAAAATGATATGAAATGGCATTTCTCTGACATCATTGCTTGTGAAACATTTTCATTAATGTCACACTGTCCAGGGATTTCCTGTCAATGGTCATTTCACAAACACGTTGCTCCAGCACTAATGGGTCAAGCCTGGGCTTTCCCAACCAGAACTTAATTTCTGGTGGTAGTGGGAATAAGGGTTGGCATCTCCCTGGTGCCACCTTGTCCAATTACCTGCCCTTTGGTGGTTGCCTGTGAGAAACAGCATCTCTTTGGTCACTCTATCGATCAGTCATTTGAACACACTTGTTTATTTTCTTTATTAATGGATGCAAGTGTCACTGATTCAGGAGGTTTTAATGAACAAGGCTGTTAGGGAGGCCATTCCAGGATTTGACACAGCGACAGTAAAGGAATGATGACATATTTTCAAATCAGAAATGGTGTGTGGTTTGGAGGGGAATGTCCAGGTCAGAGTTTCTCCATAATATCAGCTTCCATTTTCCTTTCAGGTGGTCGGGGTCACTGCTTTGGAAAACGCCATCAAAGAAACCTGAATGAGTTCTGTAGATGGTGAACACCATGTGGCTGGATTCTCTCTTATCAGAGATAGTCATTACCTGCCATTTAAATGTGGCAAATATTAATTGCCACTTATCAACCCAAGCCATGAACATTGTGCATTGGTGGTGCAGGAGATAAATTTTGAAGGTGATGGATGAGTTATTTATCCTCAGTGGTGTTGAGCTCCTTGAATGTTGCTGGGGTTGCACCCATCCAGGCAAAGGGGCACTGTACCAGCTCAGATGGAAAGGCTTTGGGGAGTCAGAATGTGAGTTGCTCTCTGCAGACTTCTCAGTCTCTGACACGTAAATCTATACAGCATCTAAAAGGCATCTGGATGGGTACATGATTAGGAAGTATTTAGAGGGATATGGGCCAAATGCTGGAAAATGGGACTAGGTCAGATTGGGATGCCTGGTTGGCATGGACAAGTTGGATCGAAGGGTATAACAATAATGGAGGTGCTGATCCAGTGGTATTATCACTAGACTATTAATCCAGGGACCTACCTAGGAAACCTACAGGTTCAAATCCTGCCACAGCAGATGGTGGAATTTGAATTCAACAAAAAGTCGAATGGTGACAATGATCCATTGTCTTGTGGGAATCCATAGAATCCCTATAGCACGAAACAGGCCATTCAGCCCAACAAAGTCAACACCAACTCTCCGAAGAGCATCTCACCCAGACTAACCCCCTACCCTATCCTATCCCTGTAACCCCCACAGCTAATCTGCCAAACCTACACATTCCCAGACACTATGGCCGATTTAGCATGTACAATCCATCTAACCTGCACATCATTGGGCTGTGGGAGGAAACCGGAGCACCTGGAGGAAACCCACACAGATACGGGGAGAAAGTGCAAACTCTATGCAGACAGTTGCCCAGGGCCCAAGGCCCTGGTGCTGAGTGGCAGCAATGCTAACCACTGAGCCATAGTGCTGCCCAATCTGGTTCATTAATGCCCTTTAGGGAAGGAAACTGCCATCCTTACCTGGTTGACTCTTAACTGCCTTCTGGGCAATTAGGGATGGGCAATAAATGCTGGCCTAGCCCGTGCCGTCCTTATCCTATAAATGGACAAAAGAAAACTCCATGACTCCATGTGCTAATAGCCATTGTGTTTGAATGACTGATTCAGTTCAATTTCTGGTCATTGTTAATACCCAGGCTGTTGATTGTGGGGATTTAGTGACGGGGATCCCATTGAACATCAAGGGGAGATAGCTGGATTCTCTCTTATCAGAGATAGTTATTACCTGCCACTTAAATATTTTGCAAATATTAATTGCCACTTATCAACCCAAGCCATGAACATTGTCCAGGTCATTGCTATGTGTAGTCACAGATTGCTTCAGTTTCTGAGCGCAGAGTGGCATGGAATGCTGTGGAGTTCAATGTTCATTAAGATAGTTTTATTTTGTCACATTGCAGGAATTCAGAAGCTTAATGTAGCTTCCATCATTTCTAACACTGAGTTTGGATTTTGAACATTTTTCTCTCAGTGCAAGGTGCTGGAATGGAGTCACTGACACATCTAGAGATATTTTACAACTAAGAAGACAATGTTTACAGTGACAATTAAATAGGCAGAATCACATTACTTTCACAAGGTTGTCAAAAAGAATTCAGCTGATTTAGCTCACATTTTTGAATCAGCCTCCTCAGAAATGTGATTACACACCTCTAGAACAGGTGGGACTTGACCCCAGTGTTTAACTGGACTGTTATTTTGCAGCAGTCAGGGAAGATTGTACAATGGAAAGTGCCAACTTAACTATTAGTAACATGCTCAACAATGACACTGAAGATATGGGCTCCTACCATTCTGTCACTATTTCCGCTGACTTTGAACCAATGTTGAATGTGAGGGCATTGAGTACGAAGGGAGACATGTGATGAAGCAGTCGAAGAGCCCACTGGGAAATGAATGGTTCAGTAAGGTTGAAAAGCTCTTATTTAAGTTCTGGATTCCTGGAGTTTGCAAGCAAAAATTGTGCTGGGATTTTAATAAATCTTTTGGCTTCAAACTCTGGGAGAAGCATTTTGTCACAGTTATTGCTTCATGAAGATGGAGTTCTAAAAAAAAATGCTATCAAACACGTGTTTCACCATTTATGGTGTGTTCAGGTGTCGCAGTGCCTTGTTGTGTACCCAATAATTTTGCTATAAATTCAAAGACTTTGGATTGTGAAACAATTCAACTGTTGACCTGAACATTTCTTTCATAGTTTGGTGACAGTTAGAAATTTCTTTTTCTCACTTTGACAATATGTGAAAAGTAAAATACAGCAATCTATGCCTTTGCAAATTATATAGGATTCGTCAAACATTAATTATACACTTTGTGGAGAGATTGCTTGCTTTTGAACTACAAAACCATGCATGAAGTGCCTAATTTATGCCTTGAACTGTTGAGGGGGGAGGCTACTCAAAGAGATCTGGTATCTTCATCAAACCAGGCTCAGTTGCCCCTCAGCAACACCAGCAGGAGTCATGACACAGAGACGAGGAGTGACAAATCTGGCAGATTACACACAGTCAATCAGAGGAGGGGGTGATTCTCAAGGTACCATCCTCAGAATGAACTGATTGTTGCGTAAAACACAATCAGCTTTTAAGAACATAAACGCAGCATGGATCAAAATCAACAGAAATGGAATCTTTGCATTGCGTTCTTGGGAAGATGGTGGCAATATGGTAATGTCATTAGAGCAGTAATCCAGAGATTCCAAGCTAATCCTCTGGGGCAAAGGCTCAAATTCCACATCGCAGCTGGTGGGAATTAAAACCAATTCACAAATCTGGGTTTTAAGACTTGTCTCAGCAATAGTGGCCATTGATTGCCACTAGAACCAAACTCGTTCACTCAGGCTTTTTAGCGAAGGAAATCTGTCATCCTTATATGTGACTCCAGACCCAACTCAAGAGGGTTGATTGTAACTGCCCTTTGAAGGAGCAGGCCACTCAGTTCAATGGCAATTAGGGATGGGAAACAAATGCAGGTCCTGCAACGATGCCCACATTTCTAAGAAGGAGGAAAAAAAACCTCCCACACACAAATAGGCCATTGAGCCCTACTAATTGAGGGAGGTGTTTCTGCTCCACATAATTTCCTGTTCCACTTCAACACTCCAAGAATCCCTACAGAGCAGAAACAGGGCATTTGGCCCAACAAGTCCACACCAACCCTCCAAGAAGCATCCCACCCAGACCCACCCCATATCCCTGTAACCCTGCATTTCCCACAACTAATCCACCTAGCCTGAACATCCCCAGACACTATGGGGCAATTTAGCATGGCCAATCCACCTAGCCTGCACATCTTTGGACTGTGGGAGGAAACCAGAGCACCCGAAGGAAACCCACGCAGACACGGGGAGAATATGCAAACTCCACACAGCCAGCTGCTCGAGGGTAGAATCAAACCCAGGTCCCTGCTGCTGTGAGGTAGCAGTGCTAACCACTAGCCCCCATACCACTCATTGTCGACTTCATGTTTTATCTTGCTCCCTTTTAAGTACATCGATACCATTCATCGCAATTACTACCTGTAATAGTAAGACTGAAAGATATTGGAGCAGGAGTAGACCATTCAGCCCCTTGAGTCTGCTTGAATTGTTAGGGTACAGAATAAGGTCATTCAGTCCATTGTGCCTGAACTAGTTCTATCCCCTAGTGCTGACTTTTCCCCGTAACCCTACATGCCATTTCTAACCAAATGATCACTCAAATAATAACCACTCATAGTATGTTTGCTTCTAGCAGGGGTGCCTTCAGTCAGAGGTCACTAATTAATATTGTCATATTATTACGCATCTTATTATTCCTCATATTCCTCCAAACCAACCCTATATCCTGATCTCCTGAACCAAGGTCCAACCATGATCCTATTGAATAGTGGAGCAGTCTCGAGGGACTGCACAGCCTACTCTTGTTCTAGTTTCTTATGGTCTTACGGTCTGAGGTCATTTCTAACAATTGCAACAATACCTTCTTCAATTAAAAATTCTATCATCCAATGTTCCCTTATTTTTCATGGAAAGTACATCTCTTCAATTTTCACTGTATTCACTGCTCACAATGTGGTCACCTCTACACTGGGGAACAAAGTATAGACTGGGCGATGTCTTTAAAGAACACCTATGCACTATCCACAAAAATGATCCTGAGTCTCCAGTTGCTTGCCACTTCAATACACCACTGTGTTCCCTGGCCACCATCTCTGTTGGGCTTGCTGTAGTGCTGCATTGAAGCTCAGCGCAAGCTGGAAAAACAGCACCTCATTTTCTGCTTGGGAACCCTGCAGCCTTCTGGACTAAATATTGAGTTCAACAATTTTTGGGCTTAAGCACTTTTTCCCATGTCCTTACCTCTATCCCGACACACCAGGCCCTGTAATCACATGGGCTGCTACTACAACCAACCCATTGTCAGCGACTAATGGTCCCCCTTAGCAGCTATTCATTCTCCTAGACTTACATTTACCCACTCCTATGTCTGTCCAACTACTGTTCTCTCTCTGTGGGTTTCATCACCACTCATCATTTCCTTCTACCCTCCTCCCCCACTCCATCTTCAACAAGAATACCAACCTTTTCCTATTTTCAATCAGTTCCGAGGAACGTTCACTGGACCTGAAACGTTAACTCTGCTTTCTTTCCACAGATGCTGCCAGACCTGCAGAGTTTTCCCAGAAATTCCTGTTTTTGTTACGGACCTCACTTGATGATCCTTTCGAATATCACGCTTTCTTACTGCTTTAAATGATTCCTTGATCAATATTGAGACCACCTTCACTTCTAAGCCCCTCTCTATTTCATCTGAACACCCTAAAACCAGAAATGTTCAGCTGCCAATCCTGCCCATCTTTCAGGTGAAAACCAAAAGAACTGCGGATACTGTAAATCAGGAACAAAAACAGAAGTTGCTGGAAAAGCTAGCCTTCACAGATGCTGCCAGCCCTGCTGAGCTTTTCCAGCAACTTCTGTTTTTGTTCCTGATTTACAGAATCCGCAGTTCTTTCAGTTCATTTTGGTGACTCAGCTTTTCCAGCAACTTTGCTTTTGTTCCATCTTTTAGGTCAGCCTTGAATGTAGCTATAATTTTATACTCCTACATGTCTAGTACTGCCCTCAGTTCACTTTCCTCACACCTCAGACTCCTTGCATTAATATACACGCCATTCAGTCATGCTAAACTCACTTCTTTCTTGCCTGCCTACATTTTCTCTGCAGACCAGACTCACTTCCTTAAATTTTAACTTCTGATTCCACCTCAGCTTCTCTGCCTTCTCATCAATATACATGTCAGGATCTCATTCCCTTGTCAATCTAGTTTAAATACATACCAACACAATGTGAGGATGCTGGTCCCATTTCTGTTCAGATTTAATTCATCCAAGTTGTAGAGGTCCTACCATCCTCTGGAAATGGTTTCAATGCCTCAACAATCTAAAGCCATCTCTCCTGAACCATCTGTCCAAAATGTTGGCCAATCTCTCCAAAATGTTGGCCGTTCAGTGATGTTCACATCCAAGGAATAAACAAAAGACCCTATTTTCTTGTTATAATGAAACCTGAACACTCTGTGATTTTGAATTTTTAATGGATGTCCCAATTTGTATATTCGCTGAGCAATTTTTGACTGAACACCACACTCACAAAGCTTGAATCGGATCTGTTGTTAACAAAATCAGATTGTACTGTACTTGCATGATAACGCCACGTTGGTTCTATTGTCTTGTAATTGTTTATTTTTGCATCAACAATTCTGGAATGCCAATATTGTCAAACTGTTGCAAATCATAAGATTCTTAACCTTTGATGAACATTCACCTGATAGAGGTATGTGAGTCAGGCTTGTGTATATCAAACACAAAATAAGAGAGACTTGCATTTATATCTAAAAAGCTCTTTATGTGCAAAACTTTGAAGTTTAGTTGCCATTGTAAGGCAGGAAACACAGCAACTAATTTGTGCACAGCAGGTTTCCACAAATGATAATACGATAATAGCCCAATTGCCTGGACTTTGAATGATGCTGATGGAGGGATGAATTTTAAATACCAGGAAAACCTCTCTGCTTCTCTGTGAAATAATGTTGTGGAATCATTGACATCTACCCAAGTAAACAGATAGTGCCTCAGTTGCATATCTCATCAGGAAGGCAACACTCATACAGTCACAGAGATGTACAGCACAGAAACAGGCCGTTTCGGTCCAACTCACCCGAGCCACCCAGATTTCCGAAATAACTATAGTCCCATTTGGCCCGTATCCCGCGAAACCCTTCTTATTTGTATATCTGTCCAGATGTCTTTTAAATGTTGTAATTGTACCAGCCTCCAACACTTCCTCTGGCAGCTCATTCCATACACATATCACTTTCCGTATGAAAAAGTTGCCTTTTAAATCTTTCCCCTCTCACTTTAAACCTATGTCCTCGAGTTTTGGACCCCCCTACCCTGGGAAAAAGACTTTGTCTATTTAGCCTATCCATGGTCCTCATGATTTTATAAACCTCTATAAGATCACCCCTCAGCCTCCAATGCTCCAAGGAAAATAGCCCCAGCCTGTTCAGCCTCTCCCTGTAGCTCAAACCATTCAACCCTGGCATCATCCTTGTAAATTTTTTTCTAAACCCTTTCTAGTTTCACAACATCCTTCCTATAGCTGGGAGACTACTCCTCAGAGTGCAGCAAACCCTCAGCTTGACATTAGAGTAAAATGTTCATTTGTCTGCTCAAACTCAGGAATGGGCCTTGAATCCAGGGCCTTGTGATTCTGAGCCACAAGTGATTCCAACTTAACTGCATTGGAAAAGCTGTGGTAATGTTAATGGACTAGTAATCCAGAACATCAGGTTAATGTTCTGTTGACATGAGTTCAAAACCCGCTGTGGCTGATGGTCAAATTTGAATCTAATAAAAATCAGAAATTAAAAAAAGTGGTTAATTGAGAGCATGTACCATCATCAGTTATTGTAAAAAACCCATCTGGTTCATAACTGCTCTTTAGGGAAGGAACCTGCCATCCTTACCTGGTCTGGCCTACATGTGACTCCAGGTACACAGCAATGTGGTTAACTCTTAACTGCCTTCTTATTTCAAAGGAAAACAAAATTTCTTTCCTGGTATTTAAGATTTATCCCTCCATCAGCATCATACAAATAATCCCAGGCTTTTAGCAATGAGTAATACATGCAGACCCAGCCAGAAACACCCACATCCAATGGATAAATGAAAAACACTATTTATAACTCAATCTCAGGATGCTGCAAAATACTTTCTGGCTAGCAACGTACCTATGCAGTGCAGTAATGGAAGGAAGGCAGCTGTCAGTTTAAGGCTGGTAAGGTCTTGTTTCCCTGTTGCAGTGCTAATAGTGAAGGTGAAGGAAGAGCTTGAGTTGGGATGTCATGTTTTCATTGCACAGGACATTGGTGAGCTATTTTTGGAATACTGTGTATAGTTCTGGCCATGCTGCTATAGGAAGGATATTATTAAATTGGAAAGGATGCAGAAAAGATTTACCAGGATGTTGCTGTGAATGGAGGTTTTGAGTTATATGGAGAGACTGGATCGGCTGGGACAGTTTCTCACTGGAGAATCAGAGGCTGAGGGGTGATAGAGGTTGATAAAATCATGAGGGGTATGGATAAGGTGAAAGGCTAAGGTCTTTTCCCGAAGATAGGCGAGTTCACAACTAGGGAGCATATTTTTAGGGTGAGAGGAGAAAGATTTAAAAGAGACCTGAGGGGCAACTTTTTCACACAGAAGGTGGTTTGTGTGTGGAATGAACTACCAGAGGAAGTGGTAGATGCAGGTAAATTGCAACATTTAAAAGACATTTGGACAGGTACATGAATAGGAAAGGTTTAGAGGGATATGGGCCAAATGCAGGCAACTGGGGCTAGTTTAGTTTGGAAAACTTCATCACCATGGACAAGTTGGATGGAAAGGTTTTGTTTGGCTCTATGACTCTATGAGAAGGTTTAGATAGACCTGGAGCAGCAATGCCTCTCCAAAATTAGTGCACGAGCCCACCTTAGTGAAGACATTTCCTATGATGTGACACCATGCAGAGTTTGATAAAGCCTTCTCCTCCTGACCAAATATATTGACCCCTACTGCTCATTAAAAAGACAGCTCATCCTTTTGCTGGCAAGCTCTGAAATTAACAGTTTCTCATAACAATGTGCATCACACCAATGAAGAATGGTGAGATGTGTTTGCACATTTAGCTCTATCTGAAGAAATTCAGTCATAGTGATTGGGAATGATGTTTTGCATGATCCTGGTGGTGCTGCATTATTGAGTAATGCATTTGTGACATGAGTGCCCATCTTCACCAACCACACCAACTGTTATATTTCTCGTGGCACTGGAAACATGCATCGATGGCCAACATTCTGATCTCGCAGATATAAATTCTAAATTCACATGGTTGGCACCACATCCACAAATATTCACCCCTCCACCAGTGACGCTCAGTCGCAGCTGAGTATACCATGACAAGATGGTCTGCAGAAATTCACTAAAGCTCCTCAGACAGCACCTTCCAAATGCATGACCACTTCCATCTAGAAGGATAAGGGCAGCAGATACATGGGGTCACCATCCCCCTGTAAGCCCCCCTCACAACCACTCAGCTGAGTTGGAAATTAATTGCTGTTCTTTCTCTGTCAGTGGGTCAAAATCCTGGAAATGCCTCCTTCATGGAATTCTAGGTATACCTACAGCAAATGAATTGCAGTTCAAGAAGGCAGTTCACTACCTCGTTCTCGAATGCAACTAGGGACGGTCAAAACATGCTGGTCCAGGCAGTGACAGCTAAAATGTTTGGTCTCACCTTGGATTGTCATTTTGCCTTTGGGAGCTTTAAACCCCAGAATACAGCACTTACTACTTTAGAAATAAATGGTGGTATGGTTTGGCTCCAGCAATGATCCCATGCTGCGTTGGAAGGATATCACATCAGGTAACTTCCACATTCTCCTAGAGGCTAAAAATTGAAGCTCAGGGCAGATGGATGGATCTCTGAGCAGGCTAAGTGAAGAGGATCAGAGTGGAATCCACTCTATGATTGTCACTCTTAGAAGATTCAGTTCATGGTCTGGATTTTGTGGTAGAAATAATGGTGAAACTGTGCGCATTACTATTCCTCTGAAGGTGACAGCAATTTGCATGTGTACTATTCAATGCAGAATTCTAGATGTCATCAGATATTCTATGCTCCCCTCCAGGGTGTGCTGTAGAAATTCCCGCAGGCTACAACGAGTAGAAATTGTTGAAATGACAAGAGCATGACATGTTAGATGACCAACTGGCCATAAAAACCATTGAAAAAGTTATACCATGCTGAATTAATTGAAACTGTGTTTTACACAGTGTGTTAAGTATGATGAATTCCTTGCCTATTGGACATTAGTGGACCAGATGGGCTCTTGCAACAATTGACGATGGTTACATGGTTGCTCCTCAGACAGTTATTCTTTTATTCCAAATCTTTATTGAATTCAATTTTCGCCACCTGCCATGGTGGGATTTGATCCAATATCTTCACAATATGAACCTGGGGGATCTGGATTACTGGTTTAGTGATATACTCATGATACATCGCTTTCTGTAAAGGATTATTATATTAAATTATGATGCAGGAGTCAACCACCTGGTGAACATTATAACATTCAGAAGTACAGACAGTTTCAAGGAAGCTACATTTCACTGTTCCAATACATTAGCTACATCCAGTTCTGCTTGGCGATAGAGATAGGGACTGTTGCAACGGTTTGAATAGGTCACTCAGCGGCACTGAAGAGATGTTCAAAGTGGACAGACCGTGAGTGTGGAAGTGTGTGAGGGGGAAATGTGACAGAGAGAGAGAGAAGCAGACTGCATGACAGGTAGGTCTGCTATCTGTTATTCTGCTAAACATGACTGAACTACACACGGTCTCCTTTATTCTTTTAACAAAAATAGAAATTGCTGGAAAAGCTCAGCAGGTCTGGCAGCTTCTGTGAAGTCAAATCAGAGTTAACATTTTGGGTTCAGTGACCTTTCCTCAGAACTGATGGTAGCTGGAAAGCTGAAAGAACTGCAGATGCTGTAAATCAGGAACAAAAACAAAGTTGCTGGAAAAGCTCAGCAGGTCTGGCAGCATCTGTGAAGGCAAAAACAGAGTTAACGTTTCAGGTCCGTGACCCTTCCTCAGAACTGACGGTGGCTAGGAAAACATCAGTTTATATGCAGAAAAAAGGGGAAGGGGGTTGGGGTAGGGAGTAAAGGATAGGATAGAGCCTAAAGAGAGAGAAGAGCAGTTGGACAGACAAAGAGTTGATAACGATCAGGCTGGGCGGGTGAATAGTTGTAAATGGGGACTATTAGTGACTAACAACAGGGGGTGTGTAATGGCAGGCTATGTGGTAACAAGCTCTGGTGTGTGGGGTGGGGGCTGGGACATGGGAGAGTTTAGGCTCTAAAATTATTGAACTTGATATTGAATCCGGAGGGCTGCAGGGTCCCCAAGCGGAAAATGAGGTATTGTTCTTCCAGTTTGCACTGAGCTTCGCTAGAACGCTGCATCAAGCCAGAGACAGAGATGTTGGCCAGGGAACAGCGTGGGGTGTTAAAGTGGCAGGCAACCGGAGGCTCAGGGTCTTTCTTGCGAGCGGAACGTAGATGTTCTATAAAACGGTCACTCAGTCTACATTTCGTTTCCCCAATGTAGAGGAGACCACATTGTGAGCAACGAATACAGTAGACTAGATTGTGGGAAGTGCAGGTGAAGTGTTGCTTCACCTGGAAGGTATGTTTGGGTCCTTGGATACTGGGGAGGGAGGATGTAAATGGGCAGGTGTTACACTTTCAGCAGTTGCAAGTGAAGGTGCAGTGGGGTTGTGAGGGGGGTGTTAGGAGTGAAGGAAGAGTGGACCAAGGTGTCCCAGAGGGAATGATCCCTGTGGAAGGTGGACAAGGGAGGGGAGGGAAGTATGTGTCTGGTGGTGGCATCTTGCTGGAGGCATTTGATGATCTTCTGGATGTGGATGCTGGATGTTCCTAGATTGAGGAGCTTTTCCTCTGAACAGTTATTGTATCGACTGTGTTTACATTCCCAGGAGGTAGGAAGACCGAGGGCTAATTTAATTCAAACATATATAACTTCCTTAAGGGTTTGTCAGGGTCATTGTTGTCGGGATGTATGCCCTGGGTAGGGAACTCAAGAATGTGATTCTTCATATTGCACTCAGAACATTAACTCTGCTTCTCTCTCCTCAGATGCTGCCAGACCGGCCAACTTTCTCCAGCAATCTCCCTTTTTATCTCAACTCCTTGGGACTGAGATGAGGAAAAATTCCTTCTCTCTAAGGGTCATGAATGTTTGGAATTCTTATTCTCAGAGAAGTGTGAATGTCCTGTCATTGAGTACATGCAAGATAGAGGTTACTAACTGTTTAGATGTAGAAGTCTTAGAGAATAGGGAAATATCGCAGAACGGTGGATTCAAGGAGGTCAGCCACAACCTTGACAAATGATGGAGAAAGGATCAAAGAACCAAATGTCATATTCCAGCTCCTATTGCTGATGTTGTTCTGTAATCTGTACCCAGACCACAGAGTTATAATGATTGTGTTATCATCTTTGAAGTTCACACTCTCTTCGCAGTCCTTGAATTGTTTGCAGCACCACTGAAGACAGCTGGGACCAATGAAATAAATTTGTTGATAATTTGTTGAAAGGGCAGCTTGAGATCCCACGACACATTGTCACACTTCCCATGCTGATGTTTGAACAATGGAAACATTGAGCATAACCAGCTCCTCATAGCCCTCTCAAGGTAATCTTTAACTGCTCACTACTTATTCTCAAGACTTCTCTTGGGTCTGATTGAGAAGAAATAAGTCATGACTGTAGCCAGGGAAAATGACATGCTCATTTTCATATTCATGCATTCATCTGCCATCTGTTCGTAACTGGAATAGAAGCCTTCCCAGTCAAATGAAGCGTGTCCATTCATGCAGCTGTCCTGTCCAATCAATAATACCCAGGATTGTGACCAAACTGAAGGAATGATGAGATCTACCTTCAGTGTGATTTGCTACTTTTGGCGTCTGTTGTATTAGGAGCATTAGGTAAATTGAAAAAAAAATGCAGGAAGAAATCTTCAACCCTTGAACCTGCCCCACCATTCGATCCAATTATGGCTGATCCAAAGAAAGGTTTACAGTCATGTTGACCTTTTCAATATTTCAATATCCTCAAGTCTTTGAGGCATCACGAGGGCATTGGATAATTGTTTGGATAAGAATGATGTGCAGGGACATGCGGAAAAGATTGGCACTGGTTAACAGACCCAGAACAGACCCAGACTATTCGCACTCAATGAGGCAGGCAGAAGGAGCTGTGGTTTAAAGCCACACATCTGAACGACACCCATATCTCAGTGTAGCAGTCACTGAGTACTGCATTGTCTTCTGTTGTGTAGTTTTAGGGCCACACATGAGATTTTGCATTCAATGCAGACTGGTTGAGGAGACGGTAACATCAAGAATCATATTCAGGCTGTCTTATGTAGATCTCTGTTTATTGCATGTCAAAGCTACATGCAACAATACCTGGTAATCTGAGAGATACAAGATACTGGGCTCATTGTTAAATTCAGAGATTGTTATCAACACATGCTTTCCTCTTCAAATCGAATTTCTAACCATCTTCCAGTTTCGATCAATCTACTTTCTATTTCTCTAACTCCGCCTACCCTATGTTATTTATATCCTACTGCAAGCAGTTCTGTGACATCATTGTAAATTTATTCCAGGGTCCTAAAGCACTTACACAGCATCACTCCCCAAACATTTTAGCCCCATCGTAAAAATAGATTAACATTTTCATACATTCTCAATTTAGTCACATTGTTTCCTTCCTTTTACAACATTTACTGACTTTTTTGTTTCTCCTACACCCTAATTGAATTGATTCACCTGCGTTGATAGGTGGGTCAAGGAGGTGTATGACAATGTGCAGAAGCACTAGAGGCAAAAACAATCAATGTTTTCACTGCTGGCTTCCATTGGACCAGAGATTTAATTGCTCTGGCAGCCTGAGTGAATAATCCTTGATAGCAGGAACTGCAGATGCTGAAGAATCTGAGATAACAAGGTGTAGAGCTGGATGAACACAGCAGGTCAAGCAGCATCAGAGGA
>NC_063345.1:4985084-5022479 GCF_021869965.1 Rhincodon typus
TCTAGGTCTAGGCCCGAAACGTCAGCCTTCCTGCTCCTCTGATGCTGCTTGACCTGCTGTGTTCATCCAGCTCTACACTTTATTTTCTCTGAATAATCCTTGACGTATCTTTTTGTTGACCAAAACTTTTTTTGAAGTCTTTTGTTGTTGTGAAGGTTGCTGTTGAAATACTGGAAGTGAAAGCTGTGGAAATTTCTACTATTCTAAATGGCGATTTTGATGTAAGGATAATTATTCCTTTATCAATATGGTACCTTCATCAAGATTAATGGGGCTATTCCTTTCACAAGATGGCTGAAGGATTTTTTTTTGCAAGATGCATGGATAGGAATGTTCTCAAAATAGCTTCCATCAATAAGATTGATTGATGTTTTTGACTGTAACAGAGATGTCACTCATGCTGATTTTTCAGTATTGGAGGTATTCCTGCATCAAATTCAACATTACATGAAGACATTCTTTCTGAGGAAGGGTCACCGGACTCAAAAAGTTAACTCTGATTTTCTCTTCACAAATACTGCCAGACCTGCTGGGCTTTTCCAGCAACTTCTGTTTTTGTTTCTGATTTACAGCATCCGCAGTTCTTTCAGTTTTTATTCAACATTACATGATCTGACTTGGGTTCCTTTATTTTCTTCCCAATGCCTTTCTTAACAATTAACATCCATAAACCTTCATTGTTACTAAATAAAACTCATTTCTCCCACCCAAATTATCTAAATAAGGAAGATTTGGCAAACTTCAATATAAGGCCACTGGATCTTCAAATTCCAAATAATTCTTATTCATTTTTTTTCAATTGATTGCCATATCTTAAGCTTGTTGCTGAAGAATTTTTTTTGCTTCCTAGATACATTTTTGTTGAGTTATTCATCATATAGAAAATCACGCTTTTGTCTTCAAATCTTTTTTTAATTGAAGAGTTTGAATTTGTTTTGGGCATCTTCTAGTTGGCCTCTTTTTGTAGATGTTCAATCTGGATTTATCCTCTTTGCTGTCCATGGGCTTCTACCACTCTCACCGTTTTTTCTTATCTCTTGAAAGTTTGATTCCTCGATTACTGGGTATAAAAAGCTTTCTCTAACTTATAGTTGCCTCTGATGGTTTTTCTACAGGAGTTTTCTGTTTAGACTTACCTTCATAGCAGTTGTTCATCTCTATGGCATTTTCTGACTGCTAGCTGATCTTAATGCCGTTCTGATGATATGTTATGTAAAAGTGATCTTTTTGTACTTTTCTAAAGGTAATTTCATGTCTCCTTCTTGATCCTCACCATTGCCACAATTTTCGAAGTGATGTGTCCCATCAATTATTCTGTCTTTGGTTATGTCGTTTTTGGGCCACAACTGAGAGCTGGTTCAAAACAGATAAGTCAAGGTGAAGACATAGTCAAGTAAAATCTTCAGGCTTAGACTTACGTACAACTTTGTGTATTGCATGTTGGCATTTCATACATGGGAATCTGAGAAATACCAGAATCAGTGCTTATTGATACATTGTTAAGAGATCATATCAAAATGAGCTTCTCTTTTCAAATCTAGTTCAAGTCTGCATTCCGCTTCAATGAATCTACATTGTATCTAACAGCATCATAGAGTTGTTACAGAGCAGAAGAAAGTCATTTGGTTCATTATGTCTGCTCTGGTTCTACTACCCAGTGCTAGTCTCCTGCCTTTTCCCCAGTTCCCTTCACATTTGCATCCAAATAATTATCCAGTGTCTTCTTGAACTTGCCTCCACCACGTTTCCAGGCAGTGCATTATACATACCTTTGTGTGAAAGAGCTTTTTCTCATATCCCCAATGCTTCATTTGCACATCACTTTAAATCCATGCCCTCTCATTCTTTTTTTCATTTATGAGCAGGTACAACTTCTCTCTATTGACTGTGTCTGGCCCTCTTACAACTCTGAAAACTTCCATCAAATCTTTAATCAGCCTTTTATTCTCCAAGGAGAGCAGTCCCAACTCTTCAATCTATCCTCATTACTGAAGTTTCTCATTCCTGGAACCTTTTTTGTAAATCACTTCTGCACTCTCTCCAATGCATTTATATCCTTCCTGTAACGTAGGACCCTCAAAAGTACACAATAGTCATCTCTGCCCACACTGTTCTATCCTTGCCCTGTGGAAAGCAGGTTCCAAATACTTTACACAACACATTGTTGTGGCAGTTTGCATTTTCAAGGCCAAGCCTCAGATTGGGTACTGATCCCAGAAACTTCTGATTCTGGTGACTTAGTGGTTAGCACTGCTGCCTCACAGCCCCAGGGACTCGGGTTCAATTCTACCTTTGGGTGACTGTTTGTGTGGGTTTCCTCTGGGTGCTCTGGTTTCCTCCCACAGTCCAAAGATGTGCAGGTAAGATGGATTGGCCATGTTAAATTGCCCATAGTGTCCAGGGATGCGTGAAACAGGTGGACTAGTCATTGGAAATGTGGAGTTGCATGGATGGGGTGGGGGAATAGGTCTGAGTGTGATGCTTTTCAGAGAATCAGTGTGGACTTGATGGGTCAAATGGCCTGCTCCCACATTGTAGGGATTCTATGAAAAGCAAAGACACTAGTCACTGATAAACAGGTGAGATGGGGCAAAATGACATCCAACACTTATTGTTCTACATCACTTCAACTCCCTAACAATCCTTGTTTGGAATTTGAACTCTAACCTTAACATCTACTTGCAAAAGAAGGTTCCTTTTCCCTTTGGTGTGAAAAAAAAACGGCTTTATTAACAGTCTGGCTCAATGTTAAGAAATGTAGAGATGGGGGACATGAGTTGTGGTATTTAACTCAATCTTATTGCTGATTTCAGCGCTTTGGAAACTGTAAATTCAAGAGATGTCGCACTTTTTATAAAGCCAGCTGTATAAGCAACCCTTCTCCCCGACCTCGTCATTCACACAACACAAACACGAGCACAACACAACACAAATGGAGTACAATGTTGATAAGTGTGAGGTCATCCATTTTGGTAGGAATAACAGGAAAATGGACTATATTTTAAATGGTAAAAAATTGCAGCACGCTGCTGTGCAGAGGGACTTGGGTGTCCTTGTGCATGAATCGCTAAAAGTAGGATTGTAGGTGCAGCAGGTGATTAAAAAGGCAAATGGAATTTTGTCTGTCATTGCTCGAGGGATGGAGTTTAAAAACAGGGAGGTTATGCTGCAGCTGTATAGGGTCCTGGTGAGGCCACACCTGGAGTACTGTGTGCAGTTTTGGTCTCCTTACTTGAGAAGAGATATACTAACACTGGAGGGGGTGCAGAGGAGATTCACTCGGTTGATTCCAGAGTTGAGAGGGTTGGATTATGAGGAGAGACTGAGTAGACTGGGATTATACTCATTGGAATTCAGAAGAATGAGGGGAGATCTTATAGAAACATATAAGATTATGAAGGGAATAGATAAGGTGGAGGCAGGGAGATTGTTTCCACTAGCAGGTGAAACTAGGACTAAAGGGCCTAGCCACAAAATAAAGGGAAGCAGATGTAGGACTGAGGTCAGGAGGAACTTCTTCACCCAAAGGGTTGTGAATCTGTGGAATTCCCTGCCCAGTGAAGCAGTTGAAGCTACCTCGCTGAATGTTTTTAAGGCAAGGCTAGATAAATTTTTGAACAGTAAAGGAATTAAGGGTTATGGTGAGTGGGCAGGTAAGTGGAGCTGAGTCTCAAAGAGATCAGCCATGATCTTATTAAATGGCGGGGCAGGCTCGAGGGGCCGATGGCCTACTCCTGCTCCTAGTTCTTATGTTCTTATGTTCTAAACAGGTTATTAAATAGACCAGTATGAAAGCTTCAGGTGATCTGCTCTGGAGCATTTTTTTTTTTGCTTGTGCAGTTTGTAAAATTCTTGCACTGCATGTTATTGGAAGTGATTTGCAAACTTTCCGGAGGAGTGTTGCTGGATTTTAACAGTGGATGTCGGATTTATACAACATCGATTTACAAAGATCAATCATCCGAATGTGCTATATAACCAATGAAAGCACTGTATCTGTACTCACTGTTGTACTGTGGTAAACGGGACAGCTAACTCGCACACAGCAAGCTCCTGCAAAAACTATTTGATAAAGACCAAATAATCTGATGTTAGTTGAGGCATAAATATTGGCCAGGACATCTCTTGGCTGATGGTGAGAAGGACACTACCTGTGAGATTCTTCATGTATCCCTGGTCTGTCTGCACCGCACTGCACCACACACTGCCCTCAAAGTGGCTGTCGGTGGGGGGATACAGGCTGTCACAAATCTCTTGCTGGAATGTACCTTTGCAAAGGAAGTCTGGATGGTCCGACACACCCTCAGGATTTCATTACCATATTAGCCTAGAATTGTGCTAATTGTTTCAGTGGGTCATGGAGCTTCAGCCTGAAGATTCCTCGATATTCAGCCTGAATCTTCAGACCAAAATGGTCATAGAGTCATAGAATCATACAGCATGGAGACAGATCCTTCAGTCCAACAGGTCCATGCCAAACGTAATCCCAAACTAAACTAGACCCAACAGCCTGCTCCTGGCCCATATCCCTCCAAACCTTTCTTAATTATGTACTTATCCAAATGTCTTTTAAACATTATGACTGTGCCCACATCCATCACTTCCTCAGGAAGTTCTTTCCACATGCGAACCACCCTCTATATAATAAAAATACCCCTCATGTCTTTCTTATTTCTCTATCCTCTCATGTTAAAAATATGCCCGTAGTCTTGAAATCCCCCACCCCAAGGAAAAATATATCTACCATTAACCCTATCTGTACCCCTCATGATTTTATAAGGTCATCTCTCAACTCCTACGCTCCAGTGAAAAAGTCCCAGTCTGTCCAGCCTTTCTTTATAACTCATACCTTCTGTACTCGGCAACATCCTGGTAAATCTCTTCTGAACCCACTCTAGTATAATAATATCCTTCCCATAACTGGGCGACCCAAACTGGACACAGTATGGCCATGCATTCGCCTGGTCCCTGTGCGAAGTGCACAGTGTGTTTTTTTGCCCTAGACTATCCATTTTGATGAGCAGGCAGTACAAAGTGTGAATGTTGTTTGCCTCACCTTGAGTGAGACTGAGGTCATTGTGCATCTTGATCCCCATACTCAATTGTGAGACCTAATTGGCAGACACAACAACTGGTCACAGATCTTCATAAACGCTGATCCTGCAATGTGTATGGCTTTTATTGTCTTTCAGAAAAAATATTTCCACCTGTCAAAAAGCACCATGCTGCCAGCAACAGTAATTCTGCAACAGTTATATTGACTATTTTAGGCTAAATATCCCTCCTGGGTTTTCTGCCACATGTCTATGAGGCTTACACATCTCACTTACACATTTTGACAAGTTAATATAACTCTGTATACTTTGAGCTCTCATTTGAAGAGCATTTTTTAAAACAAATCCTTTCTCTACTTGAATCTAGCAAATGTTAAAAAGTGAAGTCAGATTAAACAATAACATAGAAACCGAAAAAACTGAGGATTCTGTATTTCAGGAACAAAAATGGAAATTGCTGGGAAAGCTCAGCAGAGTTCTGAGGAAGGGTCATCAGACCCAAAACATTAAGTCTGATTTTTTTTTCTTCACGGATGCTGCTAGAACTCCTGAGCTTTTCCAGTAACTTCCGTTCCTGTTCCTGTTAAGCAATAACATGTTTGTTTAAAAAACCTTTTACAAAATGTTAAAGATTGAATTATGTTTAAGGCTTGTTGAATATTTGTTTTTAATTATTCAATGATAGCATACATTAAAATTAAATTCTCCCACTCTATTTTCAACAAAACATTTGATTTTCTGATTTCAGGATTCTTTTATTGGCTCATGGGAATTGTTCTATTTTTATTCAATTGAGGGATGAGAATGTTGCTGGCAACAATTACTCAGAGGGCAGTTAAGAGTCGGCTGCATCATTGTGGGTCTGGAGTCGCACATAGGCCATGATGTAGAGGTACTGATGTTGGACTGGGATGGACAAAGTCAGGAGTCACACAATATCAAGTTATAGTCCAACAGGTTTATTTGAAATCA
Source organism: Rhincodon typus (assembly GCF_021869965.1). Taxonomy (NCBI): domain Eukaryota; kingdom Metazoa; phylum Chordata; class Chondrichthyes; order Orectolobiformes; family Rhincodontidae; genus Rhincodon; species Rhincodon typus. Next base: position 4,991,111 of record NC_063345.1, read on the forward strand.
CAAGCTTTCAGAGCGCTCTCCTTCATCAGGTGCTGAAGGAGAGCGGTCCAAAACCTTCTGATTTCAAATAAGTCTGGTGGACTATAACCTGGTGTCATGGACATCAGTTTCCTTCCCTAAAGGACATATGTGAACCAGATGGGTTTCTTTTCCCCCAAAGAAATGTGACTCTTGATTCCAATTTTTAAAGAAAATTGGATAATTAAGAGAATCGCCAACCATCTTAACTGGATGTGAACCCAGGTCCTCAATTCATTATGTGTTTCTCTGAATTAATAATCTAGCAAGTAACGTCACTAGGATATCTCCTCCACTATTCATTGCTGCCCTTGAGAAGGTGATCCTGAGCTTCTTAAGCTGCTGTAGTACATGGGTTGTAGGGACACCCACGGTGTTGTAAGGAAGGTAGTTCCAGGAATTTGACCCCCTGTCAGTGAAGGAACCGTGATTTATTTCCAAATCAGAATTCTGTGTGGCTTGGAGGTGAACATTCTCCTGGTGGTGTTTGCGATGCACACTCGCCCTTGTCCTCAGAGATGGTGGAGATCATAGGTTTGGAAAGTGCTGTGTGAGGAGCTTGGGTGAGTTGCTACAGTATGTTGCATAGATGGCACACACAACTGTGTATCAGTGCTGAAGGGAGTAAATGTTAACAATGGTGGATTGGTGCTAGTCAAATGGTTTGCAACATCCTGGATGGTGTTGTATCTCTTAAGTGTTAGTGAAGTCTTCCTGAATTGTGACTTGACAATGATGGAAAAGCTCTTTGGAAACTGGAGATGGAGATGAGCTACTTGCAGTCAAATTCCAAGCCTCAAAACTGCTGTTGTAGTCTCAGTATTCATGTAGCTAGTCCATTTTAGTTTTCCATCAATGATAACTCCCAGGACTTTGTCAGGAGGGATTACATTGATGCTGACATCATTGAACCTCATGGGGTCATGGTTAGATTCTCTCTTGTTGGAGATGAACTTTGCCTGGAACTTGTGTGGCACCATTATTACTTGCCACTTGTCAGCTGAAGCCTGGATATTATCAAGGCCTTGCTGCATTTGAACATGGACTACTTCAGTTTCTGAGCAGTTGCAAATGGTGCTGTTAGGGCTGCCCATGTCTGAGCAGTACAAAATGGCTGATGGTGGCCCATGGCTAATGTAGCAGAGCATGGCTGACAGTAGTTAGACAGCTTGGGAAAATATTTGCTTAATGTAGTCTTCACAAGTAGAGCAATAATCGGTCTGTAGACTTAAGGTTATTGAACTGAGAAAGAATATGCAGCTGCAGTTATTTACAAATAAGACATAGATAAGAACATTTCATAGTCATTCGTGCTCTTGAATTACTTAATCAATCTATTAAAATATTCAGATTAGATTTTAGCTAAGATTCTTCAGATAATCTTAAATATGGACTCTGAAGTAGTTATAGATTCACCGATCACTAAAAGCATTCGGGGAAAAGATTCAAATAAAAATTATGAGAGCAAACCCGTTTTAGACAGTAAAAGCCACTCTCATATCATTACAAGGAGAAATGAACAGATATTGGAATGTGAGTTGAATGAACACATTATAAGACATGCAAAGGAAAAGATAGGGGTGTCTCATAAATACGTTAAGACACAACTTGTTAGCTAAAGAATTCTTAAATTGAGTGTAACCACATAACTTTGTTGGAACTGATATTATACCAACTAGAAAAATCAATATTCTTTTGTACTCCCTGTAATGAGGTTAATAAGGAATTTAAAAGGTCCTTAAATGATAGGCAAGTATCTAATGAACTGGCAGTTAACATGGCACAGCAGGCAAATGTCTGGGAAGGAATATACTTGGATATAGTGTCCATTGTGAAAAGCCCCAGGAAGGGAGCTGAGAGTGTCTGGGAAACACCATGAAATAAATTGCTGAGTCAGCTGTACTTTCCTCAGGCTATGGACTATCAACAGTTAAACTGTATCAAGTAAATTGTTGAGGCAAGTTTGAGCTGTATAAGATGCCGTACCAAAGAGCCAGATATGAAGGGATAACTCAGCACTGTCGACCAATCCTAAACAAAGGGTGGGGCATGTGCATTGTAAGTTGAACTTTCTAAGTTAAGATATTCTGAAAATTTTTGTGTGCCTTATTGCTGTGGAGAAATGAAGCTGTACTGAAAATAAAGCTGCAATAAAGGTTACCTGAAACCACCCTGCGTCTTGGATTCTCATTAGAAACTGTGAGATCTAACAGGTGCTGAACATAATGCAATCGTCAGCAAAATCTTCGCTTCGTAACTTATACAACCATAAGAAATAAGAATAGGAGTAGGACATTCAGCCTCTTGAACTTACTCCACCATTCAATAGGATCGTGGCTGATCTGACATTCCTCACATTCATTTTCCTGCCCTTTTCCCCAGAACCTTTGACTCCCTGACTGGTCAAGGATCAATCTCAGCCTGAAATATACACAAGAACTCTGGCCCCACAGCTGGCTGTGGCAAAGAATTCCAAAGACTCACAACCCTCTGAAGGAAGAAATTTTTCCTTAACTCTGCTTAAATTGGAGCTTTCCTGCTCCTCTGATGCTGCTTGGCCTGCTGTGTTCATCCAGCTCTACACCTTGTTATCTCTGTTATGCTAAAAAACGAGACTACTTGCATGCCAAAAAAGCAGCAAGTGATAGACAGAGCTAAGTGAGTCGATGACCAAAGGATCATATCAAAGCTCTGCAGGCCTGCCACATCTAGTCGTGAATGGTAGTGGACAATGAACAATTCATGAGAGGAGGAGGCTTCACAAATATCCCCATCCTCAATGATGGAAAAGCCCAACGCAACAGTGCAAAAGATACTTTCAGCAATCTTCAGCCAGAAGTGTTGATCGGATGAGCCCAGGACAAATCCAACCCAGCCAATTGCTGCTCCATCAGTCTGTTCTCAATCATCAGTAAAGTGATGGAAGGTGTCATCAACAGTGGTATCAACTAGTATCTGCTCAGGAATAACCTGCTCAGTGACGCCCAGTTTGGGCTCAGCTGGGGCCACCCAGCTCCAGACCTCATTGCAGTATTGGTATGAACATGGATTAAAAGGCAGAACTGATAAACTGATAACTGAGCAAAACTAAAGCCATTGGGAATCAAAGGGAAGTTCCAGCTTTTCTGATGAAGGGTCTAGGCCCGAAACGTCAGCCTCTCTGCTCCTATGATGCTGCTTGGCCTGCTGTGTTCATCCAGCCCTGCACCTTAAAGGGAAGTTCCCCTCTGGTTGGAATCATACTGAACGGAAATACAAGATTTTTCTGGTTGATGGAGACCAGCCATCTCTAAGAACTTCTCTGCAGGAATTCCTTTGGATAGTGCCTGAGACTCAAACACCTTTAACTGCTTCATCAATGACCTTGCCTACTTTATTAGGTCAGTAATGGGGATATTCTCTGATGATTGCACAATGTTCAGCACCATTTGCAATTCCTGAGATGCTGAAACAGTCCATGTTCAAATGCAGTAATACCTGGACTATATCCAGGCTTGGGCTGATAAGTGGCAGCTAATGCCCATCTCCAACATGAGAATCTAACCATTGTCCTTTGACTTTGGATGGCATTACCAATGCTGAATCCACCACCATCAACATCCTGGGAGTTACTACAGATCAGAAAATGAACCAGCCATGTAAATACAGTGGTTACAAAAACAAGTCAGAGACGAGGAATCCCAAATTGCATATATCTTCAAATCTTGTCCACCATTTACAAGGCACAAGTTAGGGGTATGATAGCATACTCCCCACTTGCCTGGATGAGTGCATCCCCAACAACACTCATGAAGATTGATACCATCCAGGACAAAGCAGCCTGCTTGAATGGCACCACATCCACAAGTATTCACTCCCTCTACCACCGACGCTCAGTAGCAGCAGTGTGTACTATCTACAAGATGCACTGCAAAAATTCAAAGGCCCTTAGACAGCACCTTCCAAACCAACGATAATCTCCATCTCAAATGTCAAGGGCAGCAGATCTATAGGAACACCACCATCTTCCAGCTCTCCTTCAAATCACTCGTCATCATGACTTGGAAAATCACTACCATTGAGTCAAAATCCTGGAACTTCTTTCCTAACAATTGTTATGGACCAGACCAGGCCTCCTCAAAATATATTAAGAAGATAGTCTCGACCTTAACTTTTTCTTGTATTAAAGGCAAGTGTAAAGAGTTATGTTCTGGATGCAGTTTGATTGGTCAAACTACCAGGCATGAAATAAAACACCATTCATTCGTACACTGTAATTAAATTACACACAAAACAAAAGAATTGGCTTAACTGTAACTCTATTGGAATGCTTAACAAAATCACACACACACACACATACACATACACACACACACACACACACACACACAAATATATAAATATATAAACTACTACTAATTAACTGTTCCAATATAGCAACAATCCACAAAGACAAACTTCGTAACATAGATTGCCTCACACGCAATTCTCGCAGCAGGAAGACAACCTCCAACTTACAGCTGTAACAGAGACAACAAAGAACAAAGAAAATTACAGCACAGGGACAGGCCCTTCATCCCTCCAAGCCTGTGCCGATCCAGATCCTCTATCTAAACCTGTCGCCTATTTTCCAAGGATCTGTATCCCTCTGCTCCCTGCCCATTCATGTATCTGTCTAGATACATCGTAAATGACGCTATCGTGCCCGGCTCTACCACCTCCACTGGCAACGCATTCCAGGCACCCACCACCCTCTGCGTAAAGAACTTTCCATGCATATCTCCTTTAAACTTTTCCCCTCTCACCTTGAAATTGTGACCCCTAGTAATTGAATCCCCCACTCTGGGAAAAAGCTTCTTGCTATCCACCCTGTCTATACCTCTTATGATTTTGTAGACCTCAATCAGGTCCCCCCTCAACCTCCGTCTTTCTAATGTAAATAATCCTAATCTACTCAACCTCTCTTCATAGCAAGCGCCCTCCATACCAGGCAACATCCTGGTGAACCTCCTCTGCACCCTCTCCAAAGCATCCACATCCTTTTGGCAATGTGGCGACCAGAACTGTACGCAGTATTCCAAATGTGGTCGAACCAAAGTCCTATACAACTGTAACATGACCTGCCAACTCTTGTACTCAATACCCCGTCCGATGAATGAAAGCATGCCGTATGCCTTCTTGACCTTCTTGACCACTCTATCAACCTGTGTTGCCACCTTCAGGGTACAATGGACCTGAACACCTAGATCTCGCTGTGCATCAATTTTCCCCAGGGCTTTTCCATTTACCGTATAGTTCACTCTTGAATTGGATCTTCCAAAATGCATCACCTCACATTTGCCTGGATTGAACTCCATCTGCCATTTCTCCGCCCAACTCTCCAATCTATCTATATTCTGCTACATTCTCCAACAGTCCCCTTCACTATCTGCTACTCCACCAACCTGCAAACTTGCTAATCAGATCATCTATACTTTCCTCCAGAGAGAGGAATAAAAGCTTCCACATCCACTTTTAAGTTCCCAGCAACAGCTACTGAAGGCTAAAACTAAAAATCCTGGTTCTCTGGGAGCTTGACCATACCCATTCAGGTTGCTTCTATTGTTTTAACTTAAAAACAAAGCCCAAGGTCTCAGAAGCTGTTTACTTTACTGGTTTTAGAGCAGACTGCTCACCATCTCCGTCTCAACCTTTCCTCATTAAAATAAAACACAATAAACTACCACATTCTTAAAGCCATATCATCACTGCACAATACTGTGGGTCGACCTACAGCACATGGATTACAGCGGTTCAAGTAGGCAGCTGACCATCACCTTCTCAAAGGCAACTAGGGCCAGGCAATTAATGTTAGCCCAGAGATTCCTACATCTCCTGAATGAAGAAAACAAAACATAACAAACAGGTGACATGCACAAGGTCTATTTCCTATTTGAATTTAGAAGGTCCAATTAACATATTTAAGATGATAAAAAAAAAATTAGGGAGGCGCTCTGTACTCCAGTGGGACAACCATGAATGATGGTACATAATTGTAAAATAATATCCAAGCCTGCTGTATATTTGATGGTTTATTGTATGTTTTGTTGACCTGTTTGCTACAAAGAAATACAGTAATGACACTCGATCAAAGTCTACAATCATTTCATTTCCAAAGCTTTAAAATACCACTTCAACCAAAAAATGTCCCCTTTCATGCCCAGTGCTCAAACTCCACAGGTCTTCCACTAGGAGCTTTTGTTTACTTTAGCTCTTAAAAACTCACATGGACTGAAATAATCCAGCACAGTAAATATAGGTCAGTGGGTGCTCTGGTGGCTCAGTGGTTAGCACTGCTGCCTCAGAGCGCCAGGGACCCCGATTCGATTCCACCTTCGAGCGCCTGTCTGTATTGAGTTTGCACGTTCTCCTCGTGTCTGCGTGGGTATTCTTCCACAGTCCAAATATGTGCAGGTTAGGTAGATTGGCCATTGTGATTATACTATGGCTTTAAGAGGTGTGTTTTGTCCTGGTTTTTTAATGAAGCGAGGTTGAGACCGAGGTGATAAGCGGTCTGTTCTGAGCCAATAAAGTAAACAGCTCAAGGCCTTGGAGTTTTTGTTTAAAGTTGGAATAATAGAAGCAGCAGGAAGGGGTGGAGTCAAACTCACACTGAACCAGGATTTTAGTTTAATTTTCATTGGCTGTTGGCATTGGAAGCTGCTATACATCTCTCTCTGTTACAGCAAAACACATGAGTTCTCTCTCTCTCTGTCAGAACTTTCTCTTAATGTTCTTTCCTCAAGGACTGGCTGAACAGTGCCTCTGAGACAAACTATTTTACTGAATTTGCATTTCCCAATGATGTGTTCGTACGATATTACTATCTTGGAACAGCTAATCAGTGGAAATTAACATATATATTTTCTTGTTAAATATTTCCCTAGAATTACAGTTAAGCCAAACCTTTTCTTATTCATATTTTGTCTGTATTTTAACTGTAGTGTGAGAATAAAGTATGTTTTGCTTCAAGCCTGGCAGTTTGACCAATTAAATTACATCCAGAACACAACTCCTTACACTTGCCTTTGGAAATAAAAAACCGTTCAGGAATAGGCTTTCTTAATGTATTTTGAGGGGATTTGGTCTAGTCGATAACACCAAACTAAAAATTGCCCCTGGAGTGTGCAGTTTAGATGGGTTAGTCATGGTAAAAAAACGCCATGTTGGATTAGAGGGATGATGTGAGAGTGGGTGGGGTGCTCTGAGGGTTGATGCAGACTTAATGGGCCAAGTAGCCTCTTTCTGCACTGTAGGAATTTTAAGATTCTATGAGTGAGCAAATGAGCATAATAAAACACAGAATAATTAAACCATTGATCACTCCACGGCCACTGAGGAGTAAAATCAGGTTGTAGTCCAGTACATAAAAAACATGAGGAATCTGGAACATTCTTGTTCAGAAGGCCTGCTCAGTTGAAATGTTTATGTTTCAGCTTGGCGGCTATGTATCAGGTAAAGGTGTTGAGAATATGGATCAAAGAGCTAATTGGAGTGAGATACAGATCAGCCATGATCATCCAATAATTTAACCAACTTGAACAGTGGATTGGCCTCCTCCACTTTGCAAGCCCCGTTGTTGCACTTTAGCTCAGATCTATGAAACTATCCGATTCATTTATTTTCAGCTGAAGTAGGTTAGCTGGAATGAAATATTTCTGTGAAAATAAATGCCAAGCCTTTAATTGGATAAACATTCAAATTTGATGAAAATATCACAGACTTCTCTCGTTTTTCTGCTCTCCTTCTGCTTCCTTTCACTCATGAATCTGCTTTGATATAAAGATAATCCTTTGAAATGACAGTTGAATTGACAAATGTGGCAGTTAATCCAATATCCTTTCTTTTATTCCTCCCCCAAGCGTTGTTGAAAATTACTTTCTATAAATAATATTCTCTGAAACCAGCACCAACTCATGAAGATGCACCTAGCAGGATGAAGGAAGTATTTGGGTTCTCTTGTGATCAATGTATGTAGATCAAGTATAATTCTACTTAAAATCATAAATGTCATTGCTGAGCAACTTATTAATACAGGATGTATCTGCGGCAGCACAGCAACACTCTATTGTTTCCAAAAGTTCTGTGGCTCCGACTGGTCATATCTATTCACTCGATGCAAGTACCTCTTTACACAGCAGTGAAGTTTTCTGCTGCAACACTTTCAGCGCAGTAATAAATGACCTACAACTGAAACGAAATGATTCAGTAATTAGCCCATTGTGTCATTAAAGTAATATCTTACATTATGCTGAGGACATATTCTGCCAACTACCTTGTTACCCCCAAGCATCCCATCTTACAGATCGTCACAAATAAACATATTGATATTTATCCTACTATGTGTCGTCTCATGTAAGATTCAACAAGGAAGTGAATTCTTGTGGCAGATGTCTTGAAGTTTATTTGCAAAACTAGCTATTCACAGATACAGCATTGCAGGCTTATGCAGTGTAATTTCTCTTTGATTTCAAATCTAATGTTGATCTTGCTTTGTGTCCCTCCTGAGCAGCCTAACCTTGTATACCTCGCCCTGCCTAAGCACCCTATGATCTGTATGTCCTTGTTTGCTATGGTCTACCAGTCCTGTTTGCAAAACAAAATTTTTCACTGTACTGAGGTACATGTGACAACAATATATCAGATCAAGTCAAATCTAGTCTGAGTTCTCTGCTTATTGATATTATTGGACATTACATCCACATAGCTTACTCAATGAACACATTACTCAATGAATGACTGAAGGTGAGGCAGGTTCCTTCATATTATAACATTACATGTCATGATGAAATGTAACATGCATCCAATAGTGCAAGCCTGTCTGGTCTGAAATCCAAGCCACAATATAACAGACATGAATATTGAAAGAAAACTTGGGCTTTGATGAAAAGAAGTCACAGTTTGTTGAAGATAACAAGGTGTAGAGCTGGATGAACACAGCAGGCCAAGCAGCATCATAGGAGCAGGAAGGCTGACGTTTCGGGTCAAGACCCTTCTTCAGAAATGGGGGAGGGGAAGGGGATTCTGAAATAAATAGGGAGAGAGGGGGAGGCGGATAGAAGATGGATAGAGGAGAAGATAGGTGGAGGGGAGACAGACAGATCAAAGAGGTGGGGTTGGAGCCAGTAAAGGTGAGTGGGGAGTTAGGGAGGGGATAGGTCAGTCCGGGGAGGACGGACAGGTCAAGGAGGCGGGATAAGGTTAGTGGGTAGGAGATGGGGGTGGGGCTTGAGGTGGGAGGATTGGTTAGGGAGGCGGGGACGAGTTGGGCTGGTTTTGGGATGCGGTAGTGGGAGGGGAGATTTTGAAGCTTGTGAAGTCCACATTGATACCCTTGGGCTGCAGCGTTCCCAAGCAAAATATGAGATGCTGTTCCTGCAGCTTTTGGGTGGCGTCATTTTGGCAATGCAGGAGGTCCAGGATGGACATGTCGTCCAAGGAGTGGGAGGGGGAGTTGAAATGGTTTGCGACTAGGAGGTGTAGTTGTTTGTTGTGAACTGAGCGAAGATGTTCCACAAAGCAGTCCCCAAGCCTCCGCCTGGTTTCCCCGATGTAGAGGAGGCCACACCGGGAACAGCGGATGCAGTATACCACATTAGCAGATGTGCAGGTGAACATCTGTTTGATGTGGAAGGTCTTCTTAGGGCCTGGGATGGGGGTGAGGGGGGAGGTGTAGGGGCAGGTGTAGCACTTCCTGCAGTTGCAGGGAAAAGTGCCGGGTGTGGTGGGGCTGGAGGGGAGTGTGGAGCGGACTACTGAATCACGGAGAGAGTGGTCCCTCTGGAAAGCAGATAAGGGCGGGGAGGGAAAAATAATTTTGGTGGTGGGGTCAGATTGCAGATGGTGGAAATGTCGGAGGATGATGCGTTGGATTCGGAGGTTGGTGGGGTGGTATGTGAGGACAAGGTGGATTCTGTTTTGGTTATTATTACGGGGACGGGGTGTGAGGGATGAGTTGCGGGAAATGCGGTAGACACGGTCAAGGGCACTTTCGACCACTGTGGAGGGGAAGTTGTGGTCCTTGAAAAACGGGGACATCTGGGATGTCGGGGAGTGGAATGCCTCATCTCGGGAGCAGATGCAGTGGAGGCGAAGGAATTGGGAATAGGGGATGGCCTTTTTGCAGGAAGGTGTGTGAGAGGAGGTGTATTCTAGGTAGCTGTGGGAGTCAGTAGGTTTGAAATGGATATCAGTTTCCAGGTGGATGCCAGAGATGGAGACAGAGAGGTCCAGGAAGGTGAGAGAGGTATTAGAGATGGTCCAGGTGAACCTAAGGTTGGGGTGGAAGGTGCTGGTGAAGTGGATGAACTGTTCGAGCTCCCTGTGGGAGCACGAGGCGGCGCCGATACAGTCATCAATGTAACGGAGGAAGAGGTGGGGGATAGGGCCGGTGTAGGTACGGAAGAGGGATTGTTCCACGTATCCTACAAAGAGGCAGGCATAGCTTGGGCCCATGCGGGTACCCATGGCTACCCCCTTTGTCTGTAGGAAGTGGGAGGAATTGGAAGAGAAGTTGTTGAGAGTGAGGACGAGTTCGGTTAAGCAGATGAGGGTGTCAGTGGAGGGGGACTGGTCGGGCCTGTGGGACAGGAAGAAGCGGATGGCCTTTAGGCCATCAGCATGGGGAGCAGATGCGGCGGAGGTGAAGGAATTGGAGCAGATGCGGCGGAGGCAAAGGAATTGGAATCTGCTCCCGAGATGAGGCATTCCACTCCCGGACATCCCAGATGTCCTCGTTTTTCAAGGACCGCAACTTCCCCTCCACAGTGGTCGAAAATGCCCTTGACCGTGTCTCCCGCATTTCCTGCAACTCTTCCCTCACACCCCATCCCCACAATAACAACCGAAACAGAATTCCCCTCGTCCTCACGTACTACCCCACCAACCTCCGAATCCAACACATCATCCTCCGACATTTCCGCCATCTGCAATCTGACCCCACTACCAAAGACATTTTTCCCTCCCCAACCTTATCTGCTTTCCGGAGGGACCACTCTCTCCGTGAGTCCCTTGTCCTCTCCGCACTCCCCTCCAGCCCCAAAACCCCCGGCACTTTTCCCTGCAACCGAAGCAAGTGATACACCTGCCCCTACACCTCGCCCCTGCACCTCCCCCCTCACTCCCATCCCAGGCCCGAAGAAGACCTTCCACATCAAACAGATGTTCACCTGTACATCTGCTAATGTGGTATACTGTATCTGCTGTTCCCGTTGTGGCCTCATCTACATCGGGGAAACCAGGCGGAGGCTTGGGGACCGCTTTGAGGAACACCTACGCTCAGTCCGCAACAAACAACTACACCTCCCAGTCACGAACCATTTCAACTCCCCCTCCCACTTCTTGGACGACGTGTCCATCCTGGGCCTCCTGCATTGCTATAATGACGCCACCCAAAAGCTGCAGGAACAGCATCTCATATTTTGCTTGGGAACCTTGCAGCCCAAAGGTATCAATGTGGACTTCACAAGCTTCAAAATCTCCCCTCCCCCTACCGCATCCCAAAACCAGCCCAGCTCATCCCTGCCTCCCTAACCTGTCCTTCCTCCCACCTATCCCCTCCTCCCACCTCAAGCTCCACCCCCATCTCCTACCTACTAACCTCATCCCGTCTCCTTGACCTGTCCGTCCTCCCTGGACTAACCTATCTCCTCCCTACCTCCCCACCTACACTCACCTTTACTGGCTCCATCCCCGCCTCTTTGACCTGTCTGTCTCCTCTCCACCTATCCTCTCCTCTATCCATCTTCTATCCGCCTCCCCCTCTCTCCCTAGTTATTTCAGAACCCCCTTCCCCTCCCCCATTTCTGAAGAAGGGTCTCGACCCGAAACATCAGCTTTCCTGCTCCTGTGATGCTGCTTGGCCTGCTGTGTTCATCCAGCTCTACACCTTGTTATCTCAGATTCTCCAGCATCTGCAGTTCCTACTATCTCTGTAACAGTTTGTTGAGGTTTTTGACTTGCACCCATCAAGATAATTCAGAAGAATACCAATCCAAGAGGAAAATCAATTTTTCTACTACAAGAGAGGAAAGCGCAGATTGGTTGGCAAGTGGACTCTGAATGGTAGAGGCATTGTCATTGATTAATGTTGATTGACAGATAACAGCCAGGCTTTGTTTAAATTTTAAACTCGGCAGGTTGACTCTGTCTGGCCATGACCCTGAGATTTAAACTAAACAATGGTTGTCATGTGTTTGACTGAGTTGTAGCTGATTTTTAAAAAAAAATTCAGTTGTGGGATGCATCGCTGACTGGCCAGATTTTATTGCCAGTCCCCAGTTGACCTTCAGAAGTTGATGGTGAGCAGCCTTCTTCAACCCTTACAATCTACCACTGGGAGTTAATCTACAATACCATTAGCGAGGGAATTCCAGAATTGTGACCCATAACAGTGAAGGAATGGTGCGCTAATTCTAAGTCAGGATGGTAAGTCATTTTATAGAATCATAGACTGCTTACAGTGTGGAAGCAGGTGATTTGGCCCATCGAGTCTGCATTGCCCCCCTGAAGAGCATCCCACCCAGACCAAACCCTTGTACCCCATCCTTTTAAACCTGCATTTCCAATTGCTAATCCACCCAACCTGCATATTCTGGATACAATGGGCAATTTAGCATGGCCAATCCACCCTAACCTGCACATCTTTAGACTGTGGAAGGAAACTGGAGTACCTGGACAAAACCCATTCAGACCGTGGGAGAATGTGCAAACACCACACAGACAAGATGCCCGAGGGCAGAATCAAATTCGGGTCCCAGGCATTGTGAGACACCATTGTTAAACATTAAGCCATCATGGCATTCCCCATGAAGGACAACTTGAAGGTGGTGATGTTCCCATGTATCTGCTGCCCTTGTCCTTCAAGATGGAAGTGGCCATGAGTTTGTAAGGTGCTGTCTGAAGATTTTTGGAGAATTTCTGCAGTCCATGTTGTGGATAGTACACACTGCTACTACTAAGCATTGGTGGTGGAGGGAGTGGATGCTTGTGAATGTAGTGCCAATCAAGCGGGATGCTTTGTCCTGGATGGTGTCAAGCTTCTTGAGTGTTGTTGGAGCTGCACCCATCAGGCAAGTGGGGATTATTCCATCACACTCCTGACTTGTGCCTTGTAGTTGGTGGACAGGCATTGAGGAGTCAGGAGATGAGTTACTCACCGCAGTTTTCCTAGCTTCTGACCTGCTCTTCTCACCACTGTGTTTATGTGACAAGGCCAGCTGAGTTCTGGTCAATGGTAAGCCCCCAGGATAGTGACAGTAGGGAATTCAGTGATGGTAACATCATTGAGAGTCATTGGGAGATGGTTAGATTGTCTCTTATTAGTGATGGTCATAGCCTGGCAATTTTGTGGTGCAACTGTTACTTGCTACTTGTCAGCCCAAGCCTGGACATTGTCCAAATCTTGTTGCATTTGAACATGGACTGCTTCAGTATCTCAGGAGTCACGAAAGGTATTGAACATTGTGCAATCATCGATGAACATCTCCACTTCTGACCTTACAGAGCCATAACGTCATAGAGTCATACAGCATGGAAACAGACCCTTTGGTTCAACTCATCCATGCTTATCAAGTTTCCCAAATGAAACTAGTCCCACTTGCTTGCATTTGGACCATATCCCTCTAAACATTTCCTATTCATGTACCTGTCCAAACATCTTTTAAATGTTGTAACTGTACCTACATCGACCACTTTCTCTGAAAGTTTATTCTAAACATGAACCACCCTCTGTGTGAAAAAGTTGCCCCAAGGGCCCTTTTCAACCTTTCTCCTCTCACTGTTACAATATGATCCCCATTTTTGAACACCTATAGACTAGGGAAAAGACCTTTGCTATAGAACTTGTCTATGCCCTCATGATTTTATAAATCTCTCGAAGGTTACCCCTCAGCCTCCGACGCTCCAGGGAAAAATATCCCAGCCCATTCAGCCTCTCCCTATAACTCAAACCTTCCAGTCCCAGCAATATCCTGGTAAATCTTTTATGCATCCTCTCCAATTTAATAATACCCTTCCTATAGCAGGGTGACCAGAACTGCACACAGTACTCTAAACGTGGCCTCACCAAAGCCCTGCATAACCTCAATATGACGTCCTTACTCATATACTGAAAGGTCTGAGCAATGAAGGCATGTGTGCTAAATGCCTTCTTAACCACCCTGTCTACCTGTGACACAACTTTCAAAGAAATATGTATCAGAACCCCTAGGTCTCACAATTCTACAACACTACTCAGGGACCTACTATTAACTGTACAAGTCCTGCTCTTGTTGGTATTACCAAAATACAATAGCTCGCAACGACCTCAATTACCTCCATCTGCCACGATGCAGTTCATTGTCCTAATTTTTAAAACAAATTCATTCATGGGATGTGGCCATTGCTGGCTGGGCCAGTATTTATTGCCCGTCCCTAGTTGCCCTTGAGAAGGTGGAGATGAGCTACCTTCTTGAACCGCTGCAGTCCACCTGCTTTGTGTTGACCCATAATGCACTTAGGCAGGGAATTCTAGGATATTGACCCAGTGACAGAGAACTTCCAAGTCAGGATGTTGAGCGGCTTGGAGAGGAATTTGCAGGGATGATGTTCCCGTGTATCGGCAGCCCTTGTCCTTTGAGATGGAAATAATCGTGGGTTTGGAAGGTGCTGTCTGAGGATCTTTGGTGAATTTCTGCAGTCTGTCTTGTAGATACTATACACAGCTGCCACCGAGCGTTGGTGGTAATTGATCAAGAATCCTGTGTAATCTGGAGAGAAGGTCATTCAGGAAGCAGCTGAAAATAGTTGGGCTGATGATACTGCCCCAAGGAACTCCTACAGAGTTGCCCTGGAGGTGAGATAATTGACCTCCAACACCGACGACATTTTCCAATATGCCAGGTATGACTCCCACCAGCAGAGAGTTTGTCCCCTGATATTTATTGATTCCAGTTTTGCCAGGGGTTCTTGCTGCAACACTCGGTCGAATGCAACCTTGATATCAAGGGCTGTCACTCTCACCTCACCCTCTGGAATCCAACTTGTTTGTCCATGTTTGAACCAAGGCTGTAATGAGGTCAGGAGCTGAGTGGCCCTGGCGGAACCCAAACTGGGTGTCACTGAGCGGGTTATTTCTGAGCACGTGCTGCTTGATAGCGCTGTTAATGACAGCTTTCATCACTCTATTGATAATAGTGTGATTTTTTATAATTGTGGGTGTTAGTGGGGTGTAAGTGTTGCTGGCTGGCCAGTATTTATTGTCTGTCCCTAGTTGTCATTGAGAAGGTAGTGATGAGTTACACATTGCGAGCCTTACGGCCATTCTAAATTGGCTTTCAGCATAATGTCTTGTATACTCTGTATTATCCAGCAACTGTTGTCCAATTAAAGAATCAAATGTGATGTTGGACGCTACTCATGCTTTTTGCAAGTGTGTGCTGGTTTGGTGCAGTCAGTAACTTGCTGTGTAAAAAGCCATAGGGATATGCTGTTTGGTATGATTCTAGATTATAGATCATAGAAACCCCACAGTTGGAAGAAGGCCATTTGGCCCCACAAGTCCACACTGACCCTCTGAAGAGCATCCCACCCAGACCCATTCCTCGACTCTTTTCCTGTAACCCTGCGTTTCCCATGGCTAATGCACCTAACCTAAAAATCCCTGAACGCTATGGGGCAATTTAGCAAGGCCAATCCACCGAAATTGCACATCTTTGGCTTATGGGAGGAAACCAGAGCACCCAGCAGAAACCCATGCAGACATGGGGAGAATGTGCAAACTCCACACAGTCACCTATGGTTGGATTGGAACCTGGGACCCTGACGTGGTGAGGCATCTACATACCCGGCATCAAACTAGCACTGAGATTCATATACCACACTCCTAACTTGTGAGATTGGCAGATGTCTTTTTGGCTTAATAGAAGCATTCAGTTAGTGGAAAACACCTTTTACGTCAGTGTTGTATAGTTGCAGCTTAAAAAAGCTAACTTCTGTTGTTGTTCAAAAAAGTACATTCTGCCTGGTTGTTACCTGTCAATCATCATGAATCAGTGCATTCTCCATGATAATCTTCTACCAATCAGATCTCACTTTCCAACCAATCTGCATTCTCCTTTAATGCATTATCAGTGTATTGTTTTCCTTTGAATTTGTGTTCTTGCAAAATGTCCTGATGAGTATGAGATGAAAACCTTCAACAAAATGTAGAGCTGGATGAACACAGCAGGCCAAGCAGCTTCACAGGAGCAGGAAGGCTGACATTTTGGGCCTAGACCCTTCATCAGAAATAGGGGAGGGGAAGGGGGTTCTGAAATAAACAGGGAGAGAGGGGGAGGCGGATAGAAGATGGATAGAGGAGAAGATAGGTGGAGAGGAGACAGACAGGTCAAAGAGGCGGGGATGGAGCCAGTAAAGGTGAGTGTAGGTGGGGAGGTAGGGAGGAGATAGGTCAGTCCAGGGAGACGGACAGGCCAAGGGGGTGGGATGAGGTTAGTAGGTAGGAAATGGGGGTGCGGCTTGAGGTGGGAGGAGGGGATAGGTGGGAGGAAGAACAGGTTAGGGAGGCGGGGATGAGCTGGGCTGGTTTTGGGATGCAGTAGAGGGAGGGGAGATTTTGAAGCTTGTGAAATCCACATTGATACCATTGGGCTGCAGGGTTCCCAAGCGGAATATGAGTTGCTGTTCCTGCAACCTTTGGGTGGCATCGTTGTGGCACTGCAGGAGGCCCAGGATGGACATGTCGTCTGAGGAATGGGAGGGGGAGTTGAAATGGTTCGCGACTGGGAGGTGCAGTTGTTTATTGCAAACTGAGCGTAGGTGTTCTGCAAAGCGGTTCCCAAGCCTCTGCTTGGTTTCCCCAATGTAGAGGAGGCCACAACGGGTACAGCGGATGCAGTATACCACATTGGCAGATGTGCAGGTGAACATCTGCTTGATGTGGAAAGTCTTCTTGGGACCTGGGATGGGGGTGAGGGAGGAGGTGTGGGGGCAGGTGTAGCACTTCCGGCGGTTGCAGGGAAAAGTGCCGGGTGTGGTGGGGCTGGAGGGGAGTGTGGAGCGGACAAGGGAGTCATGGAGAGAGTGGTCCCTCCGGAAAGCAGATAAGGGTGGGGAAGGAAAAATGTCTTCAGTGGTGGGGTCGGATTGCAGATGGCGGAAGTGTCGGAGAATGATGCATTGGATCCGGAGGTTGGTGGGGTGGTACGTGAGGACGAGGGGGATTCTTTTTTGGTTCTTATTGCGGGGACGGGGTGTGAGGGATGAGTTGCGGGAAATGCGGGAGACACGGTCAAGGGCGTTCTCGACCACTGAGGGGGGGAAGTTGCGGTCCTTGAAAAACGAGGACATCTGAGATGTACGGGAGTGGAATGCCTCATCCTGGGAGCAGATGCGGTGGAGGCGAAGGAATTGGGAATAGGGGATGGCATTTTTGCAGGAAAGTGGGTGGGAGGAGGTGTAATCTATGTAGCTGTGAGAGTCGGTGGGATTGAAATGGCTATCGGTTTCTAGGTGGTTGCCCGAGATGGAAACAGATAGGTCCAGGAAGGTGAGAGAGGTGTTAGAGATGGTCCAGGTGAACTTAAGGTTGGGGTGGAAGGTGTTGGTGAAGTGGATGAACTGTTCGAGCTCCTCGTGAGAGCCGATACAGTCATCAATGTAACGGAGGATGAGGTGGGGTTTAGGGTCAGTGTAGGTATGGAAGAGGGATTGTTCCACGTAACCTACAAAAAGGCAGGCATAGCTTGGGCCCATCTCGGGCAACTACCTAGAAACCGATATCCATTTCAATCCCACCGACTCTCACAGCTACCTAGATTACACCTTCACCTACCCACCTTCCTGCAAAAATGCTATCCCCTATTCCCAATTCCTTCGCCTCCGCCGCATCTGCTCCCAGGATGAGGCATTCCACTCCCGTACATCTTAGGTGTCCTCGTTTTTCAAGGACCGCAACATCTCCCCCTCAGTGGTCGAGAACGCCCTCGACTGTGTCTCCCGCATTTCCCGCAACTCATCCCTCACACCCCGTCCCCGCAAGAACAACCAAAAAAGAATCCCCCTCGTCCTCACGTACCACCCCACCAACCTCCGGATCCAACGCATCATCCTCCGACACTTCCGCCATCTGCAATCCGACCCCACCACTGAAGACATTTTTCCCTCCCCACCCTTATCTGCTTTCCGGAGGGACCACTCTCTCCATGACTCCCTTGTCCGCTCCACACTCCCCTCCGGCCCCACCACACCCGGCACTTTTCCCTGCAACCGCCGGAAGTGCTGCACCTGCCCCCATACCTCCTCCCTCACCCCCATCCCAGGCCCCAAGAAGACTTTCCACATCAAGCAGATGTTCACCTGCATCTGTTGTTCCTGTTGTGGCCTCCTCTACATCGGGGAAACCAAGCGGAGGCTTGGGGACTGCTTTACAGAACACCTACACTCGGTTCGCAATAAACAACTGCACCTCCCAGTCGTGAACCATTTCAACTCCCCCTCCCATTCCTCAGACGACATGTCCATCCTGGGCCTCCTGCAGTGCCACAACGACGCCACCCGAAGGTTGCAGGAACAGCAACTCATATTCCGCTTGGGAACCCTGCAGCCCAATGGTATCAATGTGAACTTCACAAGCTTCAAAATATCCCCTCCCCCTACTGCATCCCAAAACCAGCCCAGCTCATCCCCGCCTCCCTAACCTGTTCTTCCTCCCACGTATCCCCTCCTCCCACTTCAAGCTGCACCCCCATTTCCTACCTACTAACCTCATCCCGCCCCCTTGACCTGTCCGTCCTCCCTGGACTGACCTATCTCCTCCCTACCTCCTCATCTACACTCACCTTTACTGGCTCCATCCCCGCCTCTATGACCTGTTTGTTTCCTCTCCACCTATCTTCTCCTCTATCCATCTTCTATCCGCCTCCCCCTCTCTCCCTATTTATTTCAGAACCCCCTTCCCCTCCCCCATTTCTGATGAAGGGTCTCGGCCCGAAACGTCAGCCTTCCTGCTCCTATGATGCTGCTTGGCCTGCTGTGTTCATCCAGCTCTGCACCTTGTTATCTCAGATTTTCCAGCATCTGCAGTTCCTACTATCTCTTCAACAAAATGTGTCCTTTTTCAGCAATGTTTGATTCTGTACTTCCAGATAATCATTAACATAAAAAGAACTGGGTAGGACAGGCATATATTTTGCACATGTATTTCTAATATATAAAAGCAGATTATGCAAACAGACAGTGAGATCAAACTTGATATCAATCATTCAGATGTAGAGTCATTGTTATAACCAGATCCATTTAGTTTAATTGATACAGCTTGTCTTCATTAACAACACAAAAATGAACAATGTACTATATTTCCCATTACTGCTGGATCAGCGTATTGATTGAAACTGATTTTTAACGAAATTTTATGTGTAAAATTTAAAGTCATCATAGTCCCAAAAAAGAAACACAACAAAGGTGACCAGTTTAACCTGAATGTCACTACTTTCCCTGGGGTGGGGGAGTCGAAAACTCGAGGGCATAGGTTGAAGGTGAGAGGGTAAAAATTTAAAAGGGTCCTAAGGGGCAACATTTTCTTGCAGAGCGTGGTGTGTGAATGGAATGAGCTGCCAGAGGAAGTGGTGGAAGCGGGTATAACTAGAACATTTAAAAGGAATCTGGATGGATACATGAATTGGAAGGTTTTGGAGGGATGTGGGCCAAATGCTGGCAAATGGAACTAGATTAATTTAGGATATCTGGTCGACAGGGATGAGACGGTTCTGTTTCTGCGCTGTACATCTCCATGACATAATTGCCTCAGGCAAGAGGTGAAGTTGAGAAGGCTGGTCCTTCATGGTTACCTCAAAGAGTGCAGGATTTGACCCTGCATTGTAAACCAGCCACCCAACTAACTGAACTAACTGACATGTTACACATATCCCATCCATGTATCCTTCCCATTCGCTTCATGGATTCAGAGACTCACTGTTTCATTCTCTTCTCTTACAACAGTTTTTTCTTCCCAATGTCTACCTCTGTATTTTGTCATAAACCAAGGGGAAATATAAAACCAAGGAGGTGAAAACTATGGGGTGAGGTGGTATGTTGAATGACTTGGTCTCCACATTTATCCCTCCCCAGAAGAGAAGCTGCATTGCAATCAGGATGAGTTAGTTTTGTCCATTTGTGAGGCTTGTGTGGTCTCACCCTCTGGAACTACCAGCCAAGCTCCTTGGTCTCAGCAACAGGCATTACCAGCTCTGTCGGAAGACATTTGAAGAAGGTAGAGTAAGTCATGGAGTAGGGTAAGTCCGGGCTAAACTTAAAGAGGTGGGAAAGCTTAGAGAGGTGGTGGTGAGAGGGCCCAAGTTTGGAAGGATGGTGGGCAGCTTTTTCAGAACAAGTGAGAAGGAAGGAAGGAAAGGCTTTAATCTTCCGGAGTTGACCACAATGAGAAAAGGACACCTCTAAGGATTGCATGCACCTTTCGTCCTGCCACTTAATAAGCATCTTTCTAAAATGGCCACCCAGCCACTCATGCCAGTCCTATTTTGGCATGTGCAATGTACTTTAAGGGTCAGTTGAATTTTTATCAAGCTGACTTGTCACTTCATTATTGTGATAGGGGGACTGCCAATTTTGTCCCCCTTCGCATCACCATCTGTATTACAGGTTTGTTCAGGGGTTGGGGATGGATGTGGTGGGTGGAGCACCCAGACTCCGTTAAGAGCTAACACGACATCCAATGGGTCATGATATCCAACCCAAGATGTCTACCCTAACTCTTGCCAAGCAGCCTGAACCCAGTAACACAGGCGATGTCAGAGGCTCATTAAGGTAAGTGAGTGACTCTGATTTTTAGTCTATATTTATAGCCGACGAGCATCAAAAACACTTAATGAGCTCATTGGCATCTCAGTCCTCAATATATTCATTTAAACTTGCATTAATGCACTTTGCTTAAAAGCTTCATGAATTCAAATCCTTCCCTATAATAAAAGCATTACAATACAATGGGTATGGAAATATTGTTTTTATGCAAATATCCTTTAAATGGCTTTGTGAGTTGTAGGATTCACTCAATAGGTTTCAACACTGCAATGTTTTAAAGCGGCAGTTAAGCCCAAAAACAGGCCCAAAATTGGTCATTCTAAATTGACCCACAGCTGGAGAAATCAGGCCTGACAAAAAATTGGCCCAAACTAAATGAAACAGCAGCCAGAAGTTATCAGTTACAGAGACTGAGATCAAAGAGGTCACAAAGGTTCGGGGGAACCAGTTTACAACCAGCCTGTGGGTTGTTTATTGGGGAGGTATCAATCAGACTTAGCAGGAACTGCAGATGCTGGAGAATCTGAGATAACAAGGTGTAGAGCTGGATGAACACAGCAGGACAAGCAGCATCAGAGGAGCAGGAAAGCTGACGTTTCGGGTCGAGACCCTTCTTCAGAAATGGGGGAGGGGAAGGGGGTTCTGAAATAAATGGGGAGAGATGGGGAGGCGGATAGAAGATGGATAGAGGAGAAGATAGGTGGAGAGGAGACAGACAGGTCAAAGAGGCGGGGATGGAGCCAGTAAAGGTGAGTGTAGGTGGGGAGTTAGGGAGGAGATAGGTTAGTCCAGGGAGGACGGACAGGTCAAGGGGGCGGGATGAGGTTAGTAGGTAGGAAATGGGAGTGTGGCTTGAGGTGGGAGGAAGAACAGGTTAGGGAGGCGGGGATGAGCTGGGCTGGTTTTGGGATGCGGTAGGGGGAGGGAAGATTTTGAAGCTTGTGAAATCCACATTGATGCCATTGAGCTGCAGGGTTCCCAAGCGGAATATGAGTTGCTGTTCCTGCAACCTTCAGGTGGCATCGTTGTGGCACTGCAGGAGGCCCAGGATGGACATGTCGTCTGAGGAATGGGAGGGGGAGTTGAAATGGTTCGCGACTGGGAGGTGCAGTTGTTTATTGCGAACTGAGCGTAGGTGTTCTGCAAAGCGGTCCCCAAGCCTCCGGTTGGTTTCCCCGATGTAGAGGAGGCCACAACGGGTACAGCGGATGCAGTATACCACATTAGCAGATGTGCAGGTGAACATCTGCTTGATGTGGAAAGTCTTCTTGGGGCCTGGGATGGAGGTGAGGGAGGAGGTATGGGGGCAGGTGTAGCACTTCCTGCGGTTGCAGGGAAAAGTGCCGGGTGTGGTGGGGCTGGAGGGGAGTGTGGAGCAGA
Organism: Rhincodon typus; assembly: GCF_021869965.1. Taxonomy (NCBI): domain Eukaryota; kingdom Metazoa; phylum Chordata; class Chondrichthyes; order Orectolobiformes; family Rhincodontidae; genus Rhincodon; species Rhincodon typus. The sequence continues at coordinate 5,013,323 of NC_063345.1, forward strand.
CGCAACTCCGCCCATAACCGACACCGACGTCGCTCCACCCACCGCCTCCACAGCCAGCAGCTCCAGAGGAGACAGCAACACCCACCCCCCAGACCTCCCCCTTACTGAGGACGAACGGTCAGTCCTCAGCAAAGGGCTCACCTTCGTCCCCCTCCACCCACGTATCAACGAATAACGGTCACATTTGGACATTGAGCAGTTTTTCCGCCACCTCCGCCTCCACGCTTACTTCTTCAACTGTGAACCTAACCCTCCCTCCACTGACCCTTTCTCCCGCCTCCAACACACCCCCTCCTCCTGGACACCACCCCAAGGCCTCCTACCCTCCCTCGACCTCTTCATCTCCAACTGCCGTCGAGACATCAATCGCCTCAACCTCTCCACCCCTCTCACCCACTCCAACCTCTCCCCCACAGAACGTGCAGCCCTCCGCTCCCTCCGCTCCAATCCCAACCTCACCATAAAACCCGCGGTAAAGGGAGGCACAGTTTTAGCATGGCGCACTGACCTCTACATCACCGAGGCCAGACGCCAACTCTCCGACACCTCCTCCTACCGCCCCCTTGATCGTGACCCCACCCCTGAGCACCAAACCATCTCTCCCAAACCATCCACAGCCTCATCACCTAAGGTGACCTCCCACCCACGGCCTCCAACCTCATCGTTCACCAATCCCGCACCGCCAGCTTCTATCTCCTTCCCAAAATCCACAAACCTGACTGCCCTGGTCGACCCATTGTCTCCGCCTGCTCCTGCCCCACCGAACTGATCTCCAACTATCTGGACTCCATTTTCTCCCCTTTGGTCCAGGAACTCCCTACCTACGTCCGTGACACCACCCACGCCCTCCACTTCCTCCAGAACTTCCAATTCCCCGGTCCCCAACACCTCATCTTTACCATGGACGTCCAGTCCCTTTACACCTGCATTCCCCATACAGATGGCCTAAAGGCCCTCCACTTCTTCCTGTCCCGCAGGCCCGTCCAGTCCCCCTCCACTGACACCCTCATCCGTTTAGCCGAACTCGTCCTCACCGTCAACAAATTCTCTTTCAATTCCTTCCAACAGACAAAGAGGGTGGCCATGGGTACGCGCATGGGCCCAAGCTATGCCTGCCTCTTTGTAGGTTACGTGGAACGATCCCTCTTCCGTACCTACACTGGCCCTAAACCCCACCTCTTCCTCCGTTACATTGATGACGGTATCGGCGCCGCCTCGTGCTCCCACGAGGAACTCGAACAGTTCATCCACTTCACCAACATCTTCCAACCCAACCTTAACTTCACCTGGACCATCTCTAACACCTCTCTCACCTTCCTGGACCTCTCTATCTCCATCTCGGGCAACCACCGAGAAACCGATATCCATTTCAAGCCCACTGACTCCCACAGCTACCTAGAATACACCTCCTCCCATCCACCTTCCTGCAAAAATGCCATCCCCTATTCCCAATTCCTTCGCCTCTGCTGCCTCTGCTCCCAGGATGAGGCATTCCACTCCCGTACATCTCAGATGTCCTCGTTTTTCAAGGACTGCAACTTCCCCCCCTCAGTGGTTGAGAACACCCTCGACCGTGTCTCCTGCATTTCCCACAACTCATCCCTCACACCCCGCCCCCGCAAGAACAACCAAAAAAGAATCCCCCTCGTCCTCACGTACCACCCCACCAACCTCCAGATCCAATGCATCATCCTCTGACATTTCCGCCATCTGCAATCCGACCCCACCACCAAAAACATTTTCCCCTCCCCACCCTTATCTGCTTTCCGGAGGGACCACTCTCTCCACGACTCCCTTGTCCGGTCCACACTCCCCTCCAGCTCCACCACACCCGGCACTTTTCCCTGCAACCGCAGGAAGTGCTACACCTGACCCCATACCTCCTCCCTCACCCCCATCCCAGGCCCCAAGAAGACTTCCCACATAAAGCAGATGTTCACCTGCACATCTGCTAATGTGGTATACTGCATCTGCTGTTCCCGTTGTGGCCTCCTCTACATCAGGGAAACCAAGCGGAGGCTCGGGGACCGCTTTGCGGAACACCTACTCTCAGTTCGCAATAAACAACTGCACCTCCCAGTCACAAACCGTTTCAACTCCCCCTCCCATTCCTCAGACGACATGTCCATCCTGGGCCTCCTGCAGTGCCACAACTATGCCACCCGAAGGTTGCAGGAACAGCAACTCATATTCCGCTTGGGAACCCTGCAGCCCAATGGTATCAATGTGGATTTCACAAGCTTCAAAACATCTCCTCCCCCTACCGCATCCCAAAACCAGCCCAGCTCGTCCCCGCCTCCCTAACCTGTTCTTCCTCCCACCTATCCCCTCCTCCCACCTCAAGCCGCACCCCCATTTCCTACCGACTAACCTCATCCCGCCCCCTTGACCTGTCCGTCCTCCCTGGACTGACCTATCTCCTCCCTACCTCCCCACCTACACTCACCTTTACTGGCTCCATCCCCGCCTCCTTGACCTGTCTGTTTCCTCTCCACCTATCTTCTCCTCTATCCCTCTTCTATCCACCTCCCCATCTCTCCCTATTTATTTCAGAACCCCCTTCCCCTCCCACATTTCTGATGAAGGGTCTAGGCCCGAAACATCAGCCTTCCTGCTCCTCTGATGCTGCTTGTCCTGCTGTGTTCATCAAGCTCTACACCTTGTTATCAATCAGACTTTCTGGCACTTAGACTTCCAGCCAATGCCTAAGGATGTGCACTTTACACCCCGCCGCCATGGCAACAGTGAAGGGTATTGGTACGACCCTATTGAATAATTTGAACCCTGCTCATGACCCCCTTGGCCAAAGTGGCAGAACATTCTGGAAGGTTCGAAGTGAGGGGAATAAAAGTACACACCTGGAAACCATTCCCTTAGGGAGGACTTTCAGCAAGACTCGTGCCAGAAGACCTTGCGACAACCCAAAAAGACCCATGAGAAGATCCACATCGACCTGTGAGGCCCACCTTTGTGGAAGAGAGCCAGCACAATGCCAGAGAGAAAGGAGATCTCAAACACCCGACTCAAACACATGGAGCATTGTGGGTAATATCCTTTCCCAGCCAGAGACAGCTCGATAGAGAGTAAATATTGTGCGAATTTGGGGAATGCACATATGCCGTTTGTAAGAAGGAGTATTTTATTTGTAAATCCAAGTCAAACCACAGACTGAGTTCTGTGACCCTTTGTCCACTTCACAAAGAGTGTTTGGATAAAGTGTATTTAACACACAAACTGGTAAAAGTATTCAAAGCACAGTCAACAATAGATTTAAACCTATACAAGGAAAGTTCTGAGGAAGGGTCACTCGACCGGAAATACTAACTCTGATTTGTCTCCACAGGTGCTGCTAGACCCGCTGAGGTTTTCCAACAATTTCTGCTTTTGTTTCTGATTTACAACATCTGCAGTCTTTTAGGTTTTTATTTCACAAAGAAATGTTGTTTGATCGCACTGAGAATTCATATCTTAAGTGGGAGATGTTGGTGGAGTGGCAGCACACAGCATGCAGGTTCCTGCCCAGAGCTCATCTGTTCCATCAGCTTTTACTTTTTCTCTTCTTTCTCTTCTTTTCTTTCTTACTTTAACCTTATTTACCTTCTGCGGAAGCTCGGATGGCTTTGCGGTGTCCAGTGCGTCCGATGCAGGTTTCTACCTGGCAGTGGTGGGCCCAGTGTCTGGTGTGGGACCCAGAAGCCGCTCAATGGTTGCATTGCTGAGATTGGCCCAATCTGGATTCATGGCAATGGCGTCATCGGTAGAGGCAAGATGGTGACAGGTGGCATGGTGATGGGACACGAGGTTAGCCAACTGCTTCGTGAAACTGCATTTCTGATGAAGGGTCTAGGCCCGAAACGTCAGCCTTCCTGCTCCTATGATGCTGCTTGGCCTACTGTGTTCATTCAGCTCTACACCTTGTTATCTCAGATTTTCCAGCATTTGCAGTTCCTACTATCTCTGATACAATTTTAACCCCACTGCGAAGCCTCTTCTAAGGATGCCTACCCTGAAGAAGTTACCCTCCTCCCTCCGGCATTTCTGAAGAAGGGTCTAGGCCCAAAACGTCAGCCTTCCTGCTCCTATGATGCTGCTTGGCCTGCTGTGTTCATCCAGCTCTACACCTTGTTATCTCTGCTTCGTCCTGGTGTTAGTCTCAATGTCAGGGTGGAAGAACCTGGATCCAGGACCATGACCAGGCACTTAAGAAGAACTGTAAAGTTGAACTTTTAACTTTATTTATTTTTCTACTTTATACCTAAGATTTTGTAGCTAGGCATCTTTGTACCCAAGATGGCACTGGAGAATAGTGACTCTGTACACTTTTATCCCTGTACATGAGTACGCAGGACAATAAAACCTAATTCAATTCATCTTAACTTCACCATACCATCGAGTGGTGTTGGGGAGGTGATGGCCTAGTTGCATTATATTTTTATTTATTCACAGGATGAGGGCATCGCTGGCTAGGTAGCATTTATTGCCCATCCCTAATTGCCCAGAGAGCACTTCAGAGTCAACCACATTGCTGTGGGTCTGGGGTCACATATCGGCCAGACCAGGTAAGGATGGCAGTTTCCTTCCCTAAAGGACATTAGTGAACCAGATGGGTTTTTCCAACAATCGACAATGGATTCACGGTCATCATTAGATTCTTAATTCCAGATATTTATTGAATTCAAATTCCACCATCTGCCATGGCAGGATTTGAACCCAGGTCTCCAGAACATTATCTGGGTCACTGGATAAACAGTCCAGCAAAGATGCCTAGCTCATCAGGTCAGCTTGTGTTATCTTCTTTCTCCTCCAAATAAATTCTATAGCACTGAACCTCAGTGGCTGGGTTTCTAACAGTCCCACAGTGGACATTGTGTCTGGATATCCTTTGTATCCAGTTTAAATATTTATTGGGCCTCACAAAACTTTAATTTGCCTCATGGCTCTATGTTGGCATCAAAATAAAACACGGTAAAAAGGCCAAAATGTGTCAACTGGTGTATAGTGAGGGAGAGTGTGATCACTTGTCCACTTTGGCCAGTGAAATAACACATCACAATATTATTTAAATGGGGGGAAGACAGCAGTATGTGTTTGCCCTGAGGAATCTGGCTACCCTCAGACATGGATAAGAGAAAGGTAGCCTGTTGGTAGAAGTATATGCCACGTCAAATGGAAAGTTTGCCCTTATTACAAGAGTGACGGATGGAAGATTAGCTACATCTATACGGGGCATTGGTGAGACCCCCGACCATGACTGCTGCTTGCTGTTTCTGTCTCTTTACTGAAGGGAGCATATACTCACACAGGCAGCAGTTCAGAGAAAGTTCACTTTGTTAAATTCAGGGTCAGATGGGCTGTTTTCTGAGTAAATGTAAAAGTGAGTTGGACAGACACTCATTGGAGTTCAGAAGAATGAAAGGCGATCTTAGTGAAACATATGAGATTCTGAGGGAGTTGGATGCTGAGAATATGCTTCCCCTTGTGTGGGAATCTAGAACTGGGGAACAGTTTAAAACAGAGGGAACTCCCATTGAAGATGTTGATGAGGAGACATTGCTTCTCTCGGGGGTGCTTTAATATTTGGGAATTCTCTCTCCAGAGAGCAGTGGAGGCTGGGTGATTGAATAAATTCAAGGCTGACCTCAGTTCTGAGGAAGGGTCACTGGACCCGCAATGTTAACTGTTTTTTCCTTCACAGATGCTGCCAGACCTGCTGAGCTTTTCCAGCAACTTTGTTTTTGTTCCTGATTTACAGCATCCACAGTTCTTTCGGTTTTTGTTTATATTCAAGGCTGAATTAGTCAACTTTGTGATTTATAAGACATATAAAGAGGCGGAATTGCTTCTCTCAGAGAGTAGTGAATCTGTGAAATTCTTTACTGCAGAGGGCTGTTAAGGCTGGGTCATTAAGCACATAGCAATCTGAGATAGACAGATTTTTAATCAGTATGGGAGTCAATGCTTATGGGGAAAAGGTAGGGAAGTGGAGTTGAGGATTATCAGATCAGCCACGTTGTCAATTAATGATGGAACAGACTCAATGGGCTGAATGGCCTGTTTCTGTGAGAGAGTCAATCATTATTGAGTACAGCCAATCGGAGATATGTTCACACTGAGGTGAAGCATGATCTTATAGAATGGTGAAGCACAGTCGGTTAGCCTATAGCCTACTTCTTATGTTCTTATGTTTTTAGATCTTCGAAATCTGGTTGTTTGTCAGCTTTAGCCCTATTTTATGATGCTTGTGTTGCTCAGCAGATACGTCGTAGCCTGAAAATGTTTCTCATCACAGTCCAGTGATCTTGTTTGTCCAAAAATCAGCCTGCAGCTTTTAGCAAGTTTCTTGACATTGAAAAGCTTTTTATCCTTGCAAAGTATGCTGGTAAGCTTCAGCTCATGTTCTGCACACCTGCCTAAAGCAAACAGCATCCTTTATTTTATTGAAATCATCCAGCATTAGATAGCCTGAAAAATTGAATCACGAGTTTCGCTTAAAACAATATTCCTTTTGCTTACAGCACCTGGGGATTCTAGTAAGGGTGATGGAAATCTTTCATTAGTTCTATTGTGACCAACGTGACCATTAATTAACATGGCCCTGGAATGAGCAGATGCCTTATGAGGAGTCCTCTAGAGTTTAGAAGAGTCAGAGATGACTTAATTGTTACATAAAAAGTCCTAAGCGTCCTGGACTGAGATGAAGTAGAAAGGATGTCTCCTCTTGTGGGAGAATCTAGAAGCAGGGGGTCATAGTTTAAAAATAAGGGGCCGCCCATTTAAAACAGTGATAAGGAAACATTTTTCTCTCTGAGAAGTTTGTGAGTCTTTGGAATTCCCTTCTTCAAAAGGCAGTGGATGCAGAATCTTTAAATATTTTTAAGGCAGATGGAGATAGATTCTTGATGACCAAGGGGGTGAAAGGTTAATAGGGACATGCAGGAATGTAGAGTTGAAGTTAAAATCAGATCAGCCATGATCTTATTGAATGGGGAAGGAGGTTTGAAGGACCCACAGTCCTCCTCTTGTTCCTTGTCTGTGTGATTGTCTGTAATCTATTTGATGCAAATCATTCAGCTTGTGATATATGTTCACATATACCTGACAGGGGACCGCACAATGAGCACTCTTATGATGGTTAAGAGGTTTACTTGCCCAAACTCCATTCAAGCCCCTGGTTCAGGCTGACATTGTAAGGCAGGAATGGGTGAGTGCTGCACTGTCAGAGATGCCTTTCTTTGAAGAAGATGTTAAATCTCGAGTGCTTGCACTAATGGCTGTTAATATACCTTTGCCACTACTTCAAATGACAGCTGGAGACCTTCTTTCAAAAGGATAAAAACTTGCATTTATGTTGAACTTTTCATTGCCTCAAGCATTCTCAAATTCTTCCCCGGATTACAGGATTCTGTTGAAGTGCAATTACATTTGGAACACAAGAATGCAATAGGAAGAGTGTGCCCAGTAAGTTTTTATTCACACTCTTGAGTTATTGTGGTAATATAACAACCAGTTTGTGTATGGCATTGTCACCCAAGAAGCAATGTGATAATAATTAAATATATTGTTTTTTGGTCATTTTGGTTGAAGGATAGGTATTGACGGGGAAGAGCTGTGCTATTGTGAAGGCAGTGATGTCATGGTCATGTCACTAGTCAAGTTATCCAGAACTCCAGACCAATGGTCCAGTGAGAGGAGTTCAAATCCCACTGGAGCAGCTGATGAAATTTGAAACAAATTTCAAAAAGAAATTGTGCCTAATGGCGAACGTAACCACTCTTGTAAAAACAAAACGCATTTTGTTCACTAATGCCCTTCAGGAAAGGGAAATCTGCGCCATTATCTGGTCTGGCCTACAGATGACTAGATGCCCACAGCAATGTGATTGACTCTTGACTGCTGCTCTGAGTAATGAGGGACAAGCAACAAATATTGGCCTAATCAGCAATGCCCACTTCCAGGCAACCAGTATGTGCAACAGTACGAGGTTCCACTTTGGACATATGTCTCCATTTATTGCTTGGTTAAAATCCGTGGAACTTGCTAACTAGCAGTAGTGAGGGAACACCTTTCCCAGGTGGACTTCCACTGTTCAATAAGAAGCACATTTTCAGTGGAAACGAGGAAGAAATAATAAATGCCATACATAGAATACCACACACTGGCCACCTCAGTATTAAGCCCAGCCCTTTTCAGTGATGCCTACATCCCAAGAATTAATAACTAAAAGAAACAGCTCACAAAACAATATTGAACTAAAGATGTGGAAGAAGTTTCTAAAGAAGCCCAACAATACACTTTACCTGAAGCTGTGGAGAAACAAAAATTAACAATCCCCAAATGTGAAGTTGATCTCAATGCCCTGTTGGGAGATTTTGGCAGTAACATTGCCATTCTGAACTGAGCAACAACAAATAGTTTGCCCCTGGCATTAATTTATTATCTGCCTTTGATGAAGATTATATGGACCTGTTATGAGGAGAAGCCTCATAGGGCTTCAGATCTGAAAGCAACTCATAGCTTAAAAAAAACAAATCCATAATGCATCATCAGCAATAAAGTTGGTAACCCGTAAAGCCATGAGACAAAGGAGAAAACATTTTGTAGTCTCACAGTGCGAGGAAACTGGGTTCAATTCCTGAGGTGACTGTCTGTGTGGAGTTTGCACATTCACCCCGTGTTTGTATGGGTTTCCTCCGGGTGCTCCAGTTTCTTCCCGCAATCCAAAGATGTGCAGTATAGGTGGGTTGGCCATGTTAAATGTCTGGTAGTAACTAGGGATGTGCAGGAGAGATGGATTAGTCATGGAAAATGCAAGGGTACGGGGATAAGGGAGGGCCTGGGTGGGATGCTCTTTGAAGGGTCGGTGTGCACCCAATGGGCTGAAAATCTGCTTCCACACTGTGGGGATTCTATGATTCTAAGTTTAAGCAAGCTTTAAGGATCAACGTTCACACCCTTTAATTAATGGCCAAATGATAATATTTAGGAATAATTGACTGTTTACTTATTGATGGGGAAGAATCTATCCACAAATGTGAAGAGATACAAGGAAGGATCTAAAAGGCTCTAACAACTAGTAAACCTAAAATTTAAAGGTAAATAAACACATCAATTACATGAGACAACGGAATACTCAGAGGGTCCTTGACATTGTGAGGGT
>NC_063345.1:5022879-5043377 GCF_021869965.1 Rhincodon typus
CTCTCCCTATTTATTTCAAAACCCCCTTCCCCTCCCCCTTTTCTGATGAAGGGTCTAGGCCCGAAACGTCAGCCTCTCTGCTCCTATGATGCTGCTTGGCCTGCTGTGTTCATCCAGCCCTGCACCTTGTTGTCTCGGATTCTCCAGCATCTGCAGTTCCTACTATCTTGGAATATTGTATTCAGTTCTGGTTGCCTCATTATACGAAAGATGTGGAATCTTTAGAGAGGGTGCAGAGGAGATTTATCAGGATGCTGCCTGGACTGGAAGGCAGGTCTTATGAGGAAAGGTTGAAGGAGCTAGGGCTTTTTTCATTGGAGTGAAGAAGGATGAGAGGTGACTTGATAGAGGTGTACAAGATGATGAGAGGCATAGAAACACTGGATAGTCACAGACTTTTTCCCAGGGCATAAATAACTATTACGAGGGGGCATAATTTTAAGGTGATTGGAGGAAGGTATAGGGGAGATGTCAGAGGTAGGTCCTTCACACAGAGAGTGGTGAGCGTGTGGAATGCGCTGCCGGCAGTGGTAGTGGGGTCAGATACTTTAGAGACTTTTAAGCGACTCTTGGATAGGTACATGGAGGATAGTAAAATGTAGGATATGCAGGGTAGATTGATCTTAGTAGGATAATAGGTCGGCACGACATCGTGGGCCGAAGGGCCTGTACTGTGCTGTACTGCTCTATGTTCTTAAATTGCCACAAGTTTCCAGGGCTTTGCAGGCTAGGTAGAGCCATGGGAAATTCAGGGCTACAGGGATCAGGATGTATCTAGATGGGATGTTCTTCAAAGGGGCAGTGTAGACTCAATGGACCAAATGGCCTGTTTCTACACTGCAGGGATTCTATAATTGTAAGGTGCCAGGAACGTTAGACGACAATAATACACATGGACTGGAAAAGATGACGTTGTTTTCCTCAGAACAGAGAAGGCTACAAGAGTTTTTTGAAATCATGAAAGGTTTTCGTAACGTAAATACAGAGATACAGTTTCCCAATGGCAGAAGGATCAGGGACTGGACGTTGCAGATTTAAGGCGTTCAAAGAACCAGAGATGACCTGCAGAAGCAACATTTTGCACATTGAGATAGCAAGAAATGCAGATGCTGGAGTCAGAGATAACAAAGTGTGGAGCTGGAGGAACACAGCAGGCCAGGCAGCATCAGAGGAGCAGGAAAACATCAGCTTTTCTGTTCCTCATTTTACACATTGAGTTATTATGATCAGGAGGAAACAACCTGAGATATTGCAGGATGCATATTGAGTGGGAACATTACAAAGAGGATTGGGTAAAACACTTTAAAGGGAATGGTGGGTAGGGTTACTGAAGCGGTTTGGGACAGGAAGTGGGCCTATTTGGATAGCTCAACAAAAGAACTATCGTAGACATAATAGACCAAACGACCTCCCTCAGCAATGTTTCTAAGAACATGGACATAATTGAAACCAAGAGAGGTGTTGTATAATAAGGTAATAATTCTGAAAGAGTTAATGTTGAAAGTACATCAGGTCCACCTTATGTCATGAAGTTTTTTGATGGAGAATCAGACTGATGGATATGTCATCACTGCCTCCTAGTAGTTGCAATTATGTTTAACTGAGATATACCAGCATTTGAGGCAGTTCAGAGATGTTCACTAGCTTAATCCCATGTATTGTCTTGTGAGGAGAGGTTGAGTTTGTGCCTGTACTCATAGGTGTTTAGAGGATTGAGAGATGATCTTATTGAAACATACAATATTCTTAGGGGACTTGACAACTGAGACTCAGAAAGATTGTTTCCACTTATGGGAGAGTGTAGGAACAGAAGGTCATCACATCAGAGTGAAGAGTTCATCCATTTAAACAGAGATAAGGAGGAACTTTTATCTTCTCAGAGGGTAATGAATTCTTTACCACAGACAGCTGTCTCGGTTAGGTAATGAAGTATATTTCAGGCTAAGATAGATTTTTAATCATCTAGGGAAACATGTGTTGCGGTGAAAATGACAGGAAAATGGAGTTTAGGAATATCAGATCAGCAGTGAGCAGACCTACTGTGCTGAGAGGTCTACTTGTGCTCTTACCTAATATGGCCTAATTAATTTTAAATGTACACGTTGTTTTTTAAAATTAATTTGTGGGATGTGGGCGTCGCCGGCTGGGCCAGCATTTCTTGCCTGTCCCTAGTTGCCCTTGAGAAGGTGGGGATGAGCTGCATTCTTGAACCGCTGCAGTCCTCCTGCTGTGGGTTGACCCACAATGCTATTAGGGAGGGAATTCCAGGATTTTGACCCAGTGACAGTGAAGGAATGGCGATATATTTCTAAGTCAGGGAGGTGAGTGACTTGGAGGGGAACTTGGAGGTGGTGGTGTTCCTATATATCTGCTGCTGTTGTCCTTCTAGATGGAAGTGGTCACTTGTTTGGAAGGTGCTGTCTGAGGATCTTTGGTGAATTTCTGCAGTGCATCTTGTAGATAGTACACACTGCTGCTACTGAGTGTCGGTGGTGGAGGGAGTGAATGCTTGTCGATGTAATTGTTGTCGATGTAGTTGTTATGCAGTAATGTACAGCTTGTTTATTAAGCCAAATGCCTTTGCTTATTAAGAATCTGTTGTGGTCAAACTTCTACAATTGATTGTCAAACAGGCCTTTAGGCTCAATGTAAAAAGAAGGTTTGATGAGCTCTTGTGGCACATTGGTAGTGTCCCCACCTCTGGGCCAGACGGGTGCTGTAATACATCTGTATAGGTTGATTAAAAATATCAATGAAAGGTTGTTCTGAGACAAATATTTGTGAGAGGTTGTGAGCCAGTGGTTGTGTCTGTATCTCTGAGCCAGGAGGCCTGGGTTCATGTTTTAAGTGCTCCAAACTTGTGTCATAACATCTCTGAACAGGTTGGTTAGAAAATATCTAAAAAGGAGTACTTAGATCTCGTGGAGCCTTGATAATGCCCCTATCTCTGAGCCAGCAGATACAGGGTAAAATTCCATTTCCTCCATTTATCATAATGTCTCTGACCAGGGTGATTAGGGAAATAACTAAAAAAGGTGGTTGACAACAGCAAGCTATTCAAATGCAGATGCGAGTTGTTGGTACCCAGAGCCTAATAAGCTATTGAGCCTAAGTGCAAAGCTAACCTCCAGATTCCCTCTCTCCTCAATAAGATCAGGGTGTCTTTCTCTGCATCTTATTCTTTATCTTTCTCCTGTTCACTAACTACCTTCTCTTTTCACTGATAGCTCTGGGGAACTGCTGGAGTCAAGAACTTACAGTTGCTCGAAAGAGGTGATTCTGCTCCACTGAAAATGCATGAATTTATAACATTCCTTTGAAAAGTCGAGGCAGTGGTATGGTAACAATGTCACTTGGTTAATGATCCAGAAATCTTCTGGGAATGTGGGGTCGATTCTCTCCATAGCAGATGGTGAGATTTGAATTCAATAAAAATCTGGAATGAAAATGATAATCTAACGGCATCCATATAAACACTGACAATTGATGTCATTCAAAAAAAAACCCTCTGGTTCACTGACGTCCTTTAGGGAAGGAAATCTGTTGTCTTCACCTGGTCTGGGCTACATGTGACTCCAGATCCACAGCAATGTGGTTGACTCTCAATTGCTCTCTGGGCAATTAGGGATGAGCAATAAATGTTGGCCCAGACAATGATACCTACATCCCCTGGATGAATAATAATAAAAAAATAATTGTTTGATGGGTAGTTTATTAAAGTATCTGAGGGAACCTTACTATCTATGAGGTACAGCGATAATTCTTAGTTTTATAGTGCCTTTAATGTAGTAAAATCTCCCAAGGCGCTTGCAGAAGCAATTCATTGAATCATAGAACTCTACAGTTTGGCAGCAGACCATGTGGCCCATTGAGTCTGCACCAACTATCCAAAGAGGAGCAGGAAGGCTGATGTTTCAGGTCCGGACCCTTCTTCAGAAATGGGGGAGGGGAAGGGGGTTCTGAAATAAATAGGGAGAGAGGGGGAGGTGGATAGAAGATGGATAGAGGAGAAGATAGGTGGAGAGGAGACAGACAGGTCGAAGAGGCGGGGATGGAGCCAGTAAAGGTGAGTGTAGGTGGGGAGGTAGGGAGGAGATAGGTCAGTCCAGGGAGGACGGACAGGTCAAGGGGGCGGGATGAGGTTAGTCGGTAGGAAATGGGGGTGCGGCTTGAGGTGGGAGGAGGGGATAGTTGGGAGGAAGGACAGGTTAGGGAGGCGGGGACGAGCTGGACTGGTTTTGGGATGCGGTAGGGGGAGGGGAGATTTTGCAGCTTGTGAAATCCACATCGATACCATTGGGCTGCAGGGTTCCCAAGCGGAATATGAGTTGCTGTTCCTGCAACCTTCGGGTGGCATCGTTGTGGCACTGCAGGAGGCCCAGGATGGACATGTCGTCTGAGGAATGGGAGGGGGAGTTGAAATGGTTCGCGACTGGGAGGTGCAATTGTTTAGTGCGAACCGAGTGTAGGTGTTCTGCAAAGCAGTCCCCAAGCCTTGACCTGTCCGTCCTCCCTGGACTGACCTAGCCCGTCCCTACCACCCCACCTACACTCACCTTTACTGGCTCCATCCCCACCTCTTTGACCGGTCTGTCTCCTCTCCACCTATCATCTCCTCTATCCATCTTCTATCCGCATCCCACTCTCTCCCTATTTATTTCAGAACCCCCTTCCCCTCCCCCATTTCTGAAGAAGGGTCTAGGCCGGAAACGTCAGCCTTCCTGCTCCTCTGATGCTGCTTGGCCTGCTGTGTTCATCCAGCTCTACACCTTGTTATCTCAGATTCTCCAGCATCTGCAGTTTCTACTATCTCTAAACAAAGAGTATCCCACTCAAACCTAGCCTCCTACCCTCTTCTCATAATCCTGCATTTTCCATGACTAATTCACCCAGACTGCACACCTTTGGACTCTGAGCAGAAACCCATGCAGAAAGTTCAAACTCCACCCAGACAGTAAAGGGATAGGTGATGTCTTAGTGGTATTATCGCTAAACTATTAATCCAGAAACTCAGCTAATGTTCTGGGGACCTGGGTTTGAAACCCACCATGGCAGATGGTAGAATTTGAATTCAGTATTAAAAAAAAAATCTGGAATTTAGAATCTGCTGATCACCGTGAAATATTGGTCGATTGTCAGGAAAAAAAAAACCCATCTGGCTTACTCATGCCCTTTACGGAAGGAAATCTGCTGTCCTCACCTGGTCTGGCCTACATGTGACTCCAGACCTGCAGCAATGTGGTTGACTCTCAATTGCTCTCTGAAATGGCCTAGCAAGCCACTCAGATGTACCAGTCGCTACAAAGTCTCAAAGAAATGAAACTGGATGGATCACCTGGCATTGACCTAGGTACCGGAAAAGACAATGGCAGAAACAGCCCTGTTGACCCTGCAAAGTCCTCCTCACTAACATCTGGGGTTTAGTGCCAACAGTGGGAGAGCTGTCTCCCAGACTAGTCAAGCAACAACCTGACACAGTCACACTCACGGAATCATACCTTACAGACAATGTCCCAGGCACCACCATCACCATCCCTGGATATGTCCGGTCCCACCAGCAGGACAGACCCAGCAGAGGTGGTGGAACAGCGGTATACAGTTGGGGCGGGGAGTTGCCCTGGGAATCCTCAACATTCACTCCAGACCCCATGAAATCTCATATCTTCAGGTTAAACACGGGCAAGGAAACTTCCTGCTGATTACCACGTACCATCCTCCCTTCGCTGATGAATCGGTACTCCTTCATATTGAACAACACTTGGAGGAAACACTGAGGATGGCAAGGACACAAAATATACTCTGGGTGGAGGAGTCAATATCCACTACAAAGAATGGCAGCAGTACTACAGATTGAACTGGTCTGGTACTAAAGGACCTCGTTGCTAGATTGGGTTCTGTGGCAGGAGGTGAGAGAACTGGCAAGAGGGAAAAACACACTTGAACTCATCCTTACCAATCTGCCAGCTGCAGGTGTATCTGTCCATGACTACAGGCCCTGACAACACTCCGACTTGTGCTACAGAACTTGCCGCTCCCCTAGCCAAGCTGTTCCAGTACAGCTACAACACTGGCATTGGCCCAACAATGTGGAAAATTGCCCTGGAATGTCCTGTACATAAAAAGCAGGACAAATCCAATACAGCCAATTACTGTCCCATCAGTCTTCTCTCGATCATCAGTAAAGTGATGGAAGGTGTCACTAACAGCGCTATCAAGCAGCACCTGCTCAGCAATAACCTGTTTAGTGATGCCCAGTTTGGGTTCCACCAGGGCCACTCAGCTCCTGACCTCTTTCCAGCCTTGGTTCAAACATGGACAAAAGAGCTGAATCCCAGAGGTGAGGTGAGAGTGACAGCCCTTGATATCAAGGCTGCATTCGACCGAGTGTGGCATCAAGGAGCCCTAGCAAAACTGGAATCAATGAGTATCACCTGGAAAAGGTGGTTGGTTGGAGTCATAACTGACACATAGGAAGATGGTCGTGGTTGTGGGAGGTCAATCATCTCAGCTCCAGGATATCTCTGCAGGAGTTCCTCAGGATAGTTTCCTCGGCCCAACCACCTTCAGCTGTTTCATCAATGACCTTCCCTCCATCATAAAGTCAGAAGTGGGGATGTTCGCTGATGATTGTACAATGTTCAGCACCATTTGCAACTCCTCAGATACTGAAGCAGTCCATGTTCAAATGCAACAAGTTCTGGACAATATCCAGGCTTGGGCTGACAAGTGGTAAGTGACATTCGTGACACACATGACCATCAGCAATAAGAGACAATCTAACCATCGTCCCTTGACATTCAATGGTGTTACCATCACTGAATTCACACTATCAATATCCTGGGGGTTATTATTGACCAGAAACTCAACTGGACTCACCACATAAACAGGGATTACAAGAGCAGGCCAGAAGCTAGGAATACCGTGGGAGTAACTCACCTCCTGACTCCTCAAAGCCTGTCCATCATCTACAAGGCAAGGAGTATAATGGATTATTTCCACTTGCCTGGATGAGTGCAGCCCCAACAACACTGAAGAAGCTTGACACCATCCAGGAAAAAGCAGCCGCTTGATTGGCATCACATCCATAAACACCCACTCCCTCCACCACCAACGCTTAGTAGCAGAAGTGTATACTATCTACAAAATGCACAGCAGTAATTCACGAAAGACCCTTAGACACCACCTTCCAAACCCACGACCACTTTCACCTAGAAGGACGAGAGCAGCAGATACATGGGACCAGCACCACCTACATGTTCCCCTCCAAGTCACTCACTATCCTGACTTGGAAATATATCACTGTTCTTTCACTGTCGCTGAGTCAAAATCCTAGAATTCCCTTCCTAAATGCATTGTGGGTCAACCCACAGCAGGTGGACTGCAGCAATTCAAGAAGGCAGCTCACGACCACCTTCTCAAGGGCAACTAGGGATGGACAATAAATATTGGCCCAGCCAGTGACTCCCACATCCCACAATTGAATTTTTAAAAAAAGCTGTCCAAGTCTGGACTCGAATGCAGGTCCCTAGCACTGAGAAAGAGCAGTGCTAACCATCAAGCCATTATGCCACTCAATTCATTAGCCAATTTCAACACCAAGTCATTTATGGAGATCTTAGGACAGATGAGCTTAAACAGGATAAAAGAAGTAAGTTTTAAAAAGTGTCTTGGAGGAGGAATGTGGAATGGAGAGGCAGGATGGTGTATGGAGGGGGTCCAAAATTTAGGCTCCCGGCATCTGATGACACAGACACAATGGACGAGTGTTCAGAATCACATATGTGTACGAGTTTAGCATTGAAGGATCATTGGGATTTAAGAAGGTCATGAGGCTGGAGAAATTATAGCCATCAGGAAGAGTGAGATCATGTGGTACCTTGAAACCAAGAAGGAGAATTGTAGAGTAGTAGTCCTTTTGGACCAGAAGCTAATCAGGATCAGTGAGTACTGGGTTAACAGGGCTTGGTACAGGTTGGGATGTAGCAGGCAGAGATGTGATAGAGCTCATGTTTAGGTACATTGGAAGATAGAAGGCTTCTGAGCAAAGCATGGGAATAGTCAAGTTTGGATGTCAGAAAGGCACGGAAGATGGATCCATGTTTTGTTTTCAAGCTTGTCACCTATTGTAGGTGCCAAGTCAATGGGCCAAAGGGCCTTTTCTGTGCTGTATGACTTTATGACTCTATTTTGCTTTATTAAACGTCTCTGGCTTCCTCGCAAGTCTTTCACTGCTCATTCTAAAATCAGAAGGGAAAACATTTATAGGGTGCCTTTTATCATCCCAAGACACCTCAAATTGTTTTACAATTCATTGAATTATTTTTGAAGTATTTTCATTGTGAAACTATTGTAATGTGGAAAACACAGCAGCCAATTCACACTTAGCAAGATCCCACAAAAAAGCAATGCATTAATGATGAGACCATCCATTGTAAATATTGGTTAAAGGACATCTGAGGGTGTCTCTTCTGTCATGACAGCTGAAAATCAACTGAGCGGACATGAGTCTTCAAGGTTGTGATGGGTACTTCCAAGAAATAGATGTGGATATTGCAGATTGATTCGCAGCAAAGATTACAGTGACAATATTCCAAACCACTGTCATCTGACGTGAAAGGTGAAAGCTCTCAGTTTCATTACAGACTGACATTGTGCAGCTGGTGCAAGGAATATTCTCCTTACTATTTTTTTGAACCCACTGCTAAGGTCAGGCAGTCCTTGCCTATTAAATTCCGACCTGCACATGTGTTAGTTGACAGACTGGTTAATGAAGCATTATTTTCTGTGAGCCCTGACAGGTCCACTGCTCTGAGAGAGTTACAGTTGTACTACAAAGAATCAGTGGAATTAGCCAAAGAGTATCTCAAGCCAACAGCTGCTTCATAACCTGCTTGATCAGTTAATATGTAGATAAATAATGCCGATAAAGTTGGATTGTGGTTAGAAAGTGGGTCAAAAATACTTCATTTCATGAATCAACTCATGAAGTGAAATCACGGTCTGAATCAAAGGTGCAAAACAAGGCCACTCAACACATTCTACCTGTGCTGGAACGGGACAATAAATAAATCACTGTGTATTTAACCCAACTCCCTGCACTTTCTCCTGAGCCCTGTAAATGTCTTCTTCTAAGGAGGTGGCTGATCCCCTCTTAAAGGTTAGTGAGTCTCTCTTCTTTTAAGCAGTACATTCCAGATCATAACTACTCATTATGTGAACAAAAAATATCCTTATTTTCTCTTCTGATTCTGTCGCTAATGATCTTAAATACATTCTATATACCTCTATATGGTTCTATATCTATATGGCATGTCCATAAAGACTCTTACCAGTTTTTATAAATGCACCACAGAAAGCATTCTATCTGGATGTATCATGACTTGGTACAACAACTGCTCTGCCCTGAACTGTAAAACACTCCAGAGAGTTGTGAATACAGCCCAGCCCATCACACAAGCTAACCTTCCATCCCTTGACTCCATTTATACTTCTTGCTGCCTCAGAAAGGTAGCCAACATAATCAAAGACCCCTACCACCCTGGTCATAATCTCTTCCATTGGGCAGAAGATACAAAAGCTGAAACACACATTCCAACAGATTCAAAAGCAGTTTCTTTCCCACTGTTATTAGACTTCTAAATGGACATCATAAATTTTAAATTTAATGTTGATGTCACTCTTTGTTCAACTTCTCCACTGCTGTAACAACCTCTCTCTGTTCTATTCCCTTTATGCACTTTGTATGGTATGATCTGCCTGAACTGCGCTCAAAACTTTTCACTGTACCTAGGTACATGTGACAATAATAATTCAAATCAAATACCTTCTATAATTACTTGTCCATTATTTGGTGGAAGCACCAGCAGGAGAAATATGCTAGTAATGACTTCATAGGCTAAATGGTCTGTTACCAGTTTTTTGGGTGGTGTTGGTTCAGAGATAAATGTTAGTCAAGATAAACCTCTGCTTGACTTTGCGTAGTGCCACGGGATTATTCATGCCCATCTCATTGTCCAGAGGGGGCCTTGGTTAATCTTTAACATGGCATCTTTGGCAGTGCATCACTGTCAACACTATTTTCCCTCAGTGCTACACGAATGTATCATACGGGCTAACACTCCCTGGTTCAGGATTGAAGAAGTGTTCCCAATACCCTGACCAATATTTATCTCTCAATCAACATCATTAAAACAGATGGTCTGGTCATTATCTCATTGTTGTTTGTGGGAGCTTGCTGTGTTTTAATGAGCTGCTGCAGTATTAACTTACCTTTCAACAGTGACTGCACTTCAAAAAAAGCTCATTGACTGTAAAGTAATATCCAGATACTATCAAATCCTGCTGAATGAATGGAAATTCTTTATTCCCTGATTACTGGGCAGGCTGGTTCAAATCACATTTTCAATCTTGACTCGTCATGTCTAACAACACAAAAGCAATATCAGGATCGCATTTCATTATAATGTCGTCTAATACATAACACCAAAGACAGGCTTTTCTAATTTGGATATATGAGTGGGTGCCCGTACTTGGGAAACTTAAGATATGGTGTTTCACTCCTGCTGGCCTCTTTCAGGGACTTCCTGTCCCATTAAGTACCAAACACCAAACTGGAGGGTTTGAGTTATAAGGAAAGGCTGAATAGACTATGACTTTTTTCCCTGGAGCATTGGAAGCTGAGGGATGATCTTATAGAGGTTTATAAAATCATAAGGGGAATGGATAAGGTGAATAGCCAGGGTCTTTTTCTAAGTGTAGGGGAGTCCAAAAAAAGTGGGTGCAGGTTTAAGGTGAGAGGGGAAAGATTTAAAAAGGGGGTTGAGGGGCAACCTGTTCA
Organism: Rhincodon typus; assembly: GCF_021869965.1. NCBI lineage: Eukaryota > Metazoa > Chordata > Chondrichthyes > Orectolobiformes > Rhincodontidae > Rhincodon > Rhincodon typus. Next base: position 5,033,717 of record NC_063345.1, read on the forward strand.
CACAGAGGGTGGTGTGTGTATGGAATGAGCTGCCAGAAGAAGCGGTGGAGGTTGGTACAATTACAACATTTAAAAGGTGTCTGGATGGGTACATGTATAGAAAGGGTTTAGAGTGATATGGGCCAAATGCAGGCAAACAGGATTAGTTCAGTTTAGGATTCCGGGCTGGCATGGGTGAATTAGACCAAAGGGTCTGTTTCTGTGCTGTATGACTCTATAACCACTTAGGTTAGTGAGGGAAGATAGTTTAGATTTTTATTGAAAGCAATGTTAAGGGATAAGTGGAAAATGAAGTAATTGCCATAATCTGCCCCCAAAGTGATTTAAATTGATGGAAAATATCTACGAATATGGGCACTAGACCAACTAATGCGGCAAGACTATACAGGGATCTATAATTCATTTCAACCTCTAAGTTTCTTCCTTATCACACAGAACTTCTCAAATGCTATCTTAAACAGCCAGAACCATCAATTAATAACTGTTCCTCAACATGACCCAACATCCAAAACGATTCATCTGTGAAACATAGTAGATTTGCAAACTCTATCAGATCTGTGATAAAGATTTTATAAAAGAGAACTTGGAGCTTTTCAAACCTACAGAAGAAGATTAGTTTAAAAAAAAATCAAGTGGAAAGCAACTTACCATGCGAGAAAGAGAGAGAGAGAGCTGCCAGCACTAAACAGCACCTCCCAAACAATGAATCCAAACAGAAGACAACTTAACTTCGCTGTGTATGTAATAGAATAACATTTTGGTAGAAATGTCAAATTATGTCTCTGCAGACTCTGTAAAATTTACTCTTTAAAGCATATCTATTACGTAAAGATCAGGGACTGAGAAATAGGCATTGATCCAACACTATAATGGAACATTACTCTGGAATGAGGCATTTAACAGATACTGTAACAAGGTCTATAGAAGCATAGAGTTGAAATTTTTCTTTTGGAATCCCTCCAGTGTGGAAAGAGGCCATTCAGTTCAACAAGTCCACTCCAACTCTCCAAAAAGTATCCCACCCAAACTCACTCCCCTACCTTATCCGTGTATTTCCCATGGCTAATCCACCTAATCTACATATCCCTGGACACTAGGAACAATTTAGCAAGGTCAATCCACCTAACCTGCATGTCTTTGGACTGTGGAGGGAAACCAGAGCACCTGGAGGCAACCCTCGCAGCCGCAGAGAGAATGTACAAACTCCAGGGACAGTCACCCAAGAATGGAATTGAACCCAGGTCCCATGACGCAGCAGTGCTAACCACTGAGCCATTGCGCTGCCCAAGTGGGGAATTGATTCTACCTTACCTGCAAACCTGTATTAACCATTAAAGTGTGTCATAGAAATAACAGGAATAAGTCATTCAACTTGTCAAGTTTGTTCTGTCATTTAGTTTGAACAAAGCTCATCAGTGCAGCAATTCCATTTACCCAAAATCCCCTGATACATTCACCCAACAAGGATTTATCAGATTCAGGGCTTGAAAATTTCAGTTGAGTTTGTCCTTTTGTGCTGGCAGAGTGAGTTCACACAGATGGTTCCTCTCTCTGTACTGTTTACCTTGGCTCTGGAACTACCTACAATGGTGAGAAGGGCAAGCTGCATCATCCAGAGAGTAATCAGAATGAACAAGACAAATTGCCCTCGCTGGCAGATAATACTCCAATCCACATGAACACTTCCCACAACCCAACAGTCAGCCGCTTCCCTCACTGAAGCAGAAAATGATTTGGGAAAAGACCAGATCAATCTATATTTTAAATCTGCTTCAAATAAAGATCTAAATCCACTCTATTTATGAATGGGAAAGGCTGTTTGAAATATTGGGCTGCATTCAAAACCCAAAATTCACACTCAGTCATAATTCGCCAATTGTAGGTCACGCTAAAATCTGGGTTATTTTACTTGTAAAGGAAAACACAAAATATCAAATTAACAAAAACTTGTCTTCAAAACAAATTAAGCTTCAACATCATCCTTAGAGACCTAGGATGTCTCTTTTCCAAACTGGCTTCTGATCAAGAAGATAGTGAAAACAACTCATTAAACAATGACAAACTTAGTGATCCTTTCATAGCAGTGAGCTATGGCCTGAAGGAGACTGGTAGGAGTCGAACTCCATATCCGATATTTCCCTGAGACTGCACCCACAAACCAACATTAGAAAAGTTGCCTTCGGACGATGTTACTGCCTCTAATGAAATAACAGTAGATGATCTATTAACTGTCTCAGAGTGAGTAATAAAATGTTGCCTTCAGCCATCAAAACATTACACAATAATATAAAACAAAGATCTGCGGATGTTGAAAATCTAAAACGAAAACAGAAATTGCTGGAGAAACTCAGCAGGTCTGGTAGCATCTGTGGAGAGAGAACCAGAGTTAATGTTTCGGGTCCAGTGACCCACCTTCAGAAATAAAAGAGACTAGGAGAAGGGGCCTCCTGCTTGGGGAGCATGCAGTGTTCAGGACTCAATATCGAGTTCAATAATTTCAGGAACAAAAACACAGTTGCTGGAAAAGCTCAGTAGGTCTGGCAGCATCTGTGAAGGAAAAAACAGAGTTAACGTTTCGGGTCCGGTGACCCTTCCTCAGAACTGGCTTACACACCAGGCTACGTCATCACATGGGCTGCTACCATAGCCAGCGAATTGTCAGCCACTGATGGTCCCCATTAGCAGCTATTCCTTCTTCCAGGCAGACCATGACCCATTCTTTTGCCTGTCCAAATGTTTTTCTTTCTCTCTCTAGGCTCCATCTCCACCTATCGTTTGCTCCTCCCACTCCCCCCACACCCCAACCAACCTCAGTATATATACCAACCCAGTTCCTAGCTACAACCAGTCCAGAAGAAGGGTCACTGGATCAGAAATGCTAACTCTGCTTTCTGTCTCCACAGATACTGCCAGACTTGCTGAGTTTTTCCAGCAATTTCTGTTTTTGTTTCTGATTTACAGCATCCATAGCCCTTAGTTTTTTTTTGAGCATTTGGGCGTAACTGCAGAAGAAAAACAGTAGTGGTTTAAGAAAGCAGATTATTGCAGTACCAACTTCTTCAGTGCCGTTAGGAATATTTAATAAATCCTGCATAGCCAGCAATGCCCATATCCCACGAACAAAATTAAACAAAATACTTTGGCAAAGATCTGTAGCTTGGGCTGTGGGTGAGGTTGTTGACTTGCTCACCGAGCTGGCTTGTTTTCAATCAGATGTGTCATTACCGCACTAGGTGACATCATCAGTGGAGTCTCTGACGAAGCGATGTTATTCTACTCCACTTGGAATTTATACTGTCCAGTCCATTATGGTGAGTACTGTCGTTTCCGGTTTTGTTCTGTATGGGTTTATATTTAGGGTCCAATTCTATATGTTTGTTGATTGAAGTATGGGTGGAGAACCATGCCTCTAGGAATTCCCCTGCATGTTTATGTTTGGCTTGGGTTACGATGGTTGCTTTGTCCCAATTAAACTGTTGGCCTTCATTGTCTGAATATACTGATATTAAGGAGAGTCCGTTGTGCTGTTTTGCTGCTAGCTGATGTTCAGGTATTCTGATGGCTCGTTTCCTTCCTGTCTGTCCGATGTACTGTTTGTGGCTGTCGTTGCATGGTATTTTGTAAACCACGTTTGTTCGGCATGTTGTGGGAATGGGGTCTTTAATCCTGTAAGTGTTTGTCGTAGAGTGGTTGTGGGCTTGTGGACCACCATGATTCCTAATGGTCTTAGGAGTCTGTTGTCAGTTCTGATATGTTCTTGATGTAGGGCAATGTGGCCAGTGTGTTAGGGTGTACTGTGCCCTCCTGTTGTTGTCTGTTTTATAGGCTTCTGTGGATGAAGTTGCGGGGATATCCATTTAAGGCTAGGATCTTGTATAAGTGTTCTTCTTCTTCCCGACGTAATTCTGGAATGTTGCAGTGTGTGGTGGCCCATTTAAATAGTGTCCTAATGTAACTTTGTTTGTGGACATTGGGGTGGTTGCTGTGGAAGTTGAGGATTTGATCAGTGTGGGTTGCTTTTCTGTATACTGAGGTTTGGAACCCCCCGTTTGTCAATCGCTCTACTTTAACATCCAAAAAAGGAAGTTGATTGTTGTTTTCTTCTCCCCTTGTGAATTTAATCCCTGTGAATACGCTGTTGATCAGAAAGTGGGTCTCTTCTAATTTGTTGCGTTTAATAATGACAAATGTGTCGTCTACGTACCCACAAAGATGCAAACAGAACAGACTTCATGGCTGCTCTGGAGAATACATTAAAAGATAACAAACTCACGGACGAAACACAACAAGCCATCCGATAAACTATATTCCCAACACTACGCAGAAGGAAGAAGGGGGATAGCCTGAACACAGCAGAGAGAAAAGCACTAGATAAACTCAAGAAAGACAAGAGCATCATAATCCTACCAGCAGACAAAGGGCATATGACCATCATTATGAACAAACCAGACTACGTTAAGAATGGACAGACAGGCCTGTTTCCACACTGTAGCGTTTCGATGAACTTCTATGAACTTTGCTTGCAGATACAACCACTTACCAACAGGTGGCGATAGACCCAACATCATAGCTAAGTAATAGGATCAACCAGACACTGAAGAGACTCAAGGATGCAGGACACATAACCAAGACAGACTTCATGAGAATTGAACCAGAAAGCACAAACACTCTCCGCTTCTATGGACTGCCTAAAGTACATAAATCAGACATCACCTTCAGGACCATTGTCTCCCTACCAGGCATACCGTCACACAAATTGGGCAAGGACCTACGACAGAGATTGAAACATCCACTCACCCCCACTCCATCCACTCAACCCAAGATTCCCTCGATACCTCAACAACTTCAAAATCAGTGCCGACGAGATTATAGTATCCTTTGACGTCACAGCTTTATTCACATCTATCAATATCCCACTAGCCAAAGAAACAGTGGCCACATTACTAGAGGTAACAGCAACGCAGACCAGCAACTTCATCAGCAAGGACCACATACTTAAATTACTAGACCTCTGCCTCACGACACACTTTGTTTTTAATGGTCAAATATGCAAACAGATCAACAGTACACCAATGGGGTCATCCATCTCAGAATTCATCACAGAGGCAGTCTTGCATAGACTAGAACACATGACTCTCCCCAACATTCAACCTAAACTGTGGATCTGGTACGTAGATGACACATTTGTCATTATTAATTGCAACAAATTAGAAAAGACCCACTTTCTGATCAACAGCGTATTCACAGGGATTAAATTCACAAGGGGAGAAGAAAACAACAATCAACTTCTGTTTCTGGATGTTAAGGTAGAACGACTGACCAATGGGGAATTCCAAATCTCAGTATACAGAAAAGCAACCCATACTAATCAAATCCTCAACTTCCACAGCAACCACCCTAACATCGACTAGCAAAGCTGCATTCGGACACTATTTAAATGGGCCACAACACACTGCAACATCACGAGCTACACAGGAAAGAGTAAGAACATGTATACAAGATCTTCACTTTAAATGGATATCCCTGTAACTTCATCCACAGACGCCTACAAAACAAACAACAACAGGAGGACACAGTACTCCCTAACCCACTTACCACATTGCCCTACATCAAGAACATATCAGAATTGACAAACAAGGCTCCTAAGACCACTGGGAATCATAGTGGCCCACAAGCCCACAGCTACTCTACTGAAAACATTTACGAGGATTAAAGACCCCATTCCCACAACATGCAGAACGAACGTGGTTTACAAAATACCATGTAACGACTGCCACAAACATTACATCGGACAGACAGGAAGGAAACGAGCCATCCCAATACACGAACATCAGCTAGCAGCAAAACAGCACGCTGAACTCTCCTTAATATCGGTACATTCAGACAATGAAGGCCATCAGTTTAACTGGGACAAGGTAACCATAGTAGTCCAAGCCAAACATAGACATGCACGGGAATTCCAAGAGGCATGGTTCTCCACCCATACTTCAATCAACAAACATATAGAATTGGACGCCATATATAAACCCATACTGATCAAAACCAGAAATGACAGTACTCACCATAATGGACTGGACAGTGTAAATTCCAAGTGGAGTAGAATAACATCACTTCATCAGAGGCTCCACTGATGATAGAACCTGGCATGGTGACGAAACATCTGAACAAAAACAAGCCAGCGCGGCAAGCAAGTCAACAACCTCATAAACAAAATAATTATGTCCCTTGTCAGTGGAGAGATTCCCATAATTTTCTGTGGCCTCCTTGCTATCTTTTGATTAAATGCTGCCTTGTTTTCCTCACCAGTAGGCATTGGGTAAAATAGACTTTCAAAACACCCTCTAGCATTTAGAAGACACAACTATCATAGAATACTTCATAGGACAAAAGCAGCCTGTTTGCTTGGCCTCCAATCCACCATCGTCAAAATTCACTCCGTCCACCACAGATGCCCAGTCTGTATCTTCACAAGATGCATTGCACTGACTTTTAAGATTACTCTAACAGCTATTTTCAAACCCATGAAGTTTACCTTGTATTAGGACATGGGCAGGAGATACATGGGAACACCACCACATCAAGGTCCCCTCCAAAGAGACTAGGACCCAAGGGCACAGCTTTAGAGTAAAGGGAAGACCTTTTAGAACGGAGATAAGGAGAAACTTCTTCAACCAGAGAGTGGTGAATCTATGGAATTCACTGCCACAGAAGGCTGTGGAGGCCAGGTCATTGAGTATATTTAAGACTGAGATAGATAAGTTCTTGATTATCAAGGGGATCAAGGGTTATGGGGAGAAAGTGGGAGAATGGGGTTGAGAAACTTGCCAGCCATGATTGAATGGTGGAGCAGACTCGATGGGCTGAATGGCCTAATTTCTGTTCTTATGGTCTTATCGTCTGAAATCATGTATTGATGTGACATGAACATGCTTCACTGTCATCTCATTGTTTGTTTTAGTCCAGAATCCTGGAACTGCCGCTTTAGCAGCTCTGTGAGTATGCCAGCATCACAAAGGGCAATAAGGGATGGGCAATAAATGTTGGCCTAACCAGCATTGGCCACATCCCATGAAGGAAGTAAAAATAAAGCAGAAGCTATAGTGGTTTGAGAAGGTAGATCATCATCGACGTCTGCAGGGCAGTTAGGGATGGATGATAAATTCTAAACTTTGCAGTAATGCCATATTCAGATGATAAATTACAAAAACAACACCCTGTAAAGTGCTTTGAGATGCTTCTGAGGGATTTGATAAATGTGCATATTAATCCAACATTTTTTTCTTGTTTTATAGCCACCAGAAATCACCTTTTAAATTTATTTCACCTACATTCTTAGTTAGGCTTTCAAGCATTCAACGAAACACATGCCTCATTTTTATATGCAAGCTGAAAAGAAGTGTCAAATTAAGATAGAATTTACCAACTAAATATTGTCTATCTTTCTTTCTAAATATTTTGATAGTAAGAATCAATCATAGGCAATTAACTTTATCCTCTCAACTCGAATTGCAATAGCTTGCAAAAATGCCAGATGGGAGAATGTTATGCTTCAGAAGCCAAGTTGAATCAAATTACCTCTGGGCTTCAAACCTCAAATATTTTTGAGTAAAGGGTTGCTTCTTACCTGTTTTTTGGGCCCCTGTTGAAGGTTCAATGTTTACCTGAACTTGGCTATCAGGTGTCATCATATTGACATGGCTAAGATTTTGTTATTCTAGAAACAGTCCTACTGACACCTAATGATCAGTTTCTGGCTGCTCGACTCCTATGAACAAAGGAACAAATGAACAAATGAAAAAGTACAGCACAGGAACAGGCCCTTCGGCCCTCTAAGCCTGTGCCGACCATCATGCCCAAATTAATCTAAAAACAAACCTGCCATTTTCCAATCCGTATCCCTCTATTCCCTCCCTATTCATGTACCCATCTAGGTGCCTCTTAAATGCCTTCAATGAGCCTGCTTCCAGTACCTCTTCTGGTAGAGCATTCCAGGCTACTATCACTCTCTGCATGAAAAACTTCCCTAGCATATCACCCTTAAACATTCCCCCTCTGACCTTGAACCTGTGCCCCCTTGTCATTGAAACTTCAACCCTGGGAAAAAGCCTCTGACTATGCACCCGATCTATGCCTCTCCTAATTTTGTCAACTTCTCTCAGGTCTCCTCACAGTCACTGTCTTTCCAGTGAAAACAATCCTAGCCTTTTTAAGCTTTCCTCATTGTCAATACCCTGGAGACCGGGCAACATCCTGGTGAAGCTTCTCTGTACTCTCTCCAAAGCTTTTACTTCCTTCTGGTAGTGTGGTGACCAAAACTGCACACAATACTCCAAATGCAAAGGGTTTATTTAGCTGCAACATGGTTTGCCAAGTCTTGTACTCCATGCCCTGGGCAATAAAGGAAAGCGTGCCATGTGCCTTCTTAATCACCTTGGCCACCTGTGTTGCCACTTTCAGGGAACTGTGGGCTTGCACGCCCAGATCCATCTGTATGTTAGTGTTCCTCAGGGTTCTGCCATTCACAGTATTATTCACACCTAAATTTGATCCTCCAAAATGCATCACCTCACATTTATCTGGATTAAACTCCATCTGCCATTTCTGTGCCCAAGTCACCAATCTATCTATATCCTGATGTATACTTTCACAATCGTTGGCACTATCAGCAATTCCATCAATTTTGTGTCATCAGCAAACTTGCTTATCAGACTACCCACATTTTCCTCCAGATCATTTATATATACTACAAACAACAAAAGACCTAAGACTGACCCCTATAGAACACCATAGTTACCGGTCTCCATTCTGTAAAACACGATTCCACCACTACCCTCTGTCTTCTATGGCCAAGCCAGTATCATATCCATCCAGCCAGGCCCACCCCGAATCCCTTGTGATTTTAGTTTTTGTACCAACCTGCCATGTGCCTTACTAAATGTCTTACTAAAGCCCATATAAACTACATCCACAGCCCTTCCCTCATCAATTACCCTCGTTACCTCTTCAAAAAATTCAATCAAGTTGGTGAGACATGACCTTCCCTGGACAAAACCATGCTGCCTGTCATTAACTATTTTCTTCCATTTTCTTCCAAATGTGCATATATCTTGTCCCTCAGGACCTTCTCCAAGAGCTTCCCCGCCTCAGACGTCAAGCTTACCGGCCTATAGTTTCCTGGATTATTCCTGCATCCTTTCTTAAACAAGGGAACCACATTGGCTAATCTCCAGTCCATTGGAACTTCACCTGTGGTCAATGAGAATGTGAAGATATCTGCCAATGCCCCAGTTATTTCCTCCCTTGCCTCTCTGAGCAATCTGGGGTAGATTCCATCTGGTCCTGGGAACATTGTTTATCTTAATGCAATTCAGGATTCCCAAAACTTCCACGTTCAATATGTTGACATTCCCTAGAGTATTCACACACTCATCTCTGACCTCAACTTTAGTCACGTTGTTCTTCTTGGTGAAAACCAATACAAAATACTCATTCCGGATCTCCCCCACTTCCTATGTATAACTTCCCTCCTTTGCCCTTGAGTGGGCCTACTCATTCCCTTGCTATCAGAGATAGTAGGAACTGCAGATGCTGGAGAATCTGAGATAACAAGGTGTAGAGCTGGATGAACACAGCAGGCCAAGCAGCATCATAGGAGCAGGAA
>NC_063345.1:5053377-5088555 GCF_021869965.1 Rhincodon typus
CCTTTCTGAAGAAGGGTCCAGACCTGAAACGTCAGCCTTCCTGCTCCTCTGATGATGCTTGGCCTGCTGTGTTCATCCAGCTCTACACCTTGTTATCTCTCTTCTTCTGATACTGGTTTGTTTTCTGAAAGAAGTACCCCACTGGCTTTTCCATTCCTGACTCAGCACCCTATAACAAGACAGCGTTGACCCCCAGGGCGCTAGCAACAATCGCCATTTTGAAATGTTTGGCTTGTTAGTCCATTGACTTACCACTGTATCACTGCCTCACCTAAAGTGTGTTTGTGTGTGTGTGTTTTTGGAGAAATTGAGAGGGATAAGCATTTACATTTCTATACGATTGAATGTGTATGTGAACCAATTATTACAATTGGAATGAATACATTTTATTTTGATAATACACCCATCAATGCGGGTTTGTTATGAAACCTGTTTGATAGAATTAGAATTAGAATTAAGTTTTATTGTCACGTGTATCCAAATACAGGAGTACAGTTAGAAGTGTACAATGTCAACCTTCTCCAATGCCATCCTAGGTACAAAAAAAACCAGAATTAACAGAAACAACCATTTTAGATACAAGACCAAGATAACCATTTTACATACAAACTGCAGAATCAAAAAAAAAGCAGAAATACAAGAAACAGAGCCAAGAAGAAAGGGAAATGTCCATATCTTAAAGTCTTATCTCCATAAGGGAAATGGGCCTCCATCCCCAAAGCCACAAGTCATTGCTAACTCGCTGCTGCCATTCCCTGGAACTTGCTCCAGTGGCTGTTGCCTCTGACTCCGGAGCTCGCTCCTCGATCACAGGAGCTTCATCCAACACTGACACTGCCGACTCCCGGAGCTTGGTCTTGTTAGTTAAAATCTAAATGGTCATCTTGGTCACTGGAAGAAGTATTCTTACCTATTTTTCTAATCAACCTGTTATTTGATGCTGTGCCCAGTGGAGTAGTGGGAGTGGTGTGATAGTGCCTCAGTCATCACAACTCAAGAAAGCCTTGTAGTGCACTCTTTCAGTTCGATCTCGTTCACCACTTCTTCAATTGACGTGTGACATAGTTACTTTCTAAAAAGTAGCTGATGCAAACAACTGACAAGGGCTTACAAAGTGAGAGGTGACATTGTACACTTCTAATTGTACTCCTGTATTTGGATACACGTGACAATAAAACTTAATTCTAATTCTAATTCTATCAAACAGGTTTCATAACACACCCGCATTGATGGATGTATTATCAAAATAAAATGTATTCATTCCAATTGTAAGTGAGAAACACTTTAGAATAAATGTGGGCAAAGTTAACTGGGAATGTTTGGAGGAATGGAATTGAGACACGACTTAGTTAAGATCAAACGATACAGTGGAAGAGTCTCGAGAGGCTAAATAGAACACTCCTGTGTCTATGTTCCACTCAGAACAATTTGAAAAGTGCCCATTCACTCAGCTGGTACCAGATCTGTCCCAGAATCAAATACTCAATTTTCAGTCCTACATCACATCTTCAGACGCTTGTCATGATTAATCTTCAGGAACAGCCTTCAATTTAAATTGTCCTAATCCTAAACTTTCGGTTCTGTCTGCAAAGCCGTTTAAAAGCAGGATTAATCCTCACCATCTATAAATATCACATACCACTGTTGCACCAACTCCTACTCATGCTTGTTTAGTGTTAACATCCCTGAGAAATATATGGCAGCAAGTCACCAATGCCTAAAACTGTGCTTGAAGATGATGTTTCCATTTCCTTCAGCTTCACTGCTTTGGCCTCTGATACCATACTAATGTGATGTGACACAAAATGTCTTCAGGCAATGCCGTTTGTGCAGGAGCCTAAGATGAAAGCTGCGTAATTTTGTTTTTGGAGCTGCTAATTTTGTAAGGTATTAGAGAAAGTAAGTTAACTCTAAAGTGTTCAAAGCAGGAGCATGCAGTGGATTTTCACACAGTTTTACATGAAGGAATGTGCAGCATTGGTTTTGGGAAATTGCATAAATGTCATTCATTCGGAACTACAAGCTCAAAACAGGAAAGGGATAACTGTGCTAAAGTAAATAAACGCTTGCAATTTTTAAACTGATGCTCCGCAAATGCGGCTAAACCTGCTGTGTTTCTCCAGCAGCCGCTGTTCTATGTTTTATTTATAATCAATGCCTCTGTATCTGTTTGCATTAGCACCGTCTATCCTCTCATGTGGACCCATGGAATTATTCCGGAAGACAGCAAAATCCTGCCCAAAATTGGCTCCTTGATTAACATCCCAAAAACCTATAAAAACATAAGAATTAGGAGGAAGAGGCGGTAACTCAGATGCTCAAACCTGTTCTGCCATCATGGCTGATCTTGTCTCGGCCTCTTCTTCACTTTCCTGCCTACTCCCCATAACCCTTCGACCCATTACCGATTCAAAATCTGTCTGTCTCCTCCTCAAATTTATTCAGTTTTCTGCATCCACCACCCTCTGGGATAATAAATTACACAGATTCATCATTGTTTGAGAGAAATAATTTCTCCTCATCTCTGTTTTAAATTCACTACCGCTCATCCTAAAGTCACAACCTCTTGTTCTAGATTACCATGCAAGGGGAAACATCCTCTCTACTTCTATGCTGTCAATCTCCTTTAGCATTTTACATTCCTCAATTAGATCTCCTCTCATCATTCAGAATTCTTGTGAGTAAAGGCCTAAAATTGCTCAATTTCTTCTCGTAAGTCGAGCTTTTCATCTCTGGAACTAATCTGGTGAACCTTCTCTCATCTGCCTCCACTGCAATTACATCCTGCCTCAAGTAAGAGGACCAAAACTGTCTGCAGTACTCACCAATGCCTTGTACAATTGCAAAAATGTCTCCCTACTTTTATACTCCATTCCTTTCACAATAGATGCCAAAATTCCACTTGTTATTTTTCGAAATAATTCGATGGGATCATGCTGTGCTTGCTGGCTGCTGCTTTTCTTATGTCACAATAGGGACTGCCATTTGAAAGTACTTTATTGGCTACAAAATGTTTTGGAAAGACCAGCGGTTATAGAAGATGCTATATAAATGCAAGTTTTTTTGTTTAAGTGTGTGTTTCTGCTCAATGGCTCTGTTACATTTTCTTATTTGTTTATTGCTTCATGGGAAATAAGTGGATGTCACATTTCCTTCCCCTCAGTTCAATACTGAACCAGGTTGGTTTTTACAACAATTGAGGATATTTGTCATAACACCAACATTTAAATAATTTTCAGTTCCAGATTTTATTCATTGTGTTTGGGGAAGTGATGTTCAAGTGATATTGTCACTAAACTATTAATCCAAAGGCTATGGGCAGCATGGTGGCTGAGTGCCTCACAGCACCAGGGATCTAGGTTTGATTCCACCCTCGGGCGACTCTCTGTGTGGAGTTTGCATGTTCTTCCTGTGTCTGCACAAGTTTCCTCCAGGTGCTCTGGTTTCATCCCACAGCCCAAAGATGTGCAGGTTAGTTGGATTGGCCATGTTAAATTGCCCAAAGTGTGCAGACTAAGTGGGTTAGCCATGGCAAATGCAGGGTTATGGGGATAGGGTGGGTCTGGGTGGAATGCTCTTTGGAGGGTCGGTGTGGACTCGATGGGCTGAATGGCTTGCTTTCACACTGTAGGAATTCTGTCATTTGACGCAGGTAATGTTCTGAGGGACCTGTACTCAATTCCTGCCAGGGCATATGATGGAATTTAAAATCAATTTTAAAAAATTAGAATCAAGACTTGAGTGATGATCATGAAATCACTATCGATTTTTGGGGAAAATCCATTTGGTTCTCTAATGCACTTTAGGGAATAAAAATACAGCCTCTACTTAGTCTGGTCTACACGTGACTCCAGACAACAGTGTGGTTGACTTCTCAATTGCCCTCTGGGCCAGTTAGGGACAGACAATAAATGCTGGCCCAGTCAGCGACACACATCCTGTAAATGAATGAAGCAAAATGTTCAGCAGTTGCCATGGTGGGATTTAAACCCAGCATTAGTGTGGACTGCTGGATAACTAGTCCATGGCAATACTACTACATCACTATCTCATCAAGGAGAGTTCGTTTCCCATCAGGTAGGCAAATACCATGATGATATCTTTCAGCGTATAGATGGAAAGATTTGGGTTGTTCACAAACTGAAAAGTGAATTGGATTTTTATCATTGTTGGACCATTTCAGTTGGCAGTACTAATGCCTTTGAGTCGGACCTTTATGGATTCATACCTTGAGTCAACTTTTTACTTATTATTTGGCAAATATAAAACCCTGGAGCCAAGTAGCAGCCTCCTTATTTGCTGAATTGAAGATGAAGTTTGCTTGTGGAAGTAATTCTCAGTGTTGTTTGTGTTTCTCCGCAAGTGCCAAAGGCTTTCCTGCACCTTGAGTCCAGATAGAGGCTGACATGCCAGTACTGTAAGCAGAGAGTGTTACACTGCTGGAGGTACTATAGAACTGAGTCAGAAGTCACACGACACCAGGTTATATTCCAACAGGTTTATTTGACATCACAAACTTTTACAGTGCTGTTCCTTCATCAGCTGAAGTGGAACTGTAGAACTGAAGCATTTTTACCTGGAGTTTCAAGCGTTCCACTGCACCACATGAAGAATTGCATGAGTTTGCATCAGTATGACAGCTCTGAACCAAGCCCATTTGGCCCCTGCCCATTCTTCAGCTCCACACATCGTTATCCTCTTACCCCAAAAGTAAAAACCCAAAAATAATTGATAAAAACTCAACAGGACAGGCAACAACTCAAGAGTAAGAGAGAAAGAGTTAATATTTCATCTTGATTGTCATCCATCAGAAATTCGCCCTTTACTTTAGCTAAAACTAAAGACATTCAGTGAGGCCTTCTTAATTTCTAGCTCATGTTTCCTCCTGAAGTCAGCATTTTCTGAAAGACAGGTTTGATGCATTTTCACTTCACTATCACAGGAGAGTTCACACTGTGAAGAAAACAGATTGCCACAGTCATAACAATAGTAGTTACACTGCACAGTAGTTCATTTCGGCGATTCTGTCCCGGAAGCTTTGGAGAAATATGATCACGCACGTCGAACTGCAGATCTTGCCATATATGGTTTGACGCTGCCCTTGCAAAATTTTCAGAAAGCAGTCAGGATTCAACTCTCCCCTTGTCGTTTCATTATGTCTTATAGACATTATGTTCCACTCATGAATTCCACGCTGCAGGAATTTCTGCAACTCCACAAGTTCCCGCCGACAGCACTTCCCCAGCACGCACCCTCCACCACCAAGAAGGACAAGAGCTGAAGGTGCAAGAGAATACAGCAGATTGCAAGGTCCTCTCCAAGTCATATGCTATCCCAATACGCCCACCATGTCTAAATTCAGAACCCTCCCCCACAACCCGCAACTGAAGGAATACTTTCATTAGATAGACTCCAGCACCTCAGGAAGAAAATCAAAGGGCCATAGAGATCTACAGCACAGAAAAAGGCCCTTTGGCCTTTGTGTCTGCACAGGTCAAAAACAACCACCGACCTATTCTAGTCCCATTTTCTAGCTCTAGGCCTTGGCAAGTGTACATCAAAATACTTCTTCAAAGTGATTGAGGGTTTCTGCCTGTACCACCCTTTCGGGCAGTGAGTTCCAAACTCCCACCACCTTCTGGGTGAAAAAGCTTCTCCTCACACCTCGCCTAAATCTTCTGCCCCTTACTTTAATTCTGTGCCCACTGGCCATTGATCCCTCTATCAAGGGGAAACATCTACCCTATACATGCCACTAATAATTTTACACATCTCAATCATGTCACCTCTCAGTCTCCTCTGCTCTAAGTATAAATCCCCGGTGTGTCCAATGTATCTTCCTCACTGAAACTTTCTAATCAAGTAACATCCTGGTAAATGTCCCTCTGCACTCAGACACTTCTATCACATCCCTCCTCCAATGTGGATTCAAAAACTGCATACAATACTCCCACAGTCGATCCTGAGTGATTTTTCATAAGATGTGCAAAAATGCTAGCCTTGCCAACGACACTCACGTCTTCAAAATGAATATAACAAATCATTTCTGATAAAGTAAAGTTCTCTGGTTGGAGCAATGAGAACAGAAATGTTGCCTCAGGTCTATCAAACTGTTAAATCCTGAAGGGTTTGATCACTTGTGACATTTTTCATCACAGTTAGAGAGTAGGGCAGATGTAAGTCTTTAAATTACAGTCCTTTTGTTGATCATATCACCTAACAGATGTGATGAAAAACATTTTAATCTTAAAGCGTGTCATGGCCCAGTTTAATCAGAGACTGCATATGATTTCATGGTGGGACATAATCTGTACTGGCATTTGATACTATTCTTGCCAAATGATTTCACAGATCCTCCAAATATCATAATATTTTCTCAGAATATACAACAGCTACTTTAATTACCTGAACAGGTAATTTATGAGGTTAATCACTTAAAAGTCAGTTGACATATTTCAGAGATTCACTGCAGCATTTGCATTACACAGAGAGAATAATAGATCTGTTGCTCTCAATGGCCCAGCATCTCCCCTTGCCAATGAGTAGATCAAACTTTTAACTGCAGGTTTAGCAGCCATGGAACTGAAAGCAGGCAAGCATAGCTCTACATACCATATGGTACACTTTTAAGAAGGGGTGCAGTAAATGAGAGATCAGGGTGTTTACATACACAAGCCATTAACATGGGAAGATGGGTACAAAAGTAGGCCATTCAGCCCCTTGCACCTGTTCCACTGCTATTCAATGAGATCATGTCTGATCTGTGGCCTAACTCCGTATACCTGCTCTTGGTCCATATCCCTTAATAACTTTGTTGAAAAAAGAATTTATCTCTTTCAGATATAAGACTAACTGCTTATCCAGCATCAACTACCTTTGTGGAAAAGAGTTCCAGGTATTTCCCACCCTTTATGTGTAGAAGTGCTTCCCAACATCTTTCCTGAATGGTCTGGCCATCGTTCTCTGGCTATGTCCCCTCGCTCTAGAATCTCTAGCCAATGAAAACAGTTTATCTTTATCTACTCTGACTTTTACTGTTTTTTACTTATCCGTGGGACGTGTCTGGCCAGCGTTTACTGGTGGTGTCTGCTGCCCTTATCCTTTTTAGATGAAAGTAGCTGTGGGTTTAGAAGGTGCTGTCTGAGGATCTTTGGTGAATTTCTGCAGTGCATCTTGTAGATAGTACACACTGCTGCTACTGAGTGTCAGTGGTAGAGGAAGGGGATGTTTGTGGATGTGGTGCCAATCAAGCAGGGGCTGCTTTGTCCTGGATGGTGTCAAGCTTCTTGAGTGTTGTTGGAGCTGCACCCATCCAGGCAAGTGGGGAGTATTCCATCACACTCCTGACTTGTGCCTTGTGGATGGTGGACAATAACTGGGGAGCCAGGCAGTTAATTAATTGCCACAGTTGATGGTTAGATTGTCTCTTATCGGTGATGGTCATAGCCTGGCATTTGTGTGGCACAAATTGCTACTCATCAGTCAAATCTTGTTGCATTTGAACATAGACTGCTTCAGTATCTGAAGTGTCATAGGTGTCTCAGTGGTTAGCACTGATGCCTCACACTGCTAGGGACCCAGGTGACTCTCTCTGTGGGATTTGTACGTTCTTCCTGTGTCGGCATAGATTTCCACTGGGTGTTCCAGTTTCCTCCCACAGTCCAGGTACAGGTTAGGCAGATTGCCCATTGTGTCCTGGATTGTGCAGGCTAGGTGGATTAGCCATGGGAAATGCAGGGTTACAGGGATATGGTAAAGGGGTGGGCCTTGTTGGGATGCTTTTCAGAGGGTCTTTGCAGAATTGATGGGCTAAATGGTCTCTTCCTTCACTGTTGGGATTCATGAATGTTGCTGAATATTGTGTAAACATCTGTTAATATCTTGAAGACTTCAATTAGATCGCCTCTTTATCTTTTAAATTTAGAGAAAACAGATTGAATATGTATAATCTCTCCTCATAACAACTCCTGAAGTCCAGTTATCATCCTTGTAAATCTACATTGTATTTCCTCCAAGGCCAGTATTTCCTTCCGAAGGTATGGTGCCCAGATTTAGAGCAACATTGTCTACTGTGAAGTCTTTGGATGCACTATCCAACCTTCAGCCTTGGGAAAATGTAAGCATATGAGGGGAAGTGTATGGTGTGGTATAAGTGTGGTATCCAGATCTGCTGACAGCATTCCAAGTGGGATCTAACTAGGGTTTTGTGTAACTGCAGCATAACTTCTGCATCCTTATACTCCAGTCCTCTTGATATAAAGGCCAGAATCCCATTAGCCTTTTTGATTTTTTTAACCTGTTTGTGACATTTTAAACGTTTATGCACCTGAATCCCAAAGTCTCTTTGGATATCCACTGTATTTAATTTTGTACCATGTGGAAGGTACACTGACCTAGCCTTTCTCAGACCAATATGGATAACCTCACACTTGCTCAAACTGGACTCCATCTGCCACCGTTTTAACCATTCCCTTATTCTATCAACGTTCCTTTGTAATTCTGTGCTATCATCTAACTATCTACAGTGCCATCTTACTTTGTCATCAACAAATTTGGATATACTACTCTCCATGCCATTATCCAAGTCATGAAAAAATAATGTGAATAATTGAGACCCTAACACAGATCCTTGCGGGACACCACTGGAAACAAAATGTCAATTTGAACACCTACCCATTACCCCTGCTTCATGTGACAAACCATTCAACCATTTTTCCAGCCATGCCAGTAATTTTCCTTCAGTTCTCTGGGCTTCTGCCTTAGTTAAGTGTCTTATGTGAGACTTTAGCAAATACTTTCTGGGCATCCATATAAACAACACACATAGACATTGCCTTTGTCACCAGTTCAGAAAATTCCATGAGGTTTGTCAGGTATGACCTACCTGTCATGAATCCATGCTGGTTCTCCCTGATTAACTGAAAGGTTTTGAGGTGTTCAATTATTCCATCCTTGATAATGGGTGCTACCACATTCCCCGCTCCAGGCTAATTGGTCTGTATTTCCCTGTTTTTCTTCTTTCACTCTTCTCCGATAGATGTACAGGGTGAATGCAAATTGTTGTTTACTGTACAGGAGGAATATATTTGTCCCTGGCAGTAAGCTATATGGGCAATACCTATATTGTTGGCACACATACTCCAAATGTCAGCCTCAAAAGTTTGGCGCCCCCTTTCAAAATGCAGAAACTTACATTTCATGAATTTTCAGAATTATACAGCGCAGAAGGAGGCTATTCAGTCTGTTGTGACCTTGTTGTTCCATGAATAAACTATCTAGGTAGTCCACCTCCCTCTTAACTCTTTCTACACAATCCTATAAATCTTTCCCGCCGAATATTTATGCCATTGCCTTTTGAGATTATAATGGAATCTGCTTCTTCAAATCAAGTTCATCTCAGTGCGGACAAAACTCTCTCAATCATAGAATCTAGAACATAAGATAAGAAATAGGAGCAGGATTAGGGCATCTGACCGATCCAACCTGCCCAGCCATTCAATAAGATCATGGTTTATCTTTTTGTGGACTCAGCTCCACTTAACCCGCCCATTCATTATAACCCTTAATTCCTTTATTGTTCAAAAATATATCTATCTTTGCCTTAAAAACATTCAATGAGATAGCCTCAACTGCTTCACTGGGCAGGGAATTCCACAGATTCACAACCCTTTCGGTGAAGAAGTTCCTCCTCACCTCCGTCCTAAATCTGCTCCCCCTTATTTAGAGGACATGCCCCCTAGTTCTATCTCTGGCATATGGGTTTACTGTCTCATACATGTGGGATAATCTGTAAAATAGGGCCAAATTCAGGAACTGCATTATCAAACTTTACACAATTGTGTAGGGTTCCAGTTTGCGATAATAATTTTCTGATTTTTAAGTGGTTTGAATCACCCCTAGATCACTGGTTCTAAACACTGGACTTATTTAGGGAATGTGAAATGATGAAGGCAGTAGACAGGCGTTTCAGGGTAAAAATCTCTGCATCCATTTAAATGCAAAAGGTGATTTAATAGGGGCGGCATGGTGGCTCAGTGGTTAGCACTGCTGCCTCACAGGACCAGGAACCTGGGGTCGATTCCACCCTCAGGTGACTGTCTGTGTGGAGTTTGCAAATTCTCCCTGTGTCTGTGTGGGTTTCCTCCCACAGTCCAAAAACATGCTGGTTAGGTGGATTGGCCATGATAAATTGTCCATAGTGTTCAGGGATGTGTAGATTAGGTGGGTTATAGTGGGATGGGTCTGGGTGGGATGATCTGAGGTTCATTGTGGACATGTTGGGCTGAAGGGCCTGTTTCCACACTGTAGAGATTCAAAAAAAACATAGAAAACATAAAGGTAAATGCAATAAACAGTGAAATTAATGCAACCAATTAAGCAGAGGATAGTCATGTGATTAAATATGCTATTAGCTAGATTAAACGCAATTAGAATTTAATACAAGGGTTTTAGTCACAAAAACTTTAATCAGGCTTCCTAGCCTTGGGGTCCCATGCACTGTCACCATCTGCCTTCCCCTCCCTCCTAGCGAGGTGCAAAACTTTGCGGTCTCGGGAGTCTAAACTCACCGCCGAGTAAACCATAACTTTGAAGGACAGCTGGTTTTTGATGTTCTTGCCCTCAGTTCTCTTGGCTCAGAACAGGCCTGTGTCTGAAAGCTGTTGTTTGGACAGCATTTGGTTGGCTTCCCCCCTCACAGATATTCTTGTTGCGATGATGCCATTGGTTTGGTTTCCCAATTCAGCTTCTCTGTTCAGCCTCTGTGGTTCTTGGTTCCGAAGCTGCTTGTTGGGGCTGGGCCCCTGTGGGGAAGCTGTCTCTGTAGGAGCTTGTGGTTGAAAAGGCTCTTCGTCAGGTCAGGTCAGGGCTGGCGGTTATACAACTGTGCCCCATTATCTCCTCTCAAATCTGTGTTATCCACTGTATTTCTGGTGTCTCCTGGAGTGAATTGGCTTCCCAAAAGTTAAGAGACTGTGTGAATGTATTTTGATTGAAGGTGAATGCCCAAAATCTATGTAGAACCCATACTGTCTGTGCTGGGTGGCCCGAAGTGTAAAAATCAGTTTCAGCCGAATGTTAGGTTTGGTCGATTGTTATCTTAGAGTGGAGGCATACATTGGAATTCCAGGTTGAACAATAGTCCCAGACTGAAATCATTCTGTCTCTGCGTGTGCTTGTTGCAGCCTGAGCTCAGGATTTGTCCAGTGTTTTAGGTATTTGAAAAGTGCAGAGTTTTGGTCCAGTATTTTAGATGATGGGAATTTTTGCTCAATCCTACAATTGGTTTGAATGAAATACACCCTTCACTTCCTTATCTGGTTGGTTACTGCTCCAGCAATGTTTCAGATATTACATGCTCCTTCTCCTGTTCAAAGATCTCCTTGGCTTTTCATCTCCCTATCTCTGTAATCTTATGATGCTGCAGCTTTCCAGGATCTCTGCATTTGCTCCAGTGTTGTCCTCTGGTACATCCCTGATTTCCATTGTCCCACCTTTGGAAACAGTGTCTTCCACAGCTGATGCTGTAAGCGCTAACATTCTCTCCCTGACCTTCAACACTTTGCCCCTGACCTTTGCTCCATTAAACATTCAATAAAAACACCTCCTTTGCTTAACGTTTTGCTCTTTCTCATATTGCCTTCAGCAGTTCAGTGTTCAGTTTAGACTGGCAAGTCTACCTTGTTGCACCTGTGGACAATTCACCACATTAAAAATGTTTTGCAAATGCAAGTATCTGTTATTGTAATGGCAATAATTTTAAAAAGGCAGTGTCAGGAAATGATGCTGACTTTAGCAGGATTGGCACAATAGTAATGTTAAAAGTTTATGAATCCAAAAGCCTTGACTCAAGTTATGAGTTCAAATCCCATTGTGTCTAGAAGTACAATTTAAAGTGAATCTTGAATTCAAAGTATGTTTTACTAACAGTGTCCATGAAACCAGTAGATTTTTGTATTGTCTGTGTGGGTTGATTAGAAATACTCTGTAAATTTTATAAATGCCCTAATCTCCTGACTGTTCAAATACTGTCTAAATGAGGTGCTACATTTTGGGAGAGCACATCAGGGCAGGATTTATACACTTACTGGTAAGGTCTCAGAGAGTGTTGCCAAACAAAGAGAACTTGGAGTGCAGGTTCATAGTCCCTTGAAAGTGGAGTCACAGTGGACAGGATAGTGAAGAAGGCGTTAGTATGTTTACCTTTACTGGTCAGTGCATTGAGTATAGGAGCTTGGGAGATCATGTTATGGCTGTACAGCACATTGGTAAGGGCACTTTTGGAATACTGTATTCAATTCTGTTCCCCCTCCTATAGGAAAAACTGTTAGAGTTGAAAGGGTTCAGAAAAGATTTACAAGGATATTGCCAGGGTTGGAGGGTTTGAGCTATAGGGAGAGGCTGAATGGGCTGGGGTTATTTTTCCTGGAGCGTTGGAGGCTGACAAGTGACCTTATAGAAGTTTATAAAATTATGAGGGCTATGGATAGGGCAAATAGGCAAGGTCTTTTCCCAGGGTGGGAGAGTCCAAAACTAGAGGGGAAAAGTTTAAGGTGAGAGGGGAAAGATTTGAAAGAGACCTAATGGCAACTTTTTCATGCAGAGGGTGGTGCGTGCATGGAATGAGTGGCCAGAGGAAGTGGTAGAGGTGGGTACAATTACAACATTTAAAAAAGCATTTACATGGGTACATGAATAGCAAGGGTTTGGAGAAATATGGGCCAAATGCTGGCAAATGGGACTGGATTAATTTAAGATACCTGGTTGGCATAGACAAGTTGGACCGAAGGGTCAGTTTCTGATCTGCACAACCCTATGACTCTGCTACTTACAAGGCACAAGCAGAATGATGCAATACAACAAGGTGTGGAGCTGGATGAACACAGCAGGCCAAGCAGCATCAGAGGAGCAGGAAGGCTGACGTTTCGGGTCTAGACCCTTCTTCAGAAATGGGGGAGGGGAAGGGCGTTCTGAAATAAATAGGGAGAGAGGGGGAGGTGGATAGAAGATGGATAGAGGAGAGGATAGGTGGAGAGGATACAGACAGGTCCAAGAGGCGGGGTTGGAGCCAGTAAAGGTGAGTGTAGGTGGGGAGGTAGGGAGGAGATAGGTCAGTCCAGGGAGGATGGACAGGTCAAGGAGGCGGGTTGAGGTTAGTAGGTAGGAGATGGGGGTGTGGCTTGAGGTGGGAGGACGGAATAGGTGGGAGGAAGGACAGGTTAGGGAGGCGGGGACGAGCTGGGCTGGTTTTGGAATGTGGTCGGGTTAGGGGAGATTCTGAAGCTTGTGAAGTCCACATTGATACCCTTGGGCTGCAGGGTTTCCAAGCTAAATATGAGATGCTGTTCCTGCATCGGGTGGCATCGTTGTGGCACTGCAGGAGGTCCAGAATGGACATGTCGTCCAAGGAGTGGGAGGGGGAGTTGAAATTGTTTGTGACTGGGAGGTGCAGATGCTTTGCGGAACACCTATGCTCGGTCCGCAACAAACGTCTGCACATCCCAGTCGCAAACCATTTCAACTCCCTCTCCCACTCCTTGGATGACATGTCCATCCTGGGCCTCCTGCAGTGCCACAACGATGCCACTCAAAGGTTGCAGGAACAGCATCTCATATTTTGCTTGGAAACCCTGCAGCCTAATGGTATCAATGTGGACTTCACAAGCTTCAGAATCTCCCCTCCCCCGACCACATTCCAAAACCAGCCCAGCTCGTCCCCGCCTCCCTAACCTGTCCTTCCTCCCACGTATCCACTCCTCCAACCTCAAGCCCCACTCCCATCTCCTACCTACTAACCTCATCCCGCCTCCTTGACCTGTCAGTCCTCCCTGGACTGACCTATTGCCTCCCTACCTCCCCACCTACACTCACCTTTACTGGCTCCAACCCCGCCTCTTGTACCTGTCTGTCTCCCCTCCACCTATCTTCTCCTTTATCCATCTTCTATCCGCCTCCCCCTCTCTCCCTATTTATTTCAGAACCCCTTCCCCTCCCCCATTTCTGAAGAAGGGTCCAGACCCGAAACATCAGCCTTCCTGCTCTTCTGATGCTGCTTGTCCTGCTGTGTCCAGCTCTACACCATGTTATGTCAGTTTCTCCAGCATCGGCAGTTCCTACTATCTCAGTATGGTGCGATACTCCCCACTTGCCTGGATGAGCGCAGCTCCAAAAACACTCAAAAAGCTAGCACCATTCAGGACAAAACAGCCCATTTGATTGGTACCCCATTCATCACCCTCAATATTCACTTTGCCCATCCCTGGTTCACAGTGGCGGTAGCATAAATGCTATACAAGAGACACAGCACCAACTCGACAAACCTTCTTTGACAGTATCTTCCAAGCCAAACGCCATCGTGACTTGGAAATATATCACTGTTCTGTCACTGTCAGTGGGTCAAAATCCTGGAATTTCCACCCTAAGTTCATTGCGGGTCTACCTACAGCACATTAGAATTAGAGCTAGCTTCACTGTCACAGTCACAATTGACATGAGTCAACTGAGAATTTTATATGTTGCTCCTCACAAAGCTACCTAGGTACAGATTCTGAAGTATAAGTCCTTAAGAAAAGAATTAGAAAAGTAAAGAAATAAAACTGTAGCAGTTGAAGGGCAATTAATGCTATGCAATATGTGCTGGGCCAGTCAACAATTTCTGTATCCAGTGAAAGACCAAAGAAAATGTCATTCTCCTTTGGATACCTGGTCTCAATACAGTTAACTTAAGCACAGCTTCTCGTATAAGGGCCAGAACTTCAAAGTAAATGGGTGAGGAAAGACTAATTAGATTAATTATAGCATTCTCTCAACACTGGCACCAGCTAAATGGAGGTGAGTGGCCTTTTCGAGTTCTTTGAGTCCCTCTGCTCCTTTTAGAAAAACGACCACGATTTTTAAAGTTGCAAACTTCAATATTGAAAAAAAAAATGAAGCCCATCGTTGCTTTGTTTATGATTTAAAGTTACTGGAAGTGACTGCTGCGGTCTGATTTTCTACATCATTTGTTCGGCCTTCGGGATCACTGTCAGAAACATCTTCTGCGTTTGCCCTTAAATCCAGTGGTCTGACAGACACTGAAACAGTCAAGCATGCACTGCTGATCTCTGCAAACTGGCTGTTTGATGCTTACTTGACCAGAGGCATGACCCAGTCTGTCAGCCGCTTTAATGATGCGCACATTGGTCACAGTGGTAAACAGCTGAGTGGCATGAGCCTGAATTTCTATTTGAACACATTCTTTGTCACCTTCAGACTCAGGTCATTGAAGGCATCTATCACCCAGCAGCTCTGGCTGGTTAACCACTCAATTCTCTCCACTTCTCTTCATTCACATTGCTACTCTCTCTGCTTGAGAAAGCCCCATCTTTACTCCATCGAGCCAAATGTCAACCAATTTGTACATAACTGGTTTAGCCATTAGTCAGTGATCGGGCAAGAGCTGAGAAGACCTACTTTTCCCTGCTCAGACCAGTTATTAACCCGGGATAACACTGAAGAGTTAAGATGAACCTGCGTGTATCTCGTCTACCATCACATTAAAGCCCTCTCCTCAGCTTCCTCCATTATGACCCTCAGCAACAAAGGTGCAGAGCTTGCAAATATCCTTATCACTCGATTGACACCATCCATTCTGGTTTCTACTAGCTTCATTTCCTCCTAGACACTGGGTCACTTCTGCCCCAGACACCATCTTCCCTAACCCACAAGCCTGTGTCGGCCTCTTTTCTTTCTCTCCATGACCCCGTCTGGGTGACCATCATTGTCTTCCCTTGACCACATTCACATCAACCTGACTCTCCTTTCTGGCCTTCAGTGTTGGTGAAGGCTTGCTCTTCGGGGGATCGAATGTGGAGAAGGTAGGTCTCTTTCTTTTGCTTCTCTGCGTGTGTGAGGAGGGAGGTGGCGGGAGTGGAAGCTGGAGAGAGTGAGGGGGCAGGACAGTCAGGGTGTCATTGGTAAAGGTGAAGGGTAACTTTTAGAGGCTGTTACTTTGCCCCCTACCCAGGCCTTCATTGTCTCCAAATTGGAGAAGAATTGCCAACCCCATCCCATCAATCTGGCAGTTTCAAGGTCCCCTAGATCCCGAGTTAAGTAACCAACCACTTTTCTGGGTTCTGAGGAAGGGTCACCAGACTCAAAACGTTAACTCTGATTTTTTTCTTCACAGATGCTGCCAGACCTGCTGAGCTTTTCCAGCAGCTTCTGTTTTTGTTCCTGATTTACAGCGTCCGCAGTTCTTTCAGTTTTTAACCACTTTTCTCACCCATTGAGAAGGCAGGTAATCTGAGAGGTGGGGAGATCAGGCCCTTATGTGGTGATTGTTTGGCCGCTTAAGGGCCCAACTTGCTGGGGAGTTGTGAAATTCTGAACTGGACCTTCTTGCCTCGTACTTAATCACTGGGGAGTCCAGAAATATCTCTTTGTGGCCAAGTGGCTCAATTATCTGCCCTTTTCACCAGAAACAATGCAGAGGAATTTAAATGGTTACTACTTGCTGATTTCTGAACGGGACAGTTTTCAAAAGTCCACCCCCAACCCTGGCCCCCCCCAAAGCCCCCATTTTCATTAGTCGTTGCTATTCACCCATTCACATTTAGTTAGTCTGCAGGAGTAATTGGGAAGTAGTTAGGATAGAGAGGCACTCACTACAAGGAACAACTCTGCAGGATCAGGGCCCAACTTTGGAAAGGAATAGCAAGATGAGACATTCCAGGGAAGGAGGTAAGTGATTGACTGGTGAGTATTTCCTAGTTAGCTTTATCTAAAATAGAGAAAACTCTGGTGTATTTTTGAAGACTGGCTATTTATTGTACAAGTATGATGGGGGTTTATCAGCATTAGCGAGATTTATGAGTGTTGGTAGTTTAAAAATAGCATTAAGGTTGGTTTATTGGTAAGAATACAATTAGTCAAGAACAGATGGAAAAGAATGGTAGGATTGCACAACATGGGCGACGTAGGAGCTCCAGGATACTCATTGTGTCCTGGAAAATATTTGTCTGGGAGATGTTTTCGGCTTGAGCAGCTCCAACTCTTGAGTTTTGGAATTTGGACAGCAGATGGCCTCACTGTAATGAGCACATGAGCTTGAGGGCCATGTGATAGATATGGTCACCCTGTAGCTTAAAGGTACGCAGGCTGACCACCAGACCAGGGAGATATGCAGGTATTTCAATCACCCGTTGAATGCATCCCAGTGAGAGTGTTGGCTCTTCTGGGGAGGGCAGTAAATACCAGGGACATGGCACCATGGATGGCAGCTATAAAAGTGGGGGAGGGAGGAAACAAGGAGAAATGGCAGACCAACAGTGAACAGTGCCTCAGTAGGGGAATAGATAGGCATTCCCACAGCCATAGGCATGAATCCAGGGTAGTGAGTTGTCTCCCTGGTGTTGCGGTCAATGTTTATGCACTTGAAAGAGAAAGGTAGGACAAACAAATCCAGAGCTCCCTTAATGAGAAGACAGAGAAATTAAGATTTTTTTTCTTGAAAGTGTGCTTACGACAGATGGGAAGTAGAAATACATTGGGGAATCACAGAAAGTTCAGAGACAAGTTGAAAAAGCAAATAAGAGATGAAAATAGGATGTTCACCAACATTTTCAACCTCTCTCTCCTACAAGCCGAAGTCCCCACCTGCTTGAAGAAGACCATCATCACCCCAGTACCCAAGAAAACACATACAGTGTGCCTTAATGACTACCGCCCAATGGCTCTGACCTCAATAATTATGAAGTGCATTGAGAGTCTGGTCATGGCCCTGATCAACTCCAGTCTCTCAACGTTCCTGAATCCCCTACAGTTTTCCTACTACCATAACAGACCCACAGAGGATGCCGTATCCCTCGTCCCGCACTCATCCCTGGAACATCTGGACAACAATGACACCTATGTCAGACTCCTGCTCATTGGCTACAGCTCTGCCTTCAACACCATGATCCCCTCCAGACTGATCTCAAAACTGTGTGACCTTGGTCTCTGCTCCGCCCTCTGCAACTGGATCCTCAGCTTTCTGACCCATTGGCCGCAATCAGTGAGGATAGGTAACTGCACCCTCTCCACAATAACACCCAACACTGGAGCCCCCTAAGGATGTGTCCTCAGTCCCCTACAATACTCCCTGTACACCTACAACTGTGTTGCCAAATTCCAAACAAAAGCCATCTACAAGTTTGCTGACAACACCACCATAGTGGGACAGATATCTAACAATGATGAGTCAAAATACAGAAAGGAGTTGGAAGGCTTGGTGACATGGTGCAATGAAAATAATCTGTCTCTCAATGCCAGCAAAACTAAAAACTGATCATTGACTTCAGAAAGAAAGGAGGAGAACAAGTCCCCATCTATATCAACAGAACTGAGGTTGAGAGAATGAAGAGCATCAAGTTCCTCAGAGAGACAAAATCCACGCTCTCCACCTTCTCCAAAACTCCGCTAGTTCCTCTCCCAAAGGCCCACCCAGTGTCCCTCCACAGATACCCTCATTCTCTTGGCTGAACTCGTCCTAAATCTCAACAATTTTTCCTTCAATTCCTCCTGATACCCACAAACCAAAGGGGTGATTATGGCTACTCACATGAGCCCAAGCTATGCCTGCCTCTTTGTAGGATTCATGGAACAGTCCCTCTTCGACCACTACACTGGCACTATCCCTCACCTCTTTCTCCACTATATTGCTGACTGTCACGGTGCTGCCTCGTGCTCCCGTAAGAAGCTCAAACAGTTCATCAACTTTACTAACACCTTTCACCCCAACCTCAAATTCACCTGGACTATATCTGATATCTCCCTCCCCCTCCTGGACCTCTCCGTCTCCATCTCCAGAAAGTGACTCACCACCAACATCCATTTCAAACCCACTGACTCCCACAATTAGCGCTACTACAACTCCTCTCACCCACCCTCCTGCGAAAATGCTATCCCATACTCCTAATTCCTCCACTTAAGCTGCATCTGCTCCCAGGATGAGGTGTGTTATACTCCAAGACACCCCAGATGTCCTCCTACTTTATGGACCAGAATTTCCCCCCTCTGTTATTAAGGATGCCCTCAACCTCATTCTCCTCCATTTCCCGTGTTTCTGCCCTCAAACACCCCCACAACAACAATAAGAACAGAGTGCCCTTAGTCCTCACATACCACCCCACCAACCTCCCAATACAACGCACCACCCTCTGACACTTCCGCCAGCTACAATCAGACCCCACCACCAAAAAGATATTTCCCTTCCACAGGGACCATTCATTCCGCGACTCTCTCATCAGCTCCACACTTTCCACCAATTCCTCCACCACACCCGGTACCTTTCTCTGCAACCACAAGAGGTGCCTCACCTGCCCCTACACCTCCCCTCTCATCTCTGTCTAAGGCCCCAAACAATCCTTCAGTATCCAACAGGGGTTCACCTTGCACTTCATCCAACCTGATCTATTATATCTGTTGCTCCCGATGTGGTCTCCTCTACACTGGGGAGACCAAACATAGACTCGGGGTCCAGTTCTGCACTCTGCACGCATCAGCCAACCCAACCTTCTGGTTGCCATCTATATTAATTTCCCCCTCCCACTCACTTGACAACATGTCCATCCTTGGCCTCCTACACTGTCAGAGCAAGGCCAAACGGAAACTGAAGGAACAACACCTGATATTTCACCTTGGGAACTTACAGCCCAATGGCCTCAGCATTGACTTCACCAGCTTCAAAATCCCTCCACCCCCAACCTTATCCCATGTCCAGCTCTCCTCCACCTCCTCGCCTCCCTGACCTGAGCTAACCTGTCCATCTTCCTACTCACCTATCTGCTCCACCCTTCTCACAGACCAAACACAATGAACCCCTATCTGCATCCTCCTATCACCATCTCTAGGCCTAGCCCCCCTATTTATTTGTGTCCTGATGAAGGGTTTCGACCTGAAATGTTGATGTTCTTACTCCTTGGATGCTGTCTGACCTGCTGTGCTTTTCCAGCCTCACACCTATAGACTCTGGCTTCCATCATTTGCAGTCCTTATTGTCTCCACCTACTGTTCTCTGTAACATGATAACATGTCTGACTTGCAGGTTATTCCTATTCCAATTACGTAAATGGAAGACAAACTAGAATAGTCTATCAATATGCAGACAATCCAACCTTTTCCATTATTTCGTAGAACTAATCTAATTCGCCCCATTGTTTGCACATAAATTGCAACTGATCCAAAATAGAGGTTCCCTATTTCTAAACATTCAGTGAACTGCATCTAATTAAAACTCTTCACTTTTATTACGACACTGAAATCCCTAGTTTAATGGCTATATATTGGTTGCACACAAAACATACTTATCATTTCCATGCTCATGCTCTCATCAAAATGATTGATGAGAATATTGAGTCAGGGATATACTCCTACGCTGAATTCAATGTTATGGTCAGTGGTTCCGACACCAAACTTTCTGTCATTCAGCTGAAGTAATTTGCTTAAACCCTCCAGCTCATTTAAGAATTCAAAGAAGAACTTGAATTTATGCAGTGTCTTTTGCAAGCTCAGCACCTTACAGCCAACAGAAGATTTTTTTAAAGTGCAGCTTTAGGTACATAGCAAAATAATGAAGGGAGACTTCAGTGGGAAATGCACTCAGCGCTGAATCAAAAATTGTTGAGCTTCTGAGATTTGAACACCGACATCTTGCTTGACACCAACAGCAGTGCTGAAGGAGTGCTGCACTGTCAATTGAGTTGTCTTTCAGATGAGCTGTGGAATCGAGACCCTGTCTGACCTCTCGAGCAAATGCAAAAGATCCCATGGCACAATTCTAAAGTAAAGCAGGAGTGTTCCCCTCAGTGTCCTCCTTGATATCATTCTTCAAATCAATATCACTGGAGCGTAGGAGGTTGAGAGGTGACCTGATAGGAGTTTATAAAATAATGAGGAGTATAGATAAGTCAATGGTAGTCATCTTTTCCTTAAGATCGAGTGTTTCAAGACTCAGGGGCACATTTTTAAGAGGAGAGAAATTTAAAAAAGACATAAGAGTCAAATTTTTTACACAGAAAGTAGTTCATGTGTGGAATGAACTTCCTGAGAAAGTGATGGATGTGGGTACAATTACAATATTTAAAAGACATTTGGATGGATATATGAATAGGAAAGGTTTGAAGGAATATGGGCCAGGACAAGGCAGGTGTGAGTAGTTTAGTTTGGGATTATATTCAACATGGACTGGTTGGACTGAAGGGTTTGTTTCCAAGCTGCATGTCTCTATGACTCTATTACACTGTCATTTCATATCGCTGTTTGCATGAGTTCATGCACAAATTGGCTGAGAAATTTTCTATATTACAATGACTACTCTGCTTCAAGTCAGTCAACATTGTCTATCTCATACACTGCAGGCAAGGATGCCCCAAGGCATGGTATATTGGTGAATCCATGTAGACGCTTCAATAACAGATGAACGGACATCACGCAACAATCGCCAAACAGGGAAGTCCCTCCCAGTCAGGGAACACTTCAGTTCTCAAGGACATTTGGCCTCTGATCTTCAGGTAAACATCCTCCAAGGCGGACTTTGGGATACACAACAACGCAGAGTTGCCGAACAGAGGCTGATAGCCAGGTTTGGTACCCGTGAGGACGGCCTCAATGAGGATCTTGGGTTCATACTACACTACATGTGACCACACACTCACTCACACAAACACACTCATACACCTACACACACCCACACACACTGTCTCTCTCTCTCACACACCCACAAACCCACACACACTGTCTCTCTCTCTCTCTCACACACACACAGTTTCTCTCTCTCACACACCCACACACCCACACACACCGTCTCTCTCTCTCACACACACACAGTCTCTCTCTCTCACACACCCAAACACACTGTCTCTCTCTCTCACACACCCACACACCCACACACACTGTCTCTCTCTCTCTCACACACACACACACACAGTCTCTCTCTCTCACACACCCACACACACTGTCTCTCTCTCACACACCCACACACACCCACCCACACACACACACATACACACACACACTGTCTCTCTCACACATACACACCCACACACACTGTCTCTCTCTCTCTCTCACACACACACAGTTTCTCTCTCTCACACACCCACACACCCACACACAATGTCTCTCTCTCTCACACACACACACACACACACACCCACACACACTGTCTCTCTCTGTCTCACACACACACACACACACAAACTGTCCCTCTCTCTCTCTCATACACACACATGTGAATCTATGGGGTGAATTTATATTTGCAGATACATTCTATTGTGTTCAAAAAGCACACAATTTTTAGATGGTCAGTCAATGTGGCATTTTACAAATTCCTACTTAAGAAATAAAACCAGTCTGAGTCCAAACCAAGACACAAACAGATTCTAAACAAAGCCTCACATCTAACGTGCATTGTGTGACCTAAAATGTCACCTCTTCTTTATACTGATAAAACCTTTAGTTCTGTAAGGACAGTAACTTGAAAGGAATTCGGGGATTTACATATACATATTAATCAATTAAAACCTTCCAACTGATTAAAGATTTAACAGTATCTTAGGTTTGTTTAGTACATCCTCATCAATGGTGTGACCCTTTGATCTTTAACTTATAAATTCTGCGACTGATGCCAACCCTCTCACTAACACCTGAAGAAGGACTGAGGCTCTGAAAGCTTGTGTTTTCAAACAAACCCTGCTGGACTATAACCTGGTGCTGTGTGATTTCTTACCTGCCTCAAAAGGATTTCATAACACAATGTGGCGCTAGAGGAACACAGCGGGCCAGGCAGCATCAGAGGAGCAGGAAAGCTGACATTTCGGGTCAGGACTTTCTTCAGAAATTTCTGCCTGGCCTGCTGTGTTCCTCCAGCTCCACACTGTGTTATCTCTTACTCCAGCATCTGCAGTTCTTGCTTTCTTCTGAAAAGGCCTTCATTATGTAAAAATGTTTTACCGGCAGTCTGATGTTGGGAAAAGTTTTGTAGAAATGCAGTCGTTCTTCCTTTTTGTCACAGTTGCAAGACAGGGAAGTGCAGCAGCCAAATTACATACAGCAAATATTTCGCATCAAGCTGAGGAGACATTTTGCAACTTCAGTTTAAAGTTTCAGCTGGAAGGTGGTGTTGCAGATGCTGTCTGAATGTTGTATTGCTTTGTCAGCCAAAATCATCCACTTAATTTTACGAAGTTGGTCTTGAATTTTATGTTGACTACGACTAGAGCACAGCATTGTAAATTCCTTCACAGACAGAAACAGCAAGAGTTTCCAAAACAATGCCTAACGCAATATTAGAAATGACTGAGAATTGGGCAGTGACAGTTAAACACTTTTTTATTAATTCATGGGATGAGAGCATTGCTGGCTTGGCCAGCATTCACTGCCCATCCCAGAGGGCAGTTAAGAATCATACACATTGCTGTGGCTCTGGAGTCACATGTAGGCCAGACCAGGTAAGGATAGCAGTTTCCTTCCCTAAGGGATGTGAGTGAACCAAATGGGATTTTATTTCCCCTGAATAATTCATGGTCATCATTGGACCCTTAATTTCAGATTTTTGTTTAATTCAAATTCCACCACATGCTGTAGCAGGATTTGAACCCAGGTTCCTGGGACATTACCTGGGGCTCTAGATTAACAGTATCATGATAATACCACTTGGCCATCGCCTCCCCTACCATTAACACTTGGAGAAGGGAATGATCTTAAATGTTGGTGTAGATTTTTCTGGAGTGAGATACGTAGTAGTGTGCCCAGTTCATTAGGCTTTAAGTTGCATATTTAGGACTTAAAACTCTGGCGATTAGAAAAATGAGAAGACATCTAATTGAGGTATATAAGATGCTAAAGCAAAGCCAAGTAGGTATACAGAGGGTGTTTCCTCATGTGGGACAATCTAGAATGAGAGATCATAGTTTTAGGATAAGGGGTAGCAAGGAGAGGAGAAATTATTTCTTTCAAAGGGTTGTGAAATGTGGAATTATCTCCCCAGAGAATGGTGGATGCTGGGACATTGAATACACTCGAGGAGGAGATAGATTTTTAATGTGTAATGGGTTGAAGGGGGTTATGGAGAGTTGGCAGGAAAGTGGAGTTGAGGCTGTGATGAGGTAAGCCGTGATTGTATTAAATGATGAAACAGGCTCGACGGGCTGAATGGCCTCCCCCTGCTCTTAGTTCTTGTGTTCTTTTGTTAAGACATTTCTGAAATTGCTGGAGGTTTGGGCTAATAAAGTGAGAGCATCAGAATATCTGAGATGTTGGTGAACAAAAGTATACTTCCCTAAGATTTAAGAATTGAGAGGTTAGAAAAAGAGAATGAGATGGAGGTTAGGGAAATGCGACAAATGCTGGCCTTGCTAGTGAAGAGCATGAAAGAACAAAAAAAAGTTGCAAGGTTTCACCTCCTCATCATCAATTGCTCGTATTGTATCATTCACATGATATTATTCACCAGACCATGATGATTGTGAAATTCTAGGCCATTAACTGTTGTTTTCTCTTCACCTGAGAAGATGACTGTATCTGGTATATTCATCAATTCATTTCTGTTTTAATGAGATGCTACTCATAATTTTTGAGTACCAAAATTTCAAATTAGATTTTCAAAAAACTTTCGATCAAGTACCACACAAGAGGTTATTACACAAAATATGTCCTTTAAACGCGAGAAATTAAGAGTAGAGGGAGTGATTTAAGGGTAAATCATGTCAGGCAGTTCAGCCTGGTGGAATATGCCTTTGATGTAATGTGGGAAGTCAGGGACAGCTCTACTGTCCGGGGTGACCACATTTGAAGGAAGTAGCTCAATTGCAGCTACCCAAAATCTGTGTGTTGGATCTGGTGCAGTGACTGGAGTCAATTGTGACCATCCACAAGGTTGACATCTTGTGGGAAACACGTATGGAGATGTGGTCACATTGCAAATAAAGTGTGCACAGGTAGAGAGGGAACGGGTGATCACCAGATGAAATAAAAGCACAAGACAGCAACAGTGGGCTCTCATGGATCCATCTCCCTCTCTATCAGATTCTTTATTTTGGGTTCTGTGGGGGAGATGGTTTCTCAGGGGAATGCAACAAGAGACATCTCTGGAAATCACAAGAAGCTCAGCCGCACAATGCAAGGTGGAGAAAAAAGAGTTGAAGAGTGATAATCATACAGGATTCTACCAATTCTACTTTACACAAACCACAGAAAACTAGCACAGAGGTGCAGCAGGTAATCAGGAGGTGAATGGAATGTTTGCCTTTATTTCAAAGGGGTTTGGAGCATAACAGTGAGGAAGCATTACTGTAACTGTAGTTCATCCTTTGGACGCTGCAACCAGTTTATGGATTAAAATCACTGTATCCAAGTGCTTTTGTCAGTGAGGTGGACAAAAGTTCACAGAATTTGGCTTGTGGTTCAGCATGATTTTATTTACAAAATGTTCCTTATTAAAAATACCATGTGAGCATTTCCTAAGTTCCCTCAATATATACTCCCTATCTAGCTCGCTCCACCTGAGAAAGGATATTACCCAGAATGTTCCACGTGTTTGAGCCGGGCTGTTGGAATCTCCCTCCTCTCTGACATAGGGCTGGCTCGCTCCATGAAGGTGGGTCTCACAGGTCAGGGTAGATCTTCTCCTGGGTCTTCTTGGGTTGCTGCACAGTTTTCCATCACGAGTCTTCACAGCAAGTCTTCACTGATGAAATAACCTCCGGGTGTTCGGCTTTATCTCTTTTGCCCTGGACATTCCAGAATGTTCTGTGGCCTTTGGCCAATGGGGTCATGAGCAGGGTATGAAGCATCCAATAGGGTCATGCAAACATCCTTCAGTGTTGCCATGGTGGCGAGGAGTGAAGTGCACATCCTCAGGTACGCGCTGGAAGACAAGGTGGCAGAAAGTCTGATTGATACTTCTCCAAATCACAACCCTTGGGCTGGTTGTAACTGGGTTCCCTGAACCTTTGTGACCTTGGTTTCCTCTGTTCGCTGTAGTCGATTGCCAGCTGCTGTTAAGTTTGGAGCAATTTTCTATCAGGCCTGATTTATCTAGTTGCGGGTCAATTTAAAATATCCAATTTTGAGTCTGTTGTCATTTGTCCACACTGATTAAGGCAACTATTCAAAAGAACTCCACAAACAATGGCTGACTTGGTGTCAGTTTTTCCTGCCTCAAAACCATCACATTCATTTTAATTACACTTTACATAATTCCAGGCCTGTTTCAGCTTTAAAGAAGTCAGCAAAACAGTTTGAGATCAGCAGTTTAAACTCAGTATGCCCTAATCTTTAACCAAAAGCCATCATGTACTGAATTAAACTTAGTCCCCTTAGGTTTCTGAATGTGTCGTCTCTTAGCCATTTTTGTACTCGCCAACAACAATTTCCTATTGATTGCTCCAATATTTATTGGGAAAAGATTAACATGATTTATGTGAATGCTTCATTTGTACAACTGCTCTCTATCCAAAGAAGATAGTTCATTTGTTGATAAGGGTGTGTAACCCCTGGAGCATAAAAGGAACAAGTGATGGGCATTTGTCTCAGTCCATTAGACTCTAGTGTCAGAAGTGGGGTGACACTGGATTACTGTCATGTCCAGCCAAACAAAAAGTAATTCAGATTATTTTCCAATTGGGAATGAGGAGCAGTTGGAACTTTGGATAAAACCTGGTGACTCAGACTCTCACTGGCATGTTTATCTTTGCTTCTGTTGTGTAACCTTTCTGTGAGCAGTTCAATGTCACTTCAGTTGTAAAGAAAGCAGTAAATAAAGCATGAAGCTTCATTAATAGGGGCTCAGAGTACAAGAGCAAGGAGCTGTTGAACTTGTACAGGGAACTTATTTGACTTCGGCTGGAATATTGTGCCCTGTTATAGAGTCATACAGTGCAGAAACAGACTTTTTGGTCCAATCAGTCAATGGCAACCATAATCCCAAACTGAAACAGTTCCACCTGCCTGCGCTTGGCCCATATCCTCCCAAACCTTCCCTATACATGTACTTATCCAAATGTCTTTTAAATGTTGTATCTGCACCTGCATCCACCAATTCCTCTGGAAGATTATTCCACACATGAACCACTCTCTATGTAAAAACATTGCCCCTCATGTTCTTTTTAAACCTTTCTCCTGTCATCTTAAAATATATGTCTCCTAATTTTGAACTTCCCACCCTATGGAAAAGACACTTGCTATTCATCCCCTCATGACTTCAATACCCCTCATGACTTTATAAATCTCTATAAGGTCACTCGTCAACCTCCTACACTTCAGTGGAAAAATGTCCTAGCCTATCCACACTGTCCTTATAGCTCAAACCTTCCATTCCCGGCAACATCCTGGTCAATCTTATCTGAACCCCCTCCAGCTTAATAATATCCTTTTGAGAACCGGATGAATTGTGGGTGACATGTATTAAGAAAGGTGTGAAGAAGAATTTGCAGAAGCAATTTAGTAGAATGTTTCCAAATATGAAAAGCTTCAGCTATGAGGGTAGAGAACCAATGAGAACAAACCCAACGGGGAACCGTTCTGAGGAAGGGTCACTGGACCCGAAACGTTAACTCTGTTTTCTCCTCCACAGATGCTGCCAGACCTGCTGAGCTTTTCCAGCGACTTTGTTTTTGTTCCTAAAATAGTCCTACCAGCCTATGCTTGACCTGTATCGCTCCAAACCTTTTCTATCCATAAACTTATCCAAATGTCTTTTAAACATTGTAACTGTACCTGTATCCACCACTTTCTCTGGCAGTTCATTCCACACATGAACCACTCTCTCTGTAAAAAAAAAGTTTCCCTCATGCCCTTTTTATATCTTTCTCCTCACAACTTAAAAATATTGTCCGTTGTTTTGAACTACCCCACCCTAAGGAAAAGACCCTTGTCGTTTACCTTATCTATGCCCCTTGTGATTTTATAAACCTCAATAAGGTCACCACTTGACTTCTTACGCTTTAGTGAAAAAAGTCCCAGAACCCTGGACTAGAACTCCCAAGTCTCCTTGCATTCAGATTTCTGAATTTTCTTCCCATTTAGAAAATAGTCCATATCTCTATTCTTCTTACCAAACTGCATGACCTCACACTTTCCCACGTTGTACTCCATCTGCTGCTTCTTTGCCCACTCTCCTAACCTGTCCAAATCCTTCTGCAGCCTCTCAACCTCCTCAATACTACCTGTGCCTCCACCTATCTTTGTATCATCTGCAAACTTAGCCAGGATGCCCACAGTTCCTTCAGCTAGGTCATTAATGTATAAAGTGAAAAGTTGTGATCCCAACACTGACCCTTGCGGAACACCACTTGTCACCAGCTGCCATCCCGAGAAAGACCCTTTTATCCCCACACTCTGCTTTCTGCCAGACAGCCAATCTTCTATCCATGCTAGCACCTTGCCTCTAATGCCATGGGCCCTTATCTTACTCAGCAGCCTCCTGTGCGGCACCTAGTCAACGGCCTTCTTGAAGTCCAGGTAGATAACATCCATTGGCTCTCCTTGGTCTAACCTGCTTGTTACTTCCTCAAAGAATTCTAACAGATTTATCAGGCATGACCTCCCCTTGATGAAGCTATGCTGACTTTGCCCTATTTGACCATGCGCTTCCAAGTATTCAGAAATCTCATCCTTCACAAAGGACTCTAAAATCTTACCCACAACCAAGATGAGGCTAATTGGCCTGCAATTTTCAAACTTTTGCCTTACTCCCTTTTTAAACAGGAGTGTCACGGTAGTGACGTTCCAGACCTCAGGGACCCTCTCTGTCTGCAGTGACTCCTGAAAGATCACCACTAATGCCTCCACTCTCTCTTCAGCTGTCTCTTCTCGAACCCTGGGGTGCAGTCCATCTGGTCCCGGTGATTTATCCAACTTCAGGCCATTCAGTTTCACTAGCACCTTCTCCTTGGTGATGGCCACCATGCTCAGCTCTGCCCCCTGACTCTCTCAATTTTTTGGGATATGACTTGTGTCTTCCATTGTGAAGACTGACGCAAAGCAATTATTGAGTTCTTCAACCAATTCCTTGTTCCCCACTACTTCTCTTCAGTGTCATTTTCCAGCAGTCTAATGTCCACTTTTGCCTCTCTTTTGCCCTGTATATATCAAAAGAAAGGCTTACAGTCCTCCTTTATATCACTGGCTAGCTTATCCCCATATTTACTCATCTCCATCCTTATTTCATTTTTTGTTGCCCTCTGTTGATCTTTGTAAACTTCCCAGTCCTCTGGTTTTCCACTATCCTTCGCCACATTATATGCTTTTCCTTTCGCTTTTATGCTGTCCCTGACTTCCTTAATCAGCCATGATTGCCTCATTGTTCCTGTACCATGCTTCTTTTTCCTAGGGATGAATTTTTGCTGCGTCTCCTGAATTATTCCCAGAAACTCCTGCCATTGCTGTTCCACTTGTCTTTCCTGCTAGGCTTATCTCCTGGTCAATTCTGCCCAGCTGCTCCCTCATACCTCTTTAGTTGTTGCCTTTATTCAGCTGTAATACCATTACCTCTGATTCTATCTTTTCCCTCTTGAATGGCAGAGTAAATTCAATCATATTATGATCACTGCCTCCTAAGGATTCCTTCACCTTAACCTCTCTTATCAAGTCTGATTGATACCTGGAGTGAGTGATTGACTCAAGAGGATAGCTGTTGATGCTGGACTTGTTTCTGCTGCAGTTTAGAGGAGTAGGGGTGCCTGATTGAAGTTTGTAAGATCCTGAATGTTTTGACAAGGTGGATGGGGACAGGATGTTCCTCTTGAGAATGCATCCTAAGGTGGCCCTTCCGGGAGATGAGAATTTTGTCTCTCAGAGACCTATAAGGCTTTGAAACTTTCTGCTTGAGAAAACATTGGAGACAGGGTCATCGAATATCTTTGATTGAAATGAGGAGACGTTGAGTAGACTGGGACTATACGCATTGGAATTTAGAAGAATCTTATAGAAATATATAAAATTATGAAGGGAATAGGTAAGATAGAAGCAGGGAGGTTGTTTCCACTGGTGGGTGAAACTAGACTGGGGGGCATAGCCTCAAAATAAGGGGGAGCCAATTTAGGATTGAGGGTTGAGGAGGAGCTTCTTCTCCCAAAGGGTTGTGAATCTGTGGAATTCCCTGCCCAATGAAGCAGCTGAGGCTACCTCATTGAATGCTTTTAAAGCAAACATTGACAGATTTTTGAACAGTAAAGGAAATAAGGGTTATGGTGAGC
The DNA here is from genome assembly GCF_021869965.1 of Rhincodon typus. Taxonomy (NCBI): domain Eukaryota; kingdom Metazoa; phylum Chordata; class Chondrichthyes; order Orectolobiformes; family Rhincodontidae; genus Rhincodon; species Rhincodon typus. The sequence continues at coordinate 5,083,587 of NC_063345.1, forward strand.
GGGCGGGTAGGTGGAGCTGAGTCCGTGAAAGATCCACCATGATCTTATTGAATGACGGAGCAGGCTTGAAGGGCCAGATGGCCCACTCCTGCTCCTATTTCTCATGTTCTTATGTTTAAATAGATAGATTATTTTTAGGCAAAGGACTTAAGGGTTTTTAGGGGGTGGGCCTGAATGTGGAATTCAAAACAGATTGAACGTACTTTTGAAAAGACTGGAAATGTAAGAGAAACAGGATTGGCAATATCCTCTTTAATAATTTGCATGAATCTTGAATATTAATTCTTGAGATGCACAGTTTTATAAGCAGAATACTGTAGACAATAATTCCATTTATGAACAATTTAAGAAGCCTTCAGAGATCCATAATACTTTGATCAATTAAAGAAAACAGATTGGGCATTTATTGCAACACATTTACAGAACAGAATTAGGTGATAGAAGATAAATAATGATGGAGCTTGGCAAAATGTGCTTTTCAATTTTGAATGAACACAGCAATACATGTAGAAGATGCTTTATTTATGTTCTAACAGATAACTATTAATACTGTCATTAAATGCAAATAGAATTCTGGGTATCTTCAGCCTCAGTGTTGCACAAACCTAAATTAAAATGACCATTCTGAAGAACGGTGATGAAGATGGCATTTTATCTATTATTAACTGGAATTCTGCGAACTATTAGTCAACGATTATACTTTGAAACCTTGACCCTTTAAGGTATTAGGGGAGTTATTGAAGAAGATACGGACTGTGTCTCTCACTCAATTCACTAAAAAGCCTCATCTATGACTTTATTTACTGACCCTCTTCCTTCCCTCTATCCCTGATTCAACTATTTTAGTTCTCTTCTGGCTGGCTTTAACCACCAACCTTGACCTCATTCAAAACTCAGCTGCCTGTATCCTCACTTGCACTTAGTGTCATTCACCCATCACCCCTGTGCTCTCTGACATTGGTTCCCGGTCAGAAATGCTTCAATTTTAAAATTATTCTTCTCTTCCAACACGCAACCTTCTAATTTCTCTGAACACACACCCCAGTTCTGAGCTCTTGTCCAACCCAATCTTCATTATTGGATACAAGACAACAAGGTGCAGGGCTGGATGAACACAGCAGGCCAAGCAGCATCATAGGAGCAGAAAGGCTGACGTTTCGGGCCTAGACCCTTCATCAGAAAAGGGGGAGGGGAAGGGGGTTCTGAAATAAATAGGGAGAGAGTGGGAGGTGGATAGAAGCTGGATAGAGGAGAGGATAGGTGGAGAGGAAACAAACAGGTCAAAGAGGCGGGGATGGAGCCAGTAAAGGTGAGTGTAGGTGGGGAGTCAGGGAGGAGATAGGTCAGTCCAGGGAGGACGGACAGGTCAAGGAGATGGGATAAGGTGAGTAGGTCGGAGATGGGGGTGTGGTTTGAGGTGGGAGGAATTGATAGGTGGGAGGAAGAACAGGTTAGGGAGGCGGGGACGAGCTGGACTGGTTTTAGGATGCGGTAGGGGGAGGGGAGATTTTGAAGCTTGTGAAATCCACATTGAACCCATTGGGCTGCAGGGTTCCCAAGCGGAATATGAGTTGCTGTTCCTACAATCTTCGGGTGGCATCGTTGTGGTACTGCAGGAGGCCCAGGATGGACATGTCATCTGAGGAATGGGAGGGGGAGTTGAAATGCTTTGCGACTGGGAGGTGCAGTTGTTTGTTGCGAACCAAGCGTAGGTGTTCTGCAAAGCGGTCCCTGAGCCTCCCCTTGGTTTCCCCGATGTAGAGGAAGCCACACCGGGTACAGCGGATGCAGTATACCACATTGGCAGATGTGCAGGTGAACATCTGCTTGATGTGGAAAGTCTTCTTGGGGCCTGGGATGGATGTGAGGGAGGAGGTATGGGGGTAGGTGTAGCACTTCCTGCGGTTGCAGGGAAAAGTGCCGGGTGTGGTGGAGCTGGAGGGGAGTGTGGAGCGGACAAGGGAGTCACGGAGAGAGTGGTCCCTCCGGAAAGCAGATAAGGGTAGGGAGGGAAAGATGTCTTTGGTGGTGGGGTCGGATTGCAGATGGCGGAAGTGTCAGAGGATGATGCGTTGGATCCGGAGGTTGGTGTGGTGGTACGTGAGGACGAGGGGGATTCTTTTTTGGTTCTTATTGCGTGGACGGGGTGTGAGGGATGAGTTGCGGGAAATGTGGGAGACACGGTTGAGGGCGTTCTCGACCACCGACGGGGGGAAGTTACGGTCCTTGAAAAACAAGGACAACTGAGATGTACGGGAGTGGAATGCCTCAAAATCTTCCCTCCCCCTACCGCATCCCAAAACCAGTCCAGCTAATCCCCGCCTCTCTAACCTGTTCTTCCTCCCACCTATCCCCTCCTCCCACCTCAAGCCTCACCTCCATCTCCTACCGACTAACCTCATCCCGCCCCCTTGACCTGTCCGTCTTCCCTGGACTGACCTATCCCCTTCCTAACTCCCTACCTACACTCACCTTTACTGGCTCCATCCCCGCCTCTTCGACCTGTTTGTTTCCTCTCCACCTATCCTCTCCTCTATCCCTCTTCTATCTGCCTCCCACTCTCTCCCTATTTATTTCAGAACCCCCTTCCCCTCCCCCTTTTCTGATGAAGGGTCTAGGCCCGAAACATCAGCCTTTTTGTTCCTATGATGCTGCTTGGCCTGCTGTGTTCATCCAGCCCTGCACCTTGTTGTCTCTTCATTATTGGATGCCAGATTCCCACTACTGAGGTCCTAAGATTTGGCATTCCCCTCCAAAACATCTCTATCTCCTTACTTCTCTCTTCCCTTATAATTGACCAATTTCATCTCACTTTTGGTCATTTTATTTGAATAACTGTTTATGTACCATTGTCACATTCTGTTTGATAACTGCTGTTACCAAGCAGCTAAAATTCTTCACTGCACAAGATATCATCAAAGTACGTGTTGCTAGTTTAGCAACTGTGTATAGGTTTACGCCATCAATGCTTTTCACTAATTTCTGGCTGATGTGGTCATCCAATGTAAGACTTTCTTTGGGAAGAATCAATGCACAAAAACCATCTTTTTAGCATGAGTCTAAGTTATAAATTCCAAGTGGGGAAGGCTTCCTGGGCTTAGCCACCAGCAAAAGAGAGGTTTCATTTTGATAAATAGAATAGGTTTATTATTTAGTACTTAATAGCTCGTTATATTACTCCTGAGTTACACAATAGTTTGTTGTGAGACCTCAGGCTAGACTTAACAGTTAAGTGTATATTACTGAGACAACAAGGTGCAGGGCTGGATGAACACAACAGGCCAAGCAGCATCATAGGAGCAGAGAGGTTGACGTTTTGGACCTAGACCCTTCATCAGAAAAGGATATGTATATTACTGTTTAGCTGCATAGAACTTAGCACTGAACTTGTAACTGGAACTGTTTCACTGTGAACAGGTTTAATTCCTGCAATGAATAGTCTTTTATATCATGATAAGCAGTCATTACCTTGTGCTGAGTGTTATTCCTTTCAGATACTAACCACCTTATACAGCACAGCTCCTTACTGATCGGCTTACTTCCCCAGGCCAGAAAAAGGGCAGCAGATTTCTACTCTGAAAGGACAAAAAAGATGGTATTTTATGACATTCAGTATTTGTTACATGTTTTTCACTCAACCAAATTTAAATTCTAGATTTTACTGAATTCAAGCCTCACTATCTGCCATGGGGAGATTTTAATCTACACATGTAGAATTCAAGATGTAGCCAGACCTGCTGAGTTTCTCCAGTGATGTCTGTTTTTGTTCCACACAGAATTTTAGCCCGCAGCATTATGAGTTCAATGGCATTACCATTTAAACCACTATGCCAGTGCCAACTATATATCTTCCTTGGGAGTAAAACTGAGCAACTGTCATTTGTTTCACTGTTATTTTCCAGCTTAGCAGGTAGAACAATCATAAACAGAGCCATAGAGATGTAGAGCACAGAAACAGACCCTTCAGCCCAACGTGTCCATGCCGACCAGGTATCCTAGATCTATCTAGTCCTATTTGCCAACATTTGGCCCATATGCCTCTAAAGCCTTCCTTTTCATATACCCATCCAGATGCCTTTAAATGTTATTATTGTACCAGCTTCCACCACATCCTCTGGCAGCTTATTCCATACATGCTGCTATCTCTGCATGAAAAGTTTATCCCTTCAGTCCCTTAGAAATCTTTCTCCTCTCACCATAAACTTAATCCCTCTAGTTTTCCCCTGGATCTGAGAAAAGACCTTGGATATTCACCCAATTCATGTCCTTCATGATTTTATAAACCTTTATAAGATCACCCCTCAGCCACATACTGGTAAAATCAATGATGGATTCTGATTTTGATCAATTATTCAAATGATAGCTAACAGCATGAAAGGAAAGTCTATAAAAGACCAAATTGAAGGGTTGATCACACTCTGGGAATTTTTATCCACTCTTGTTTTAGGCGATGGTACTGAAAGGGTTAACGTTTGCATTACATTGGTCTCACCCATTCTACTGATGTCTATGTGTGGACACAGGGAGATCTAGATTTCAGAGGGTGCAGATACATCTGTACTAGCTCTAACGCCCTAGTCATTATGCCTGACCAAATGCAATGGTAAGGTAAAGTAAGGTAAATTTGCTGCAGTCCGACTGGACTACTTGGCTATTCGCTCATTAAAGACAGAAGTCTGTTGGTGGTTTAACCTGTGGTTCACCACACCTCAGGCAAAATGTAATTATGCATACTGCTGTCATGCAATGTTAACAAAGATCAGGGCTTAAAATTGAATCAGAGATAGTAGGAACTGCAGATGCTGGAGAATCCGAGACAACAAGGTGCAGGGCTGGATGAACACAGCAGGCCAAGCAGCATCATAGGAGCAGAGAGGCTGACGTTTCGGGCCTAGACCCTTCATCAGAAAAGGGGGAGGGGAAGGGGGTTTTGAAATAAATAGGGAGAGAGTGGGAGGCGGATAGAAGA